>NC_056743.1:1956494126-1956859126 GCF_019279795.1 Protopterus annectens | reverse complement strand
TGGGAAGTACATCTTAATATCCCAAACTGATTTCAGTGTGTCAGAATCTGGAATGTCTAGGCCAAATTCTGTATATGGCGATCACAGTAAACAATTTGCAGATATAATGAATGATTATCTGACAGACTAAACAGCCATAGTTGTCCCCTGTCTTGTCATCAAAGTGTAGCAGGATGATGTATCTGATCAGATTCAAAATAAGTAGGATAGTGATGTATTTGTAACAGGTGTAGCATGACAGTCAAATAAAAATTATTTTGAAACATCAGCCTCAACTTAATTGTGTACCTATTACAAATGTAAATCAATGTGTAACATATGAATGTGTCATCACTTTCTATCTCCACCCAACCCTATAATTCCATATAACAACACCCACTAAATAATGGTATGTGAACATTTCATTAATCATGGACATTTGTCCGTTTCAAAAATATATGCATGTCTGTTCGTGCATGTGCCCTGTTCATACCTGCAAATTTGATGGCCTGTTGCCATTAATCAACCCTGCATGTTGTTTGACTGTGTATTTCTGTTCAAATAATGCATGTGATATTGATATGCCCCTTGTTCAATGGTGTTAATATCTGGGTGTTTGTTTGATGGGAATACCAATGCATGCTGTTACAACTAATCTGAATGGAATAAAATGCCACTAACCCAAACTAACATAACTAATCACAAACCTAGAACGCTTGGGAAGGCAGGTCCCAGCGGACCCACCTCTCCCACCTCAGCTGGCGACTGCACCTGGCACTAGTGCCCAGGCGGACCCCCTCCGGTGGCCCTGTGCCACCTTCCGGTGGAAGCGCTGCAGGGCATGGGGCCCCTCCGCCCACTGCAAGTGTGGCCGGAGGGGTTCGTCCACTCACCCACCAAGGTGTGCGGTCTGTGGTGGGAAGGGAAATCCAACACTCTGTTCTTGGGCCCCTCGCCAGCTCGAGGCTCGTCTTGGCACAGCTAACGGCCCGGCCATTGCCCGCCTACACAGCCCCAGCACAGCCCGTCCTGGGCTGTGAAGGAACAGTGGCAACTGCCTATGGGTGGGGATATCGGTTCCACTGTTGCCATCTGTGGGCTCATGCATCTTGGATATCCCAACCTCCGTCCCCGTCAATTGTGTAACCCCCACGTGTGTCATACACCCCTGTATGCGTCTTGTCTGTCTTGTCTGTTAACCTACCCAACCTACCTCCCCAGCTATACCGACTTCCTTCACCTGACATACCACTCTCACCTGAAAAAAAAAAGGGCACTCTGTACCCACAAAAAAATTACGCCCCATACATAGCTGTCCATGTCGCACACATGTCTGCTTGACATTGAAAGAGTTAATTACAATTGGCTCTACAACAAATATTAATGTTGTCCTGACACCTCTCTCAGGGGTGAAAGGTTTCCAATGTCTCACCAAAATACATGGAAATGCACAGCTGTTGCTGCCAAAGACATGGGCATCTATGGGCCTTACCTACATCCCTCCTGCAAATCCCACGCCTGTTTCCCTACTGTCTTACCCTCTTTGTGACCCCTTTTCACCACTTTCCTGTCACCCCTTTTTCTTTTCTTTCAAAGAAATTAGCGCGGGTGTGCGCTTGTGTTAGCGGGGCTCACCGCCAGTGCGCATGCGTGAGCTCCAGCAAAAGCAGACCTGGTTTTAAGTCCTTAAAAGTGCCTTTATGGCACTTTGATTGACAGGTCCTGTACTCAGTTTGAAAGTTTGCAAAGAAAAATAAATTCCCACTGTCAGTCTCAAACCCAGGACCTTGGTAACATTAGTCTGTATGACCTACCACTAAGCCATGCCTGCCTTACAAGAGCACAGTGCTAAAATAAATATAACATGTAATAGTAGGAATCAGTATAAAGGCAATATAGGAGATGTACTATCCGAAGCATGTCAGGCAGTTTTAATGGCCAAATTACTGGATTCCCATACTAGTTCCGTGTTAACAGATACAGCCCTGCTACTTGTTAGCTTGTACATAATACTGTAAGGTAATGTACATATATGAAGGTACGTATATCTACACATACATATATATAAATATATATAAATACATATGAAATATAGTTGTAGGTGTCAGTATCCATACACACTCACTACAGGAAACAGTGAACATAAATGCAGCAACCTGAATCTGCAACACAGCCTGACCCCTGTGTGACCTACTTACCCTTCTAACTGCTTAAAGGTGGCCTCAGCACTTTGATTGACAGGTCCTGTACTCAGTTTGAAAGTTTGCAAAAAAAATAAATTCCCACTGCCGGTCTCTTCATAACATTAGTCTGTATGACCTACCACTAAGCCATGACTACCTTACAAGAACACACTGCTAGAATAAATATAACATGTAATAGTAGGAATCAATATAAAGGCAATATAGGAGGTGTACTATCCAAAACATGTCAGGTAGAGTTTCAATGGTCAAATTACTGGATTCCCATACTAGTTCAGTGTTAACAGAAACAGCCCTGCTACTTGTTAGCTTGTACATAATAAAGTAAGGTAATGTACATATATGAAGGTATGTATATCTACACATACATATATATAAATATATATTAATACATATGAAATATAGTTGTAGGTGTCAGTATCCATACACACTCACTACAGGAACCAGTGAAGATAAATGCAGCAACCAGAATCTGCAACACAGCCTGGCTCCTGTGAGACCTACTAACCCCTTTAACTGCTTAAAGGTGCCTCCAGCACTTTGATTGATAGGCCCTATACTCAAGTCAAAAGCAGAATATAAGCATACTAGTAGGCCCTACCACAAGACCATTGTAACACTAGTCTGTATGACCTACCACTAAGCCATGACTCTCATACAGGAATATAGTGCTAAATAAGTGGAACATGTAATAGTAGGAATGAAGATAAAGGCAATATAGTATGTCTACTACCCAAAGCATGTCAGGTAGACTTTTATAGTCCCAATTACTGGATTCCCATACTAGTGTAGTGTTAACAGAGACAGCCCTGCTAATTGTTAGCTTGTACCCAATAATGTCAGCTAATGTACATATATGAAAGTATGTATATGTACACAGATATATATATATTTATATAGCAATACATATGACATGTAGTTGTAGGTGTCAGTATGCATACACACTCACTACAGGGAACAGGCAAGAGAAATGCAGCAACCTGAATCTACAACACAGCATGAAGCATGGGAGATGTACTAACCTTCACACTCACAGAACACTGTCAACAGCATACCAGCATGGTCCACGCCCTACAATCTGAAAGGGCAACGCCTATCTCACATACCCTTTTATAGCAGTGTCCTGAAATCACAGTGAGACATGCAATCAGTACACACCTGGCTGCATGCAATTAGCAAATGCTGCCTTACAATTGGTGCAGAGGCCATCACATGGACCTATGCAGATACCTACAAAAGCATTGAGTACCCATACTACACTCATGCAATACATTCATTGCACAAAACCTACAGAGAAAGAGAAAGAGAGAGAGACAGAGAGAGAGACAGAGAGAGAAATCAAACAAATATAAGGACAGCCAGCAGCAAAAGCAGCAGCAAGCAGCAAGCAGCAAACAGCAAGCAGCAAGCAGCAAGCAGCAAGCAGCAAGGAGCAAGCAGCAACAAGCACCACTGGCACAGCAACAGCTGCCACAAACACAGGTAATGCAAAGTAGCAGGTTAATCCTGTGTATACTGTGACACCTCCAAATGTATCATAGTTCACTATCTATAGGTATGTCCATGAGATAGGTTGTGTGTACATAGTCCTGAAATATAAACATATGTAATATTGCTGTACATGTTGCCCATACTTAACACTTCCATAGCTTAGAACACAAGACCAGTTGTGCATATGATGCAGTAGTTCCCAGGGTCAGTAGAGGTTCCTCCTCATTGGTGTGGGACCACTGTGTATGTATGGCACTGTTCAGGTACATATCCTGTAGTATGGCCAGGGATTAATATCAGTCTGTCATGTGGTGCTATGTCCTCCAGGGGTGAATGTAGCACACATCCAGGGATACAATTTCGTAACAGTGATGCTATGTGTTCTGCAATGATGAGGGTGGCTCTCACCTGGACATGTGAGAGGATAGGGAGGTGACAGTCATCTGGGATAACTAATACCACATGTGTAGGAGAATGGGGGAGGGTACCTGCACCTAAACTGTCTGCAACAATGTTGCCAATATCTGTGCATTTGGTGAATGTGAAGCATCTTAACACTGCTGACCACAGATGCTTTGCCGTCATGTGAATCTGCCCTCTGCTGCAGTAGCCTCCTACTATTGTTATACAATATGCCTGTATCTGTAGTCCACTGGACAGGATTAATAAGTGGTGTGCAGTTGTTCTGGGTTAGATATGTGTGTGCACAGTACATGCAGTATGTGGGATGTCTGTGGTAAGCATATGCAAAGGTGCTGGCGGTGTGTTGTGGCTTCCACTGGCCCAATGGGCTGCATGGATAGCATCACTGTCATAACTAGTGAATAACTGTGTAATTACATGCATACATAGCAAGGTAGTGTACTGTGCTTGTGGTGTTGTTCGGATATGTATATCCAGGCTGAGTAATGTGTGTCCACATCACAGGGTTGGATGGCAACACACATCCAGTATGTAGGGATGAACACCCAGAATGTGTCAGACGTGTCACCTGTGCAGAAGTATCCGCCATTACCTGTGCATCCCCACAACACACACACATGCAACATATGGCAGAAGTACTATAGCAGTACACACATGTTCATAGGTTCATACTAGGCTATTTGCCCTAGGGCATTGGTAAGCCTAGTAGAATGTGTTTGTCTTTCACCACCCAATTACAAGTTATGCTGCTATGCCCTTGTCCGACGTTAGTATACTGTGCCTCTGTCTAACAGTGACATAGAAGTGATACCTGGGGTACAACTATGATCTCCATCCACTCATCCAGATTCCTATGGAAGAGCCGTCAATGAGGACTCTGCCTAACCAGTAGTGCGAGCTCATTACAGAGTGAAGGGAGCCTCTCGGTTAGAATATGCCCTCCAGCATGTCCATGTATGTCAGTGCTGAGGTCCAGCTCTCCTGAGCATGTGGCTGTATGGGACTCTGATTGCCTGAGGTGCAGCATGTTCATTACTGCTGGGTAGGACATGGCTGTATATGGCACACACAGATTGCCTCTGAACAGGCAGTATGCCACTGAGTCCAGCTGGATTTACTTTACCTGGGCAGCATATGACATCTGTGTGAGCCATTGCATCCCCTTGATGAGGTACTGTTGCCCTGTACCAGTTGCTGTAGGTGTCTGGTTAGGTACATCCCAAAAGGTGCATTGTACGCAATTATAGGCCTGATGATGGATGAGTAAAGAGGCACAATGACCTCCCCTGCCATACATGTGAATCCCTCATGATTAGCTGGGCTATATAACATGTCTTTCAATCCACGTTGGCCATGTGGTTGGCAAATGACAGACCGCTACCATGTTTCTTCCCCAGGTCCCCAACTACGTCTTCTGTACTCAATGGCCTAACACATATGTTGTACTGTGCCACCAATGTGGAGGCGTGGGAATCTGCATTGAATACTGATACTCCCCCTCCCTTGTTCAAGTGTTGGGGCCGACAAGAATGGTAACAGCTATAACTTGGTAGTACTGGCGTGCTCCTGTGAAACCTGAAACAGGTTCATGTTACTGCACAGATATCGATGTCCAGAATGTTAAGTAGGGTTTTGAGTGCGTGCATCCTTAGGTCTAGACTTCCGGTGTTGAGTAGCATCACTCTTACTTCCTCATCCTTTGTGATACAAATGGATGTGGGTTTGCCTTATGAGCCTTGCCTAATACAGGCACTATGGGTGTAGCAAGAGGCTCTGCCAAATTCCAATAGGACAGGGGTGACAGGTGCAAGCTGTCCCTAGCAAAGCATACCACCCCAAGATGGCAGGCATTGGCACACCTGTGAATGACACCAGTATGTCAGTCAATTGTTGGAAGGGATCATCGTGCCTTGATATTGTGGCATCGTTCTAGGTGAGGGTAGGATGCTACTCAAGGTCAGGGTCAAACTGTCTTGGGCTACGTGCTCAGAGAGCTCTGTACTGTCTCATGTCATGTAGTCCAGGGAGGAATGTGTCAGGCCATTCACACCAGCATGGACATTGACTGAGTCATACCTGTACTTGCCTTGGGGTTACCTGAGTGTTTGTGTTATGTGGCAGGTCATAGTGCCCGACAGGCTGCACACCGTGACCCTCACCTCGTTAAGCCTGGTGAACGTGATGTTAGTGTGCCTGATGATAGAGGCACCTAGTACAGGTGTATGAGGTGTGTTGTTTACTGTTAATGGCTGTGAGTGTTCAGCACATTGGCTTTGTGTGATATGTGTTGCACATGTTCGTTTCCGTGGTATTGGTTGCCTGGATGTCTGCTTAGGAGGTCTCTGCTGCATAGGCAGAGCTGTGGTCCGAGCCTACAAGTATGTTCATGTGTGATCATGTGTTAGGTCCGCTGTTGTGGTAGGTCTATGTGAGACTGGAAGTGTAGTGAGTGGTCTCCTTCGCCACCTGACTGGTTATGGCGGTATTGAGTAGACAGAGCCTAGCCTCCAGTTTGGTATATGGTTGCATCACTCACATGAGTTTGAATTTGTTGTTAGGAGGAGGGGGTTGTCTGTGTACATGCATCTGTTCTAACATTGTCTCTGGAGTACCACACTCACCAGCTGGACTGGGGAGGGAACTGACAACTGACCTCTGGACATGCTAGAATACTATTGTGAATTCTTTATTAATTAATGATTGAAAACAAGGTCCAGTGGGGAGTGAGGGTGTACTGACATTACCTACAACTGCTGACTGATATAAAAGCGCCAGTGAGCAAGTGCCAGGTAACCTAAGTGCAATGTGTCACAATTAAGTAAATGCAACAATGAGAAGCAGTCACTTGCTGTCATATGTAACATGGAAATACGTACAGTAAGCAATGCAGATATCAGTAGTGAGTCACAGACGTGTTGAGTAGCTGTGTACTATGTGGAAGTAGCATACCAGTGAAATAACAAGCTAACAAATAACAAGCATATAAACAAAGGTAGATCCAGGAGGCCTGGATGTAGTGGTTGCTACAGCAAACAAGGTGTAGCAATGTCAGTAAGATACAGCTCAGATATGCAGGCACTACAAACCTGAAACCAGATGTCCCCAGCTATGAATGGCAGAGTACAGCCTATTGTCACACACGAGTGCAGACCACAAACCTTGTTAATGTTAAATAACAGGCCTGAAGGCCAACTGCCCATACCAGAACTAATACACTTGTACACTGGGCCCTCAATCAGCAGTTCCCAACTTCAATGGATGAAAGATATGTGTCCTACCACCACAGTGCTTGCTACCAACCTCCCTAATGTAAAACAACTGGTCTGAAGGCCAAGTGCTTAGTACAAATGACATAGAATGATAGCTACACTGTAATCAAGTTTTAACCAAGCAGTAATAAGTAGAAGTTAATACTCCCTGTACAGAATGTGTACCATGTATTGTTGAGATACTATGCTGATAACCTGTTTGTGTACCTTTCCAGCTTGACATGGCTCTAAAAAGGAACCCATCATATTCTGCTGCAGAGGATGACGTGATTCACCAGAGCCTGGTGCGTGGCTATGCCATCCTGTTCTCACGCACCACCCAGAATCAGCAGGAGAGGTCTGCACTGTGGCAAAACCTCGTTAGCAGGATAAATTATGTTGGCATGCATGATAGGACATATGAGCAGGTGAGACATCACTGCAGTGATTTGATTAGAAATGTCCACCAGCATGCTGCAGATATCCGCAGGCAACAGGTTGCCACAGGTGGGGGGTGGCCACACATCCCCCCCTCACCAGACAGGAGGGGCTACTGCTAAGTGTTGTGGATCCAGCCCCAGAACAACAACAGCAACACTCATGCATCATGATGGAGGTTGGATCCACACAGCAGCAAGACACCGAGCGTGCAGGTAAGATGTCATATTCATTTATTGTTATTACTTTTACATTTGTTGACCCAGATAGTCTAGCTGGATATATGTCCATTTTCAGTAGAGGCCTGTGGAGAAAAGCTCCACACATAACGTAATAAAGGCAGACAGACAAGTTGTTGATACAGACAGCCAACATGATAGAATTGTACACCAGCCTGTTAATTAAATCAACATACATGTAAGGAACTCAAACAGTTTAGAGTCATACACAATGCACCGTTGGTTTCAAAGCAATCCTACCTAAAGCATAACGGTTATGCAATAAGGCAAAAGCCATATACATAATAGTTAGGGCTCAGAAGGGTAGAGAAGTAGAAGGAGTATGAAAGATACAATGATATGGAAGAGGCAGGAGTCAAGAAGGGAAGTGAGGAAAAGAAGGAAGACAGTCAAGAGGAGGTGGGAGGGATGGGAGAAGTAGGTCAGAGCATAGAAGGACATCAAGGTGAAAGAAACAGGGTAGAAGCTAGTTTCTATGCACAATGAGGGGTTAAAGGTAAAGAGAGGGTAGGGAGAGGGACGTTAGCCTGGACTCCAAGAAGAACAAAGCCAGTGGTTTTGGAAGTACAGTTTGAGTTGACGTTTGAAGAGAGGTAAGGGTGAGATCAGAGTTAACCCCTGGTATGTACATATGACTGTTCTGTACACTGTTACTTCATGCACGCATAAGGTGTGCATGTGGTATGTATCTGTCATCATGATATATATACAGACATTATGTGCAGCTGATGTGTATAAGGGAACTAGTGTACTACTGTACTGTATCATGTGCAAAACAAATGGCACACATGTGCCCACTGACATTACTCTCTTCACACTTCCAGGTCCCTCCCATCTAGCAACGAGGCAGGCCATACATGCTGGTGAGTCTTTTTAACATTATCTGTAAAACAATTTATAAAACTAGGAAGAGTAGTGTAACTCTGTAGTAGACATGCTGGTGACTGTGTTCACAATACCTGTAATACACAGTTGTAGTAAATTGAGTAGTGTGACACGGTACTGATGTGTGTGTTTACTGTGGGGTGTGCATGTGTGCAAGTGTGCCTGTGCCCAAGTGTGCATGTGTGTTAGTGTCCATGAGTGCATGTGTCCATTTCTGAATGTGTGCATTAGTATTGAAGTGCATCTCTGTCAAATATGTATTGAGACTGTAATCTGTGTTCCATGTTTTTCTCCCGTAGGTTCTGGTGCTGCTCTGGTGACCTGCAGCAGGGAACCTGAATCTTGTGCCCCAGTTACTGATGATGATGAAATGTCTGTAATGGTGCAGGAAGGTGTGTCTGGGTCCACCATTGGTCAGCCAATTGACAGTACACAGCTTTCAACCCCGTCAATGCGCACAGTCATCCTGCCGTTACATCCTTTGTCACCATTGTCCCTAGGTGATGGACAGTCTGCAGTGGGCATAGATCAGGATAATGTGGTACCTGTGGTACATGCATCCCCACAAGGCAGCCATGAGCAGGGGCCTCCAATGGTACCACGCAGACAGTCGCCCATGGGTTCTCGGGGCATCCGTGGCCGTACTGCCTCTGGCCGACGTGCCCAAGCAGGTATGTCAACCTCCACTATGTTTCGAACTGTCATGCAGGCACAGGCACGTATGGAAAGGTACACCAGACAGGGTCTGAGGGAGCTGAGAGCATGTCGCACAGCCATGACAGACGGCATGCGTGACTTTGCGAATGCTATCCGTAACTTCACAGATGTCGTTGACAGACGTTGTGGGGGCATAGAACAGCTGCTCCACAACCAGATGTCCATGGGCCAGGGTGATGGTGTGCGTTTGCGACGTCGACGTGGCCATATGCCAGCAACAGCACCAGCTGGCAGTGGCCGCGGACGACAACAGGCCCACTCGCGCACCTCAAGTGCCAGCACCAGCCCCAGCAATGCTGGGTCTGTGCTGTCATCAAGACGCCCCAGGAGACCACGTGCACGTGGCTCTGGACAGTCCCAACAGGGAACTGTGTCCAGTCAACACACCCCTGCTTCTGATGACAGTACCCAGTCTGGGTTAGTACCGGATAAGGCCCGTAGCACCCCTGCCAGGCACAGGTACCGTGTCCGTGCCCACAGACACTGATCTGGATGACCTGACAGGTGCAGTCTGTGGCTGTCCACAAAACCCTGTACATGGCAGCCATTATGTGGGACTGTGTGCGTGCTTACACACATGCAGAAACCTAACACCTAGGGCAAACACATACACACACACACTGCACCAACACCTGTCCACCCTGTACTGCTGCCCCTCACAAACACACATACACACACATGTCAATTGGTGTTACCAGTGGCTGGCTTGGGCATACCTAACCCACACCCTGTGCATATGATGACACTGTGCCACCTCCTGCATACTACAACATCGGTGCAGGTAAAGGTAAACATGTTGCTGATGCACAGGGTGACTACATAGATGTGTATAAGTAGTAACATGTTGGTAACTGTTCACTGTTCCAGTATAATTGTGTGTATATCCCAGCAGTCCTGCTGCAGTAACTGTATGAATGTCCTCAATTGTTATCTGCACCCATACTACTTACCAAAGTGTACCAGCTGCACACCATCACATGCTAACATTGACTATGGCAATGCACATCTTGTGCTGTTATGTAGATTCAGCTATATGTATCTGTTCTGTCACACATGCATTTATACACACCCTGCTACTCACACACATGCACACGCTCACCTGCCATTCCCATTATTTATCACCCTACATGAGTAGCTGTTGATACATGACAGGTACACATTTGAGAAGTGCACTATGTTGTTTACTACTGGCGTCCCCTTCTCTACCTGTACTCACAGGGTGCAGGCAACCTCATCAGTTGAAAGATGTAATGTGCATCAGGTACTGTAGTACCCTGATTGCCACATCAAACATGTTTCCCATACGGAAATGCACACACAGACACATCCCACATCCACACACTTGCCACATTCAGGCTTCAGAACACTATCTAGGTATATTCGGGTACATGTGCATGTTACAGTAGCATGTAACACTATACTGAGTACTGGCAGTTGTCTGTTATCATGTTGTCTGTATAGAGTAAAATAATTGTTTGATTATCCTACTCCGCTTTGTGGACATTACTTGAAGAAGTGTTACCTTACATGTGTTATTGGTACCACCACCTTCTCTTTTGTAGTTTTGTTTGTATAGGGTGCTATCAACATCACTGCCTGTTAAGGGTAATGACCACCCTGCAGTGCATAGCCCCATGTGGCAAAAGCCACATCCCACCCATTCATTGTGCACACACACACTAACCCCACCAACAGTAAAACACATACTTTCCATTTGCAAGATTCAAACCCATACCTAACTGTGTTATGACAGTAGAAACAGACACATTAGCAGAGTGTGCTATTTGCAGTAGTTGGAGAAATCCTTACTAATGCTGTACTTAGAGGGTGCTGGCATCATCTGTGTGTAGGAGGAGGGATGTGCACCCTGTAGTGTGTTCTCCCAGTTGGAAAAAGGCAGTTAAGCCTCCCAGCATTGTGCACACACAGAAACCCCACTCATACTAACACACATACATTCCCTTTGCAGGATTCAAACCCCTACCTAACTATGTTATGACACTGGAGAAAGACGCATTAGCAGAGCGTGCTATGCGAATTACTAGAGGACTTTACTACAGGTAATATAGTTATACAGTCCTGACATCATCAGTGTTTCAAAAGGGGGATCTGCATCCTGTACTGTACTGTCACAGTTGCTAATAGGGACATTTCCCACACACACATCGATGTGTTTGAGGTTTGCGTATGTGGGGGATCCAGTACTCCAGTGTGATTAGTATATGGTTTGATTGCAACAATGAGGGATATACTCCCAGTGGTGAGCAGTTTGTACTCATGTTTGTGATGATCAGGTCTAGTATATCTGCCCCTCTTGTGGGAAGGTTGGTTACCTGTTCCATAGCCAAAGAATGTCTGATCTATGGGAACCCTAGAGCTTGGGTATTGTGGCTTGTGTAATGTTCACAGTCTATGTTTGGGTAGCTGACGTCACCCAGTATGATGGTGTTTGCAGAGTAATCTAAACTCTCCTGTGTCAGCATGAAGGCTGTGTGGGAGTCCTGAGTTTGAGAGGGTGCTGTAAGAGCTCCTCTGTGTCTCTTTCCATGTGGTCCAGGGAGGTACGTCTCAGGTTGTTTGCACCAGCATGGACAATGTCTGCCTCATAGTTGTACTTGCTTTGGAGTGACCTGTGTGCCTGTGTTATGTGGCACATTCTATCACCCGACAGGTAGCTAACTGTGACCCTCACCTTGCTCTGTCTGGAGGGCGGCACGTCTGTCAACAGCTCATGTCAAGCAAGTTCACACCCCTCATAAATGATGTGGAAACCTTCAAAGGCCCAAGGCCTGTTGAAAATATGGACCAGACTGCAGATACCTGTATAAAGGCATTCTATGGACACATTCAGGAATGCATGGATCATGAAGCCACATATGAAAGCATGACCCAATTCTCCAAAGGCAGATGTCCTGGGTGCAGGACACCAGCCATAAACACACTATCCAATAGAAGGATGACGCCACTACATGATACAACAACCTCCCAAAATGTGAAGGCACCACTGATGAGTATTGGAAGACAACTACAGGCACCCATATGATTGTCTAAGGCCATCTTTGAGAGAGGATTCCACAAGCCACTGAGGATAATCACAAGGCTGCCTGTAGTTATGTTAGTAACCTGGGTGGTACTACCCAGATATGCTCAGAGGTAATCCAAGATGTCACACAAAATACAAAACACACAGACATTGCCATCATCCTAGTGGACAGGTTCAATGCTGCCTTCTCCCCACCACACCAAAGGGCAAATATGTCTCATGGCACAGTGCTGCCCCCCCCTGACATCACAGATGCTCAGGTAAGAGATGCCCTTCCCAAAGCAATAAACACTGCATCAATGGGACCAGACAGTGTCCCAGGCTGTGTCCTACATGAACCACAAGAAGAGCTACACCCAGACATAACACCACTGTTCAATCCCAGCCTTAATACACGATATGTGGCCAGAGAGTGGCATACAGCAACAGTGGTCCCTCAACATTCAGGTGGTGCCTTCACGGATCCTGGACACTACTCGCCCCATATGTCTGCAAAGCTATGGCAAGGATCATCATGAACCTCACATATCTAGATATTGTGGACCTACAGACATGTCACCATACACAGTTTGGCTGCGTCAATGGCAAATCCTGCCTCTCAAACCTGTTTGATTTCTTTGAAACAGTCACCAAGGCCACTGTCAAGGGGAAGGAGGTCTACACAGCCTACCTGGACCTTGCATAAGCCTTGGATACAATACCCCACTTGTGCATTCTAGGGAAGCTCACCAGTGTACATATTAACCCCTATGTCACTATGGGTATTGCACAGTGGCTCAAGGGCAGAACACACATGGTAGAATTGCTGGAGCCATGTCAGCCTCCAACCTGGTACAAGTGGTGTCCCACAAGGCACAGCCCTGGGAGCAGTCATGTTCATTATATATTTATCATAGGTACAGGCCAACATGGAAGTACTGTGGCTCAGCAAGTCGCAGGTGACTGCAAACCGGACACCATAATCAACTCACCAGCTAACACACGCATCCTCCAAAAGGGACTCTTGCAAACACACGACTTGTGCCACAGCCATGGCCTCAACGTGAATGACAGAAAGCGTATAGTCATCCCCTTTGTCAAACACAAAGTGACCACAACGTACCGCATATGTGTTAATCCATTAAGTGCAGACGAAGGAATTATGGACCTTGGGGTACACAGGTTGATAGCATTGTACCATTTGACAACAACATGGACAAAGTGGTTAGGTAAGCATGTTATATGGGCCACATCATCATGGGATCCACATGTAGATCAGGGGAGGACATTGTGCCCCTTTACTCATCCCTCATCATGCCCATAATTGACTATGATGAACCTGTCGGCATGCACCTTACCAGACACCTGCAGCAACTGGAGATACCACATATGTACCTCGACAAGGGGATCAAAGGGCTCAAACAGATGCCACATACTGACTGGTTAAAGTAACAGCAGCTCTACTCAGTGACATACTGCCTCTTCATAGGCAATCTGTGCCTGACATAGAAGGCCAGGTCATACCCTCACTTAATGGCCATACTGCATCTCAGAATATCCAGATCCCACCAGGATACACGCTGGAAATACATGAACCTCAGGAGTGATATACATAGGACATGCTGGAGGGCACATTCACAACTCAGAGGCTCCCTTCATTCCTGAATATTATCCCAATAGAGGTTAGGCAGACTGACTCAGTGACTATCTTCAAGAGTGATATTAATGACTGGATGTGACATTGTAGGGTTACCCTGGGTATCACTTATGTGTCACTGTGAGACAGAGGCACAGTATACTAACCTTGGAAAAGGGCATAGCAAGACAGATTCACAATGCATGTTGAAAGGCACACACATTCTGGCTAGGTGGATACATGCCCTGGGCAGACATCCCTGTATGAACCTATGGACCTATGTATCTTTTTCACCATTGGCCCTATGTGCTGTTAATCACCAATGTAATCTCAATACTATGGTAGCATGTGCAAAGGTCAGTTGTCAGTCACCTCTATGGTACAGTTGTGGAATATGTGTGTCATGTAGTAATGTCACAGCTGCCACATGTACACAGTCAACCCTATTCCCTACCCATGGATGTACATCACATGTATGAGATGGAAACACATGGCCAAACTGTGGACTAAGCACTCTGAACCCAGTACTGGCATAACCTGTCTGGTGGCATGACATACTACAGTGACAGCAATACCAATCTGATGTGGACCTACACGGACAGCAATACAAGCATGGAAACACAACAGGTCAGTTGTGAAGCCTAAGGATAGCATCCTGCATGACTGGCAGACATCTCTGCAGCTGGCACACAGGCATACATTAGGCCTGCACGCATAACACATAGCACACAAATCCTGTGTGTCAAACAAGCACAGTCTGTACAGCTATACAACACTACTGCCGCAGTTGTGTTAGGTACTTTTATTGTCCAGTACACTGAGACAATGCTCACCAGGCTGGAAAAGGTGTAGGTCACAGTGATATGCTCATGGGGCACTATGGTTCACCACATAACACAAACATACAAGTCAGTCAGATGCATGGACACATATGACTCAGTCATTGTCCATGCCACCACAGCTGATGTGGGATGTCCCTCACTGGGATACATGATAGGGAACATGGAAGGGATCACTGAGCAAGTGACACAGGCTGGTAGACCCCTGACCTTGGTTGGCATCAGACCCTCACCAGGGATTCTGACAAATTACTGAATGCTAATGAATTAGTGTAGCTACAACACCCTAGCTGAATGGTTCTTAGCATGCAGTCACTGCATTGCTATGGAATACTGTCTTACCACTCCCACAACAGGTGAAAACATTCAGCTCCTGTACATCAACAACATGTAGACTATATGCCCCAGACCAGGTGTGCATCCCTCACTACTAGGCTGATAGTATCTACATCTCACACTGTATATACACATCCCACATGCAGCACCTGCACAGAAGACCACGGTCATAATGTTACCCTGTGCAAATACCATGTATTCACATGTGGCAGGCATCACACATGGTAACTATTGAAGGTCACAGGTACATATGTGTATTTGGCACACACATACATCATGTGTGCATTGCCATAACTGGTTTAATCAATGTCATGCATTATTGTGAGTGACAACCCACACACATGGGCATTCTGTGTGTGCAAAACACACGTGGCATGTCTGTAATCAAAAGCCATACATAATTGTGATATCGTTTAGAAAGGGGTATGTGCATCCTGTAGTGTGTTTTCCCAGTTGCCAAAAGGGATATATTAATCATACACACTTACCCCCCCCCTTCGCACACACTTACCACTTGCTGGATTCAAACCCCTACCTAACTATGTTATGACACTAGAGACAGACGCATTAGCGCAGCACGCTATTCGCATTACTGGGAGATTTCTTTTCCCCTGATATAATTATAGGGTGCTGACATCATCAGAGTTTAGAAAGTGGAATGATCATCCTGTGGTGTGTTTTACCAGTTGCCAAAAGGGATGTTTCTTTCGTACACACTTATCCCCCCTTCACACACACTTGCCACCTGCTGGATTCAAACCCCTACCTAAGTATGTTATGACACTAGAGACGGATGCATTAGCAGAGTGCACTATTCGCATTACTGGGAGGTTTCCTTTCCCCTGATATACTTATAGGGTGCTGACATCATCAGAGTTTAGAACGTGGAATGATCATCCTGTGGTGTGTTTTCACAGTTGCTAGGAGTAACATTTGGACCAAGTGTGTGAGCATGCCCAGTTCAGCCTTCCCATGGCATGTTGTGTGAAAGATGTCTCATTTATCTAAGTGTGTGAGCATGCCCAGTGTGGGCTTTACATATGTTGAACTCTGCAGCCCATCACATTTGTGGATGAGTGTGACCTTCAACAAATACCTCCAGTTTATGGTTGTGTGTTCTGTGCCATGTTGTGTAGTTACTGTCCAAATGCTTTTTGTGTGAACAAAACAGGGAGTATACTGTGCCTGCAGGTTTTGCATGGGATACTTTGCACACAATTGTCAACATCCGTTCATACTGACCTAACACTATAGCACTGTATAGTGTAGTGTTTCAGTACTTTCACTGTGGTGGTCAGTATCCTGGGCTTTAGTCCTATCACCGCTTTACATTTCCATAGTGTGCACACCAGCCTGGTTAGGGTCCAGTTGTGCACATCTGCACAAAGGCGGTGCCTCTACAGACCCTGGTAATTACTGCCCCATAAGCTTAACAAGTGTAGTCTGCAGATCTATGGAGAGGATCATAATTGAGCTCATAAACAAAGATATAGGGGACATGCAGACATTGTACCCATCCCATTTTGGCTTGGTCAAGGGCAGATCATGCCTTTTGTACTGGGTTGACATCTTCAAAACGGTCACTTAGGCCATTGTTGGGGAAATACAGTCCATACAGCCTACCTTGGCCTTGCAAACACTTTCAACACAATACCCCACTCAGGTATTGTGGGAAACCCTAACAACTGAAATGTAAACCCATATGTCACAAGATGGGTTGCAAACTGGCTTAAGGACGGGACCCACAGGGTTAGAGTTGCTGGCACTATGTTAGACTCCAGGCTGGT
This sequence comes from Protopterus annectens, assembly GCF_019279795.1. Lineage (NCBI taxonomy): Eukaryota > Metazoa > Chordata > Ceratodontiformes > Protopteridae > Protopterus > Protopterus annectens. The sequence continues at coordinate 1,956,841,885 of NC_056743.1, read as the reverse complement.
CACAGGTGGTATCACACAGGGCTCAGTCCTTGGCCCCCATTGTTTGTCATGTACTTCCCAGAAGTACAGGCCAACATGGGAGGACTTTGGATGACAATGTTTGCAGATGACTGCACACTGGGCGCCATAGTGGACAGTACATCAGACACGGATATCCTTCAGAAGGGACTCACAGTAACTGATAGCTGGTGCCAGGGCCATGGCCTGAAGTCAAAGTGCACAACATGTGTAGACATACCCTTCAGGAAAAGCAAGGTAACCCCAAGCTACCATATAGGTGGCAATCCTCTAAGCACAGAGGAGGTTATCATGGACTTGGGGACCCAGGTTGACAGTCGCCGTTCATCTGAGACTCACGTTGCTAATGTGGCTAGAAAGACCTTCTACATTGCCCACCTGATCAGGATAGGATTCACATCCAGATCTAGTGTGTCATTGTTCCCCTGTACTCTTCACTTATCAGACCGGTGATCGCGTAGAATGCCCTATTCTGGCTGTATCTCACCCAACATCTGCAGCAATTGGAGACACCCTGAATGTCCCCCACCTAAAGGATCAAGGAACCCCAACAGCTGTCATATGCTGCCAGATTGAAGACACTCTCACTCTATTCACTCACATACCGTCTGCTTAGAGGTGACATGTGCCTGACATGCGAGGCCATGTCCAAACAGGGATTGATGGACATGCTCCACCTCAGAATCGGCAGATCCACCTTAACCACTAGTGCAGGTGACTTGCACCTTAGCAGGGATGTACGTTGGACATGTTGGAGGGATGGAGTTATCACCCGGAGACTCCCTATGCTGTGGAATACAATCCCGGTCCATGTGAGGCAGAGCACCTTGCTGGCTGTGTTCAAAAGGTATCTTGACCAGTGGATGGAAGGTCATACGTTTAACCCGGGGATCGTCACTGTGTCACTGCTGGAGAGAGGCATGACAAAATAATGGGCACAGTACTGTTTCCATATAAGGGGTGGTGTATGCCAATGAACTCTGTGCTAGGCTTATACCTGCCTTAGGGAAGATAGCCTAGTATAAACCTATGTACCTATGAACCTATCTGACCATGTTGCATTATGTTCAGATGTGAACTACTTACATCAGCCTCATCCAACATCAGTAGTGTATTCCACAACATGGGTGTACATTGGCAAACACTACCGATGTGCCCTAGGTCATTTCTAATGCTAGTCGGAGAGTGTGTTTGTCCATCAACACATTGTAAGTGTAGTTTGCCATGACATATGTCTTGTTTAGTATACTGTGCCTCTGTCTACCTGTGACATAACATTGATACCCAGGGTAAACCTCCCATCTCCCATCCACTCATTAGGATTCCTGTTGAGGGGACTCAACGAGTGTCTCTACGAACAACCTGTACTGGTAGTTTACTCATGCGTGGGGGTGGCTTCTGTGTTTTGGATAATGCAGTACAGCCTGTCCTAAATATGTCAGTGCTGGGGTTCAGGTCCCTCATGTGCATAGCTCCTGCCATTCAGATTGTACAAGGTGCAGCATGTGCATTGATTCCAGCTTGGACATGGCTTTCTACATCAGGCACAGCTTGCATCTGGGTGGACAGCATGGCAGTGTGTGGAGCTGCACTCTGTTTAATCAGGCTACACATTACATGTGTTCCAGCTCTGTCATACTCCTGGTGAGGTACTGTTGTGGACTTTACAGGTGCTGGATGTGTCTGCATGAGGTACACCCACAGGGGCTGTTGTGGTCATTTCTAATGCTGATGAAAGATAACTGCAGAACCACAATGACCTCCCCTTAGCTAGATGTCAGACAGCATGGACCATGCAATCACAAATAAAAACAGGACCCTCTCCACAAAGGGAAAGTGTCCTGTCTGGTGGACCCCAGCCATAAACAAACTGTATGACAGATGAGGGTTACTAATGCAAGACAGAGCTACAGCACCAAGAGGGAAGACAGTTGTGATCAGCACTAGTAGAAAGCTACATTATCTCATAAAGACATGCAAGGTCAACTTGGGGACATAAATCACCAAAGACAATGAAGGTAACCACACTGCTTTCTTCAGTTATGTCAGACACCTGGTTGTGAACCCTCAGATATGCTCAGAGTTGGTACACAACAACATATATTCCAGTGACCTGACAGATATTGGCAACATTCCGGCGGACAGCTTCAGTGCGATTTACCCCCCCCACCCCCAAAAGAAGATAGTTATCACTGCTGTATGTAACCTCACTGTCATCTTGGATGTCCATGTGAGAGCCGCACTCAGCAAAGACAAGTACACAGCATCCATGGGACCTGCTGGTATCTCCGGTTGCATGCTATGTGAACTCCAGAAGGGGCTGGACCCGTATATACAACTGCTATTTAACCTTAGTCTTGCTACAGGATATGTACCTGAACACTGGCATACGGCAACAGTGGTCCCACTCCACAAAGGAAATGCCTCCACAGACCATGGCAACTACCACCACACAAGCTTAACCAGCCTTGTCTGCAAAGATATGGGGAGAGTCATTATGGAGCTCTTTCACAGACACATTACTGACCTACGGACCCTTGTTCCCACCTAGTTCAGCTTTGTACAGGGCAGATCCTGCCTTTTGCACCTAGTTGACTACTATGAAACTGTCAGTAGGGCCATCGATGAGGGCTACGCAGTCCACACAGCCTACCTGCACTTGGCTAAGGCCTGTGACACAATACCACACTCAGGCATCATAGCCAAGCTCAACAGCTGACATATAACAGCATATGTCACAGGATAGGTTGCAAAATGGCTAAGAAACAGAACCCATAAAGTCAACATTGCAGGTGCCTTGTCAGATTCGAAGCCAGTCACTGGTGGTGTCCCACAAGGATGTGTCCTGGGACCTCTCTTAATTGGTATTTACTTTTCAGATGTGAAAGCAAACATAGGGGGGTTGTGGCTGACTAAGTTTGCAGATGACTGCAACCTAGGCACCATAGTGAATACATCAGCCGGCACACACATACTACAGAATGCCATCACAAAGGCAGATAGCTGGTGCCAGACGCATGGCCTGAAACTGAATGCAACTGATGTGTATTCATCCCCTTTGGGAGGAACGAAGTACCCACAGATCAATACATAGACAGCAACCCACTGAGCACAGACAACAAATCAGACACCTGGGGACACATGTAGATAGTGACATCTCTTTTGACACCCCTGTTGCCAAAGTGGTTAGGAAGACTTTCTATCTTGCCCACCTTATCATGGAGGGTTTTCCATCAAGATCATAGGAGGTCATTATTCCACTATCCTTCTCCCTTATCAGGCCCATGATTGAATACAAAGCCCCATATGGTATGTACCTCGCCCAGCAATTGCAACAGCTGGAGACACCCAAAATGTACCTACCATGAAGATCAGGGTTCTTCAACACATGTCATATGCTTCCAGAATAGAGGAAATCCAGCTTTGTTCAGTGTCATACCGCATACTTACAGGTGACCTATGCCTGACATACAAGACCATGTCCAATCAGGATTTGGTGGACATGCTCCACTGCAAGCAATCCAAATCCACCAGAGCCATGAGAGCTGAGGATTTGAACCTCAGCACATACATGTATAGGACATGCTGGAGGGACAGAGTCATAACTCAGAGGCATCTCACACTCTAGCAGAGTATCCCAGTTCATGTTTGACAGAGTCCCTCACTGACTCTCTTCAGGAGACATCTGGACAACTGCATATGAGACGGAGGCACAGACTAGACAGAGGCACAGTCATGTTATTCAATTACGTAAGGGGGCCATAATGTGTCACTACTAAGTCAGAGGCACAATATTCAGAATCTATTCTGTACACTTATTACCACTATAAGGGGTGGCAATAGCCACATCACTATGGCTAGGCTTATACATGCACTAGGGCAGATATCCTAGTAGTAGACTATGACACTATGAAACACCGGTGTATGTGTAGGTATTGTCAATCAAACACAATGATGTGGTTTGGGGGGCTTGATATCTCCCTGTATTCCAACATTGTTTTGTCTATTCCTTCTAGCATGTATAGGGATCAGTTTCTAGTGTCCTCTCCTGCTCAGCTGGTGAACCTGGGAATATTGAGGCAATGTTACACTTGCCTCATGTACACTGACAACCCTCTCCTTCTCCCATAAAACACACATACATGTGAGAGATGCAACTATATAGCCAAAGTGGAGGCTGAGCTCTCTCAACATAGGACTAGCAAGACCAGAGAGAAGGTGAAGGTAACCACACACATCACAAATCCAGTCTCACATGGCACTATCACAACTTAAGATCATACACATAGACACACAGAGACATACTCGGAGGCTCTGATCAGAATTCTACCAAACGGCAGTGGCCACCACAGCAGACACTCACACAACTGCCTCCACAGGGCACAGCACATGCAACACATTGACCACAGAGTCGGTGTGCCAAACAGTCACAGCCCTTAAGGCCAAACACAATGCCAGACACACTTGTCATAGGTGACTCCATAGTCAGACACACTGACATCCCGCTCACCAGATCGGGTACGGAGGAGGTCACAGTAAGCTGCCTATCGGGCACTGGAATCCACCACATAATGCAAGCACTCAGGTCACTCCACTGCAAGTACAAGTCTGACCCAGTCATTATCCATGCTGGTGTGAACGACCTGAGATGTACCTCCCTGGACTACATGGAAAGAGACATAGAGGATCCCTCTGATTATGTAGGCCAGGCAGGTGTGACCCTGACCTTCAGCAGTATCCTACCTTCACCAAGTATGATGCCACATAAACAGAGACAAGATGATCAGCTGTAATATTTTGCTTAAACTATGGTGTCATTCAAAGGGGGTCCAATGTCTGTCTGCCTGGGATGACATGCTGGACAGGCCACGGTGATTTGCAAGGGACGGCTTGCACCTGTCACCCCTGGGCTTCCGGATTTCGTCTGATGCTCTTGCCACCCTCATTGTGCCTTTTTTATGCAAGATTCAGATTCTACACCTACCACCCTAGAACACAGTAAAGGAAAGACACTAAGGGTAATGCTGCTCAATGCCAGAGGTCTCAACCTCAAGCTGCACACACTCTATGCCCTTCTCAGTATGTAGCACATTGATGTCTGTGCTGTGCCTGAAACCTGGTTCACAGCTTCTGACAGCACCCCGGCACTATCGGGTGTTACCTCATATCATGCGTTCCGGCACCAGAATCCGGACAACACCAAGAAGGATGGTGGGTGTCCATATTCATCAAGGACACCCTCACCTCATGGTTGGTGGCAACACACGATGCATCGGAGACCATCCAGGTGCCAGTGACCGTAGGCAAGACTGCTCTGCAGTTTGTAGCATGTTACATGCCACCCTCTCAAACTCAGGTACCTCACACAGCTATCCTGCAAACACTGAAGGGGATAAATGTATCTCCAAACACCATCCTACTGGGTGATTCCAACTATCCACATATAGACTGGGATCACTAATCAAGCCACAACACTCTAACACAAAGGTTCCAAGAGTTTATACACTCAAATGCCATGGAACAACTGGTCCCAATCCCCACAAGTGGAGGCAACATACTAGAACTCATCATCACGAACATGGGGTCACACTGTTCAACACCAGAAGTATACCCATCATTGGTGAAATCAGATCATGGACTACTCTCAGTGCAAGTCCACATCCCACCCACACCCCAGATAGAAAAACAAACATTGAAGACCTTCTCAAATGCCGACTTCACATTTCTAAGGACTGGTGTGGTCTCTTTCAAGGCCCCCAAGCCAGCGGACACCATTACCCAAGCCACTGTATCACTTGGAAATGCCTTCTACCAGCACCTCCAGGACTGCATGGATCAGGCAATCCCAAACAAAACAAAGACTCTTTGTACCACAGGCAAGCATCCAGTCTGGTGGACCCTAGCCATAAACAAGCTCTACAACACAAGGAAGGAGCTACTATGAGATAGAGCGTAATCCGTAGGAGGGAAGACACCCCTGCTCATTGTGAGTAAAGCACTGGGTTCCCCCATACAATCATCCGAGGCAAGTTTTGAGAGTAAACCCACTCAGGACTCAAGGGACAATCATGAGGCCTTTTTTACCTATGTTTGAAACCTGGGAGGGAACTCCCAGATATGCTCAGAATTAGTTCAGAATGATGTAGATATCACTGCACCTACAGACATTGCCAACATACTGGCTGACAGGTTCAGTGCAGATTTCTCCCCTACCCCTCCCCCCAACTGGAGGGGTATCTACACCAGAGGATTGTAGCCCCCCAAACATCTCCAATGCTGGGGTGGGAACTGCTCTATCCAAGGCGGAAAACACTTTATCCATGGGACCAGATGGTGTCCCCAGTTGTGTGCTCCATGAACTCAATGAGTAATTACACCCGCAGTTAGGGCAGCTGTTTAATCTTAGCCTCATCTCAGGATATGTGCCCAAGGAGTGGCATACGGCAATGGTGGACCCACTTCACAAAGGTGGTGCCTCCACCAACCCCGGAAACTACCATCCCATCAGCTTGACAAGCCTGTTCTGCTAAACTATGGAGAGGATCATAATGGGAATTATAAATGAAGACATAGGGGACCTGCAGACATTGGATCCAATCCAGTTTGGCTTTGTCAAGGGAAGATCATGCCTTTTAAACTTGGTTGACTTTTTCAAGACAGTCACCCAGGCCATTGACGTGGGCAAGGCAGTCCACACAGCCTACCTTGACCTGGCAAAGGCTTTCGACACAATACCCCACTCAGGTATCATTGAAAACATCACCAGCTTAATTGTGAACCCATACATCACAGCATGGGTTGCAAACTGGCTAAGTGATGGAACACACAGGGTCAAAGTTGCTGGTGTCATGTCACACTCCAGAGCTGTCACAAGTGGTGTCCCACAGGGCTCAGTCCTGGGCCCACATTTGTTCAGCATCTACTTTTCAGAAGTACGAGCAAACACAGGAGGATTATGGCTGACAAAGTTTGAAGATGACTGCAAACTGGGAAGCATAGTTGGAAACCCATCTGACACAGACATCCTTCAGAAGGGTCTCATAGACATGGATAACTGGTGCCAGAGCCATGGCCTTACATTAAACACTAAACAATGCATAGCCATACCCTTCAGGAAGAACAAGGTTACCACTAGTTCCCATCTAGGTGGCAATCCTCTAAGCACAGAGGAGGTTATCAGGGACCTGGGCACCCAGGTTGACAGTAACCTTTTGTTTGACACTCACATTGCCAGGGTAGTTTGGAAGACCTTCTACATTGGCCACCTCATCATGCAGGGATTCACATGTAGATCAAGGGAGGTCATTGTTCCCCTGTACTCATCACTCATCAGACCAATGATTGCATACAATGCCCCATTCAGAATGTATCTGACCCAACACCTGCGGCAATTGGATGGGCCCACAAATTCCTCAACAGGAGGTGAAAGGGTCTCAAACATATTTCTTATGCTGCCCGACTGAAGGAATTCCAGCTGTATTCAGTCACTTACCGTCTGCTCAGAGGTGACCTGTGCCTGACATACAAGGCTATCTCCATCGCAGAATTAATGAACATGCTTCACCTCAAGACCTCTACATCCATCAGAACTACAAGGGCAGGAGACTTAAACCTCAACACAGATATTAATAGGATGTGCTGGAGGGACAGATTCATCACCCAGAGAGTCCCTATGCTGTGGAACAACATCCTGGTACATGTGAGGCTGAGCACCTCACTGGCTTTGTTCAAGTGAGATCTTGACCAATGGATGGGAGATTGCAGGTATACCCCAGGGATAACCTCAGTATCACTGCTTGACAGAGGCACAGCAAAATAATGGGCATATTATCCATCAAATTGAAGGGGTGGCAGAAGCCACAAAACTCTGGGCTAGGCTTATAAATGCCCTAGGGCAGATAGCCTAGTATGAACCTATGAACCTATGAACATAGGCCTGGGGCAGTTTCTGTTATTAGGACAGTGGTCTGCAGCAAGCTATATAGTAGTAGTCAGTTTTAGCCATTGGTTTTTGACCATAGCTATTCCATGTTGCTTCTTGTTGTGGTACAAACATGGGTGTGTGGTTATCCATGCCATTTATTGCTAGTCACCCTCATTTTTATCTTGTTCCATGTTTTTGCACATGTACATCACTGTATGAGGTGTGACCTGGTAGTGTCAGGGTGCTGATGTGGGCTTTGACCCTGTTTTCTATTACAGCACTCTGACAAAGGTTACTGGATTAAAAAAGAAATGTAATTTAAAGCAATCAGGAAGGTGAACACTTAATCGGCCACTTCAGCCTTTGGTCAACTGGTGCCCTAGGCAAAAGGGCTCCACAACGCCGTGCCACACACTACCAGATGACCTACCTACATAATCCAGATTACTTTTTTATTTCTTTTTCCTCAAAGTTTTTCTTACTCTTCAGTTTTTCCTGTATTCATTCAACATATTTTAAAGAAACCATTTCTTTAAAACTAGAAAATAAATACTGGAAAAACAAACTCTTCTAGAGAGAAACCCTAAATTTTCATCTAGTTGGCATATGCCTAAACACAGCTTTGTGTAAGTTTCAATGAAAGAGAAGTTTACTGTTGCTCATGCTAAGTTTGTTTTCAATGTGAGACTGTTTTGTTTAGTAAATGGCCATCAGTGTTTGTACAATGAAATTTGAAATAAAAGTTTTAAATTAAATCCAAATCTCTGTAATCACTGTAAAACTAAAGAAATAAATATAACACACACTCTGACAGGTATGAACGGTGTTTATGATAATTGGGGAGAGACAACCAAGTAATGGAGCACTGGAATGGCAAGTGAGAAGGGGAGCCTAGTCCATTAGCACACTTAGGGCCACATTTGACCAAGATCCAGATCTGAGGAAGCCCATGATATAGCCCAGAGAGAGAGAGAGAGAGAGCACTGTGTGTACTAGCCAATCACTGTAGTGTGTGACGTCAAAAGCATCGTGTTGACCCTTCTTTACCAAAAGTAACTAGATCTCCTCTAATGTACAACCGTTTTGTAGCCAACCATTCTTTGTGTTCTTTGTGTACACAGCTGCATCCATTTTATTCTAACCATCCCTCAAAGACAGTGGTCAGAAAATGTGCATGTCTATCAAAACCATTCGTAACACAGGTATATGAAAAGTTTTAATAGACATATCATGTGACATCAGTTGTATAAGTTCGCAAGAGTACAAGCAATCAGTGCATACGTTTAACATGTGTAAGATGCACTATGTGATGTGACAGGTAAATAGCAGCATGAGGGAATAAACTGAGATATTTAATAACACATCTGGTTCCTATTTACACCCCTGGCATATGGCGACATTTGTACTTGCTAGGTATTCGCCATTGCATGTTATACATTCCACAGTCCAGTGTAGCCTGTCTACGTGGGAATATGCCATCATATTTGCTCTGTGCCTTGCTTGTTCATAGGAACAATACCCGCTTCTGTTACTCAATACTGCTGCTCTGTCGGGTAGCGGCTCGATATTCTGTGCTAAGTATATGTCCCAGCATCATTCTTTTCTAATGTATAGCACAGCTAGCTAAAGGTGCTGTGTAGTCCATCCCCTGACTTGTGTTCCCATTCTGCCTTTTATAACTTGATGGTCAACCTTTGCCATTACCCTGTGCAGTTACTGCACATTTTCATGACAGTACCCCAAAATGATGCACACTTCACTGCACACTGCCATGGAACCTCAGAAATTATTTCATTGTAAATGTGTAAATGTTTTTCAGGATATAGAATGGATTGTTTGCTCTGAATTCTTCCTGTAGTTTTCTTTTTTTTTTTATATATTCCCAGCTAGTGCCTGTAATTGAATCAATGGAACTATAGTCTTTTCAAGAATTTGCTAATGGTGTACTTGACATTTTTTTCCTGTTTGGTCACATTTCTGAGATGCCTTCTGCATGATGTTTGAAGGCAAATATAGTTTTGCTTTTACAAATATGTGAAAAGTACCTGGCTGTGTGGGTGACACGCAATACAGTGAAACCTCTGACTGGTTTATTTTCCATACTTGTGTCACATTCACTCCTAAAGAACCAAACAAGAAGTTCCGCATTCAGACCACAACTGAGAAACTGTTATAAACTATGTTGAACTGTTCTAAAACAAAATATCCTTGCATGAAAGTAACAAAAATAAACTTTTAATCTCCATACAGTTTAGCACTTTCATCTGAGACATTCAAGGACTCGGTCTCTTCTCTGTTATGCATTCTTTTCTCTGTTCACCTGCCAACCTTCCTCTCTCTTGCTGTTCTCTCCTATTTCCTGTTCCTCTGTTCCCACCTTATACTATGTAAATGTTGCAAACTGTGATTGAATGATTGTATACATATATACTGAATTTCCAGACTTACAATCTTTGATATATTGATTAACATAATTATTTTGTCATTAAGTTATTGCAAATTTACAGCATACCTACTACTGGACTTCTGTGTTAACCTTACTTTGTTTCATTTTTATCTTTATTTTTGCATATCTTTTTTTTCCTAGTTCCTTCACGGGCTGAACCTGAAAAAGGCCCATCTGAATCAGTATTCTACCTGGTTGACAATAGTAAATAAAACAACATAACAACAGAGCTCAAAAGATTTAAATTTTCATGGGGAAATCTGTGCATTCATAGGATGCTTTCCATTAATTCAGAATTAATCTTGATATGTTTTGTGTGAAGTATTTGGCAGTGGGAGGGAAAGTGGAAAGTGAGTAGCACTGCCATCTCACAGCAGGAAGTTCTCTAGTCTGAGTCTCATCTGGGGTGCCATCTGCATGTCCTTCTTGCATCCATGTGGGGTTTCTCCAGGTATTCCAGTATTCCACTTGTATCCCACCTTGCAATTTGTGATTGGCAAATTGTTGTTCTCAAAATTTGTGCAAGCACATGAGTGCATTCTGTGATTAATCAGTGCCCTACACAACAGGTTTCATTGTCTGCACCAGTTAATCACCAGAAGAGTCCCCTATGTCCTCATTACCCTATAAAAAGATAAAGTAGGTTATTGGAAAATGAATGAATTTAACCTTTTTTTTCTTCTTTTGAGGTGCTGTTGTTAAGGTGGCTATTTTAGAGGTGTTTTTCTGTTTAGTTTCCTGCATAGAGACGTTGTAGCTGATCATACTGTTTATTAATACCATATGTGGTATCAATACTGTGTCTGAGCTCTCACCCATAAGTCGCTGGTGCATGATGTGGGTGCTGACATCAGCCATGAAAGCAGGGTTAGGGCTATAATACCGCTATACCCTATACTTGGCATAATGCAGACTGCTAATTGGGTAGGGGAGTGCCATGCACCTTCATAGCAGGCGGTGCTAGAATGGTTTCCATAGGGTCATGGAGAGGCAAGCCAGACTACCTGGTATTGGAATGAGGACTCCCCTTCACTTTGCCAAGCAGATGGAAAAAAAGGAGCACAGGCTGTAGTATTGGGGTACCAGGATGATGCCTCCCCTTCCTTAAATGGCTCTCACCTCCATGCTGGGGGATTCTAGTAGGAAATGAATAGGCTTAAGCCAGATTGAGGTAAGCTGGATGGTTGGCAGGCATGAATAAAAAAGCACACAGATATAAAATAAAATAAAATAAAAGGAAAAATTGAAATCTGTGCACCCCTTTGTTTGATCTCTCATCTCTTAAAGGACTTGTTACATTATTTCATCATTTGAAACTCTCAGGTTACAATACCTGAAGATGAAGGTGCTTTTTTAACTGCAAGATGCATTTTATCCTAGCCATTCTAATACACCAGATAACTATCTCACCTGGATAACTGCATTCTTTAAATAGGAACTCCTCACCTGTTAGAACATGGTTTGTCCACTAAGCTGTCTAGAGTGCGATGGCCAAAAGGTTTATAAAATCACTGGTCAGAAACCTCAAAGACACTAAATGGAAAGATTCAAGGCCACCCAAAAAGGTACACTTGATCAGTAGCACAGCTGCTCAGACCTGTCCTTCCAATCAAAAAACACACAGCATACAAAATCATCTAAAGATCTTTTGAATTGACAGCCTCCATGAATCTGTAATATAAGGAACTCCAAGAAAACCTTCTCATCCTCCTTGCTAAAAATCTTTCATTGCATGTGACTTACTCTACTCCCATGAGGAACTGATTTCTTTGAAAACTCTAGCTAGTAGCTTCAAAATATCTCAGCAAAAAAAAAAACACAATTTCGGCAGTTATTTACAATGGCATGCTCAATGAACCTAGCTCGGATGTTATAAAAGTCTTTGTGGACAGACTTTATCAAGCCAATACCCATTGTATTCAAAACCACTTAATAAAAGTCCAAGACCTTTATGCTAATAGGAAAGGCAAGTAGTAGCCTGTCTGAACCATTTTTCAAATCTGAGTTACTCATAATCACATTCAGTTCATGCCACTCAAGGCCTCTTTTCCTATGGCTACACTAAGCAGAGCTCATCCAGGGCTTCTGTTCCTGACGGTTTCCTTACAGTAGTCTGTTAAAAGTTTACTAGGGGAACTGGCTCTCATTTTTCTAAATTCTGTAGCCAGTTTAGAAGAAAATACTTTCCAGTATCACTTTTTGATGCATTCTGAGACTAAATTCGACCCTGCACTGGCCGTTCCTCTAGCCTGCTGACCTGCATTTTTGCTGAGAGACATTTGGCTCATATGTACGGGAACACCTATCTGGAAATCAATATTCCTGAGTCTAGCCACCCACCACATGGTCCTTTATTAATGTATGTATAGCTTGTAGTTCTATTTTTGACTGTTATCCCATCCTATTTTTAGGCATACTGGCTCCACCCTGTGCTCTAGCCCCTCTCTCTTTTCCCCATTCGCTACAACCTCCCTCAGATTTGGCATTGATTGCCTGGGTTACAGGTATTACTTTCCTTTCTCCTGACTGCTGTGTGTCTTTTTTACTGCTTACACCCCTCCCCACACCTGCTCTGTAGTCAAATACCAATACTTTTCTGTTATTGGGGTAACACTGTAAATGTGGTAGCTGGTGGTTGAAATCATTACACGGTGGCTTATTTTGTGTATTACGGTTGTGTACTGTAAAGTAAATCATGCCTGTGAATAAACTGGAAAGAAATCTGTCTTTAGTTTTAATAAAACAAACAAACACTGCAGCACATTAATCATGCTTTCGTACGCACGTCAAAAAAGACTGCTTCAAGGCTAACGGCTGTGCAAGGATTCCGAATGTCAGCTACAGCTTTTAAAGTCTCTGTGATGTATTTTTAAAGGTTGACATCACAGAGAGGTGAAAAGCTGGTAATTCCTATTACTAACTGTATTAAAAAAAAACACACAGAAAAGCGATGCAGCTCCTGTCAATCCACCCCAACAGTAACTGTTACCAGCAAACCACATATTTCATGTCTGAAAATGGTGCTGAAAGACTTACATTAGGATTCTGAGCACCAGCTGCCACATTTGAAATATTCCTGTACATAATTTTAAATGCTTACATTACAGAGAGATTAGGTGGTGGTAGTCCATGTTAGAATTGTAATCGACAAAAACAGAAAAAAAAAAGAAAGAAGAATGATGCTTCTGTTAATTCCTCCTACAGTGACTGTTGCCAGCAAATCACAGCTTCTGTCGATAAATAGCTAGAACTCTGAGCATCTGAAGAAATAGAGTATGTGATTACATTTTCAGTGATAATACTTTAATAAGGAGATGTGATATCTGAAGGCAAGGCAGAAGTGGTTGGCAAAAGACACAAGAGACATAGGGAAGCTAACAGCCGTGCGAAGACTCTGAGTGCAACTACTGCGTTTAAACTGTTGCCCCAATAATGGAAAGGTAGCCAAATAGCTTAGACTTTTCTCTACCTGCTTTTTCTCCCACCACTTTCCTTTGCCTCCTGCACTAAGACTTCTCTCCTTGATTAACTCACTACTTCAGCTTTAACAAATATCACAACCTTCCCGGTGTTACTCTGCAAAGTCTTCCTCGCTGTTCTTTATCTCTCAAGCCTCCTCACAACTTACCTGATTGTTTTTCTTCTTCTTCTTCTTCTTCTTCATCTTTCCTCACTACTCCGACTGGGTCCACCCCCTACCTTGTGACCTCTTCCCAACATTGTGACTCTAATTTACCTGACGTCCTTCTACAGCTTTATATCTCTTCCAATCATTCCTCCCATGAGGCCTTGCATCATTTAAAACCCATCTCAGCATGTTGGCACCTTCTTTTTCTCCCTGTCTGCTCCTATCTGTTGTGTCCTGAGGATGTGTGGTGATGTACACATGCTGACTCGTGTATTGTAGGTAACTGTATTGCAACTTGTCTCTCATTGATAGGTCTGTTTTGCTGTTCCAGGTTGTTTTATACACTCATCTCCATCATTATATATCAGTAATCGCTATATGCGATGAATTACCTCCATATTCTGCTTGTATGCTACTAGCGACAATCCTGTTATCCTGCTTTGGTTGTTCCTACCTATTGTTTAATACCTTAGATTGCACTTCTCCTCTGTCATGAGAGCTTGACACGGTTCCTTGCAGCTATCCTTTTTTAACCCATGTCTGCCAATCAGCTCCATGCTAGTTTTTATCAGGTGTAATTTAACCTACATATATGGTCGTCTGTCTCAAAGCCTACTAGCCCGGCTAATTTTGCATTTGAAAATATGGGACCAAATTGCCTGATTCTTAATATGTTTAAAGTCGGATACACTCAGCTTACATGATCAATTTAAGTATATTGTTCTGCCTTTCTGCTGCTGTCCATTAAGCCTTGCTAGATCTGGTTAATTTTGCAATAGATAAACATTGGACCATACTGTATGTTACTGAAATTGAGTATAGCTAGTCAAGCTAAGCTGGCATTATTGTTCTAATTATACTTGTTTGCCATTTTGACTAGCATAATTGGCTGTTTGTTTGTTTGTGTCTTTCAGCTTTTCCCGGTTAGGGGTCACCACAGTGGAACTCCGGTCCACTAATGATTGGCAGTAGAGTTTTACGTACTGGCTTGCCGGGCCTAATGCACAACCTTCAATGAAGGAACGCCTGTTCCCGCATGTCACCACACAGAAGACGCTCTGACTGAGAATCGAACGGGCAACGTCTAACTGTGAGGTGACAATGCTAACTAGCATCATTGGCTGTACTACTATTTATATTTAGTCGGCAGATATACCACATTACCCGTCAGTATTATCAATTTCTAGCTGTGTACCAGCAGCAAAGCTTATTACCTATCTATGTTAAGAACCCTCCCGTGAAAGTTAATAGTGAGGTTAAGCAACAGTAAATGTGCTCTTGAATGAAAGTGCAATGCACACATCTGCTTAGTTTGTACTGACATTTCTTGTTTACCTAGTGTCCTGTTGAATTCAGCTAAAGTTTGACTTCACAACACCTGTTTCAGCCACTGTTTATGTGGTTATAACTGGTTATTCACAGTTTTGTGTATTATTTACAATTTTATGTAATATTGTTGTGTTTTATTACATCCACTTCTACCATTGTTTGCCTTGTTTACCTGGTTATTGACAGTTTATATGTAGTATTATCTGGTTGCACTGTTTCATCTATAATTTCTCCTTTACCTTATCTTTATGTTTCTCACTGCATGCACTCACTTATCTCCTCCTAACTCTACTTCTGCTTCCTTCAATGCACTTCTTTCCATTTCGACTCGGTGCTAGCCTCTTTCTTTACATATTGCTTCTATTATAATGTCCTCCCATCACATCTCATCTCACTCTGCACCATCTAACCTCCTTACCTACCTCTGTTTGTACCTACATGTTCCTATTAGTTTTCCTAGTTGTATAAGCTTTCTTTTCTCCCTCCTTTTAATAGGTTGTTAGGAAAATGTATAACTGCAATGCAATATGTAAGCTTAGTATATAAAAATATATAACTGCAATATGCAGGTTTAGAATATTTAGGGTTAAAAGGAGTTAATACATTTATTCTGCTTATTCTGTGTCACTGCTTATTCTGTGTGAAAATATGCAGCTGCTAGAAGCTCTGAAGAAAGAACAATGGATGTCTGTAAATCCACCATGGTCAGCATAATGTGTATTGAGGCCAGGACTGTACCTTGAATGTATCATATCACAACTAGAGAAAGAATTGTGAGAAACTAAGGGAAGCTAAAACAAACTCAAGGCCAGGTTGTTTTTCTCATAAAAAATATGTTTTTGCAAGACAGCAATTATTTGACCATGTCAGCAGCAAATCTAATAATAGCATCTTCTGTAAACTGTATAAAAACTGTAGGTTGAACTGTGGAAAATCAGACAAACCTTGTACCTACATGCTTTCTCTCCTTGCTGCAAATAATAAAGGGTGCCTTTCTTGAACCTTACATGCATTGATCTTTGCGTTTACTTTTACAGATTGGTCCTTCGGACCGGAATCCTCTCTTCACCTTGAATCAGATGGACAGGTGGCTGAAACCGTATGGGGAAGAAACCAAATCGGTTCTTCTACAGCATAAAGACCTCCAACTGAATTGTTGTCAAAAGAGGCCAGTCACCTTCTGATCTGCGACTGAAGGAATGGTTTTCCGAATCAGCGATCAATCATGTGGGCTCAGGTAAGGTGAATCTACTTTTTCTGTTTCAAGATCAGGGATTAGATGTGTATTGTTTCTGTCAGATTGTACTTTCTTACAGTCAGGGATAGAAAAGGTACAGTCTTGTCATAGATCAGATGAAACAGATCAGTAGGCTTTAGACAGTCATTCTGAAGAGACTATAACAAAATCCGTGGTACACGTAAAAATTTTGAAGGCATCAGATAATATTTTCTATACAGTCTACGTAGCGAACAAAAATAGGGAAAAATGGGTAATAATTGTACAAAAACACCCGGAAACCCACCGTTGACAGAAGATGCAAAATACATGCAGTCGCAGCATGCAGACAATATTAGATATTTTTCAAAATGGGTTATTAAGTATGACTTTGACGGGAAATTAGAAAAGTCCTCACTTATCAAGCTTATCAAGCAACTTAAAACCGATTCTAAGGGTCAAGTAAAAAAGCAACGACAGTTAGGAATTCCCCAGGCACACAGGTGGCTGGAGGAAGTAAACCGTAGGGACCAAAAGAACAAAGATTCAAGGACAATGCTTGTAGATAGGGAGGATAACAACCTAGTAATAGCAACAGCACCTCCGCCTCCCCCTCCCTTACCAGAATATGGAGTGAGTAGACAGGTAGATCCACCTCCGCTATATCCTGTGATCACTGAGGATAGGGATGCTATACAACTAGCTAAAATAAGGGATCCCATTGAAAGTAGGTCCCAAACAAAAGCAGGTAATCGAGAGTCGTGGCAGAAATCTAAAGACACACAATCTGCGGGAGAAGAAGAAGAGGAAATATGTCCACTCATAGAAGTACCGAACCCTCAGGCTGGGCAGGATAATCAGGATCCAACCATCTTAGTATATAGACCCTGGACTCCGGAAGATATCCGGAAAGCTACAGAAGGGATTCCCCATCTGAAAATTAATTTTAGAAAATTTTCAGATGATTTACAAGGAATGAGGCTAAATTATCATTTAAACGGGGAAGAAATAGAAAGGGTAGGGCCAGATTGGTACATGAGTTGTGGCAATTGGAATCCTCATGATGCTGAACAAAAACCCCTTCCACATAGCAGCACAGAATTAGACACTAGAGTGAAGGGACTTACAGACTGCATCTCTGAGAAATGGAAACCTAGGACAGACTGGGCTTGCATTAATCAATGTGTCCAGCAGGAGGGTGAATCAGTTGATCAATATTTTGCTAGACTGTTAGAATGTTTTAACAACCAATGTAGAATGCAGGTTCCTGAAGATCAAAAACAAGATTCCCCGTATGAACAGCAGCTGAAAAATGCATTTCTAAAAGGTAGTAGTACACCTATAAGCAGTTTCATTACAAAACACATGGTCGACCATCGAACAAGCAGATTACACTCACTACTTGAATATGCTAGACATGCTGAAAGGCATTTTAATAGCAAAAAGAAAAAGAAGGCTCAGGTATTTTCCGTAGAAGATGGAGCAGATGTTTATGAAGTGCACCCCGGGAAAAAGGGCAGGAAAAACACACAAGGAGGTAGGCAGACTGATCAATGATCAGAAGACTTTGAAGTACATAAGAAAAGGGGAGAATGTTTTAAATGTGGTAAAAAGGGACATTTAGCGAGGGACTGCAGGAAAAATAAGAAGGTTACAACGGAAGACAAGGAAGGTGAGGAATGACTATATGATAGTCAGGAATCACTAGAGGAAACCGATACAGAAAGGGCAAACAAGGATGTGAAAAGGGAAAAAGAGGAAGTACAAAAAATTAATGACGATACAGATGAAGTACTAGACTTGGCTTTATTGAGCTTGGAGCTCTATTTACCAGATACAAAACCTGAAGTTACACTCTTGGTAGAAGGCAGTGAGGTTAAATTTTTGTGTGATTCAGGGGCATCACGGACCCTGATACACCCCTCCAAATTTCCAGACAATTCAGAGTAATCTGATTACATATTGGTCAAAGCAGCAAATGGGCAACTATACTGGGAGCCCCCTCTCCCGCAATATCACCATAACAGATCCTGTTTCAGGATTGACACAAAAAAGTAAGATTGTAGTTTCTGCAAAATGCCTAGTGAATCTCTTGGGCAGGGATCTCATGCAGTTATTTAACATAGCGGTGGTTCCAACTATGCAGGGCATGGAAGCGTAGCGACGAACTGACACCTTTATGGTTCAATCAGGGAGTGAAACGTTTTATTGGTACAGTCAGGACCTAGTTACGACTGGTTCAGGGACTGTGACCAAAAAATTGAGGAATGTAGCCATCAGTGTTTCCCTCCCAGGACATTGATAAACAGCACCTGCTGCATTGCACCCTATATTTTTGTAACACACTAGGACCCAATAAGGAGTATGAGAAAGAATTATTTAAGCATCGCACAAACAGACTGATACTGAGAAACTTATACTGGGACGCAGAAGGGAATAGTGTAGCCAGCTGTTCACTGCCCCAGGAGTTTTTGACACTTTACAGAACCAATCGACTGCCACATGTTAGCATAACCAAGAATAAAAACATACAGTGGGCAGACCTAGGAGAGAAAGCCACAAGATGGGAGAAACAGACAGAACTGGAACTGTCAGGACAGGGAATACAAGTACAGAAATTGAATTGGGTGACACAGACCAACCCAGTTGTGCACCTGCATTCTCTCGAAGACAGCTGATGGACGCTCCTACTGAAGGAGGAAGAAAACGCCTTGCGAGATATACCAGAGACTCTCTGGTCAAAAGAAAAATAAGATGTAGGACTTATCCATATGGCAGGGCCAGTTAATATCACACCAAAATCAGCATTCAGACCACAGAAAAGACAATACCCCTTAAGGAAAGATGCAGAGGCAGGGATAAAACCTTTTATAGCAGCATTACTTAAGGGAGGGGTATTAGTGGAATCTCCTGATTTTCCGTGTAGTACACCTCTATTTCCAGTTAAAAAAGTCAATGCAGAATGGCGTATGGTCCAGGATTTGTAAGCTGTGAATGATGCAGTAATACCGAGGGCACCCATAGTGCCAGATCCACACACTTTGTTAAATGACTTAAAACCTCAACAAAAGTATTTCTTTGTGGTGGATATTAGTAACGCAATATTTTCAATACCGATACACCCAGATAGCCAGTACTGGTTTGCATTCACATTTCAGGGAAAAAGATACACATATACGCGACTACCACAGGGATATTGTGACAGCCCTACAATATTCTCACAGGAAATGTCAAGTAACTTGGCAAGGTTTAATCCGCCGAAGAGTAGTCAGATCTTACTTTATGTTGATGACATTTTGTTAGCGGCCCCCAACCTGCAGGATTGTAGGGAAGATACCGTAGCACTTCTACGATTTTTAGCTGCTGAGGGACATAAGGTAAACAAAGACAAACTGCAGCTCTGGAAAAAACAGGTGAAGTACCTAGGATATGTGATATCCAAGGAAGGTAGAACATTAGATGCGGACAGAAAGTGACAATCTTGCAGGCACCAAAGCCTACCACCAAGAAGGAAATTATGTCCTTCTTGGGAATGACTAATTTTTGTTGAAGTTGGATTCCAAACTATGCTTTGGAATCTGCACCCTTAACTGACCTTATATATAAGACACCCATAGCAGTGCAAGATTTGTTACAATGGACACCAGAAGTAGAATCTGCTTTTTGTAAACTAAAACAATTAATAGCATCCTCTCTAGTTCTGGGATTACCAAATTATCATAAATGTTTTTTCCAGACTGTAGATTGCAAGCAGGGTTATATGACATCAGTATTAACACAACAACATGGGGATAAGCAATGTCCCATTGCGTACTATTCATCACAGCTGGACCCAGTGGCAAGGAGTTAATACATTTATTCTGCTTATTCCGTGTCACTGCTTATTCTGTGTGAAAATATGCAGCTGCTAGAAGCTCTGAAGAAAGAACAATGGATGTCTGTAAATCCACCATGGTCAGCAGAATGTGTATTGAGGCCAGGACTGTACCTTGAATGTATCATATCAGAACTAGAGAAAGAATTGTGAGAAACTAAGGGGAAGCTGAAACAAACTCAAGGCCAGGTTGTTTTTCACAAAAAATCATGTTTTTGCAAGACAGCAATTATTTGACCATGTCAGCAGCAAATCTAATAATAGCATCTTCTGTAAACTGTATAAAAACTGTAGGTTAAACTGTGGAAAATCAGACAAACCTTGTACCTACATGCTTTGTCTGCTTGCTGCAAGTAATAAAAGGTGCCTTGCTTGGACCTTACGTGCATTGATCTTTGTGTTTACTTTTACATAGGTTTAATTTGACCCTGCACTGGCCTTTCCTCTACTCTGTTGACTTGCATTTTTGCTGGGAGACATTTGGCTCATGTGTACAGGAACACCTATCCAGCAATCAATATTCCTGAGTCTAGCCACCCACCACATGGTTCTTTATTAATGTTATGTTAATAGGTTCATAGATTAGTACTAGGCTAACTGCCGCTGTGGGCCATTTTAAGCCTAGCTAATTACCCCATGTTAGAATCAAACCCTGCACCTTGTGTTTGCAAGGTAAACACCTTAACCATTATGCCATCCTCTCACCCTTGTATAACTTGTAGTTCTATTTTTGACTGTTATCCTTTCCCATTTTTAATTGAACTGGCTCCTTGTACATCATCACCTGGTGCTCTAGCCCTCTCCTTTCCCTATTCACTGCAACTTCCCTCAGATTTGACATTAACTGCCTGGGTTACAGACAGTAACTTCTCCTGACTGCTGTCTACTGCTTACACCCCACCCCTACATCCTCTGTAGTCAAACAGTTTAGATCTTTCTATACCTGTTTTTTCTCTCCCACAACTATCCTTTACCTCCTGCACTAAAACTTTTCTCCTTGATTAACCCACTACTTCAGCTTTAACAGACAACACTCCCTTCCCGGAGTTACTCAGGAAAGTTTTCCTTGCTGTTCTTTATCTCTCAAACCTCCTCACAACTTTCCTGATTGTTTTTCTTCTTCTTTGCTCAATACCTTGACCAGGTCCTACCCACTCCATTTGCCCTCGCTACACTCTGTCTCACTCTGATCCTCTACCCTACTACCAATCTTACCCACCCCTAGATCACTTAGACTTACACTTGCCAACACCCACATCACACCCAACCAATCACAATCCAGTACCTCCTCTATTTTGAGTCCCACCTCATAGTTCCACAGGCACCACCTCACTACTATATGACACACATCATACTCCAGCATTAAACATCCTCTAGTCTGCCTCACTCTTGCTTTGACACATAGCAAACATACTGAGCAGATAACATTTATACCTTGCACAGACCATCCTATATCACTGGCTCTCTTCCTCCTGCACGATTTACTCTTACTATTGTACTTGCTTCTACACATCATCCCCATCTTTTCCCCATTGTAGCCCTCCTGTTCCTCTTCTTTACCACTTCACACAAACTAGATATACAAAAAGAAAACGCTGTAAGATACAAAAAAATCCCAAGACAGCAAACCAGTCCAGAAGCCACCACCGTTCAAAACAAACTCAGCTCACAATGAGGTATCAAAATCCAACAGGTTTAATGACTCCACGAAAAAGAAAAGCACTAACGCCACAATAAGTTGCACAAACACGTTTTCATCGATAAAACAACTTCATCAGACAAATCCATGAATCATACTCCACTTTAAATAGACAGTAAATTGACAATTAATTACAGCAATAAAATAATCAAACAATCATACCGTAAAGACTACTAATTACATATTTAAAGCCACATACTGCTACTTATACGTTGTAGGTATTCCTAAATAAAATAATAATGTTTTACAATTATACCAAAAAGTGTTAAGTAACAGATGATATGTTATGCAAAAAAATGTTGTGTTGTATATAAAACATTTCTTACCGAAACTAATAAATCAACTAAAAATCAACTAAAACATTTTTTGTTGTATAATATAAATTAAATTATATAGTGTAACCGTAATGTATATTAAAACCAAAATGAGTTTGTTTAATTAAAAAATATACATTGTATATATATATATATATATATATATATATATATATATATATATATATATATATCATGGTACTGTTTATATTCTTCCTGACTTGAGTTTAAGGTATGGTACTATAGAAATAGAGTCATTTAGACCCGGAAATTTGTTGGATTCTAAAAATATTTGCCAAAAAGTCTCCCTATGGGCTAATCTAGCCTCCCAGGGTCCACCCGGAATATCCTTGGGAACAGATTCTATTACAAAAAACAAAAATCTGGCTCCCTCACATAAAAGTGGATGTCTGTACAGTGCGTTCTTGGTGTTAAATCTGCCCATTTCGTATTGATGTTCATATATACGGCACTTTAACTGTCTTTCGGTTTTACCGATATAAAAGGCCTGACAGGACTGACAGACTGACAGGTATACAACTCCTGTAGAGAGACAATTGGAATATTCTAAGGCCTTTATAACTCTGTTCCTACTCTCCAAATACACATGATCATTGTGGATAATATATTTACATGAAGTACAATGACCACATTTATAGGTCCCTTTTCTCTGTCTATAAGTTCTTACTGTTTGGTCATTTTGTTCCAAAACCCTCTTGATGTTAAAACCTCTCCTAAAGACTGTTTTCAAACTTTTGCCCCTAAGATTACTCAAGTCAGTTAAATCTTGAAATTGTCACCATTCTTTTTCTATAATGCTCCTAATATGTCCTGCATTAGCGCTATAGTCAGTAATAAAGGCAAAATTACTAGGAAAAACACCCCCAACATCCTCATAGGTTTGACTGTGGGCTTCACTGGTAACCCTACCTAATATAGGACCAAATCTACTGGTTCTGGCTGCCTCTACTTCCACCCTTACAGATTGAATCATGCCAATAGGGTACCCCCTATCCAGAAACAAGGAGGTTGTTTTGTCACATTCGTTCCCAAATTGTAGATCATCTGAAGTCATACGGGAAATTCTAACATATTGTCCTTTTAGAATTCCCCTTTTAACAAACTAGTTCCCACAGTAACATTATATTTCAAGCCAAAATGCCTCCCAATACTACCAGACTTATTCATACGCTCACCCTCCACACTCTAACTGCTGCACTACTAATGTTCTGCTCTTACCTCACTTCCTACCATATTAAACTACACAATCACACTTCTTTTCCCCATCAAACAACATTGCATCCCCACAACTAACATCTAACAACACTGCTCCTACTGCTCTTTACAACACTACCTACATCGATTATCTTACTGCTAAATTCTTCCCACTGAATCCAAAAACTCACACTTCTCTCAAATATATCAAACTCATACTGAAACTCCAAAAACTTCTGCTGCACCTAAATACTTTGTTACAGCTATCTGGGGACATTCACCCCAACCCAGGACCCAGTGTAGAGCATCAGCACAATTCCAGTCCCATCTTATTACCTCCTTTTAGTAACTTGTTAACCCATCGCAGTTACTCTAACCTGGTAAAACTTAACATTAATGTCAGGAGCATAATAAATAAGGTTCACGAACATCATGCCAACCTCTCATTGTACTCTCCTGATATTGTCATACTAATGGAGACGTGATCAAAGCCAAGCAACAGCAACATTGAGATTCTTCCTCCTGGATACAATATCTTACGCAAAGATAGAATAGCCAAAAAAGGTGATGGGGTAGCTATCCTGTTTAAAGACAACCTGAAAGTCAAGGTTTTTGATCCAAACCACTCCCAACTTCAATAACATATAAATATTATTCTCCAAACTAGAAATTAACTCCAAAGAACTCAATAACATATTTGGATGTTACATCCCTCCAGGAAACAATACACGTACCCTGAAATGCATACTGCATTGGACGTCCAACTCAATACTACATGAAACTATCATCATGGGTGACTTTAATATTGACTAGTTGTCCTGCTCCTCTCAAAATCCAACAACTTTTATCATCCTTTATGGATTTACTCAGGTCATCCACTCCTCCACAAGAATAGAAAAAGTATCCAAAAATAAATCTACCATTGACTGGATACTAACAAATAGACCTACCCTCTCCTATCAGTCTGGTTGCCTCCCTGACAACCTGAGTGACCATCACCCTACCTGTCTTATAGGCATATGTTTCATCATAACAAACAACTAGCCTGCCATCTCATAAGATGCAAGAAATATTTTACCACCACCAGTTTCTTATCAGCATTACAAACTTGTATCTGGACACCTGTAAAGCAACTCTCCCTAGATGCAGCACTTCAATAGTTTAACACCACCTTTTTAGATATCCTGAACACACATGCACCTCTCAGAAACATTAGAACCAAATCAAAGTCTGCTTCCTGGTGAAGTAAAGAGATTTGGTCACCACTAAAAACCAGAGACAAACCCGGAACCCCTGACATTCTACCAGGTCCCTATCATCAAGGCAATCTTACTTAGAGCTCCAGACTACACCGAAAAATGCATTAAAGAAGATAAAACTAATTATCACCAAAATATACAAATGAAGCACCAAAAAAACCCTCAAAAGTTTTGGCAGTCATTAACACTATTCTACATCCAGGAAAATCATCCACAACTCCCTCATCAACTAATAACACCACTGAAATCATAGCTACCCAATTCACAAATATTCGACTGAAACCATACTTGCTTTATCTATCCTTTACAACTCCCCCCTTCCACTGAACTACTCAAGATAGTCATCAACAACAACAACTTGCTTACTTTCCAGCCAGTCTTCATCAACAGCATAAAAATTGCTTAAAAAACTTAAACCAACAACCCTAGCCGCAGACAAACTTCCAGAAGATTTTCTGCAAATTGCTGCTGACTCAATAGCCTACCCTATAACAATCCTTATCAATGCATCCCTGTCTGAAAAAAAAGTCCCAGAAATATGGAAAATCTCCCACATAATACCTCTACATAAAGGCGGTACTTCTACCAAATTTACAAATTATTGTCCTATAGCCATCCTATCCCCTCTATCCAAAATCCTAGAAAGATACGTTCATAAACAAATTACAGATCACTTACACACACAAACTTATATCAAGCACCCAGCATGGCTTTCACCCCTCCCATAACACTACTACTGCCTTAATGTCCTTCACCAATACAATAAATCAACACCAAAACAATGGGAGATTTGTATCTGCTATCTTTCTCAACCTTTTCAAGGCCTTTGACATGGTTACACATAGTAAACCTATTCTTTCTGAGTTTTATATCAGTCAACCCACTATCACTTGGTTCCAAAGCTATTTATCAGGATGCCAGCAGGTTCCAAAGCTATTTATCAGGATGCCAGCAGGCCATCCAATGGCAGAATGACCTCTTCCCTCTTCTTCCAGTTACTATTGGGGTTCCTCAAGGCTCCATTCTAGTACCCTCACTCTTTTCACTTTTTACTAACAATCTATATTCTTCCTGTCTTCACTCCTCTGCTATCCAATATGCAGGTGACTCTACCTTAATCAGATCTGCCACCTCCCTGCAGGAGCTCCACTCAATTACACAAGATTCCTTTCAGTTGAAACTTGGTTCACTAACTCCAAGCTGATTCTAAACTTTAACAAAACAAAACTTCTACTGTTTAAACCAACAAGAACCAAAACATCCTGCTCTTCCATCACTATTATGTCCAAAAACAAAACCATCATTTCTTCTGTTACTCACACTAAACTTCTAGGGGTTGAAATCAACTGTAATATGAAATTTGACATCCATATCTCCCAGACCATTAAGAAAATCCATAAGAAATTGGGTCTACTATATAGAAATAAACAACTCCTCACTAAACAGGCCAAATCCACCATTGCATGCATCCATTTCCTATCAACAATCCTATATGCCTCCCCAATACTCACAAAGTTGAGAAAGACTGAAATGGCCAAACTCGATTCCTGCCACAATAAAATAGCCAGGTTTTCCACAGACTCTCCTTTTAGGATACATCATTGTTCAACTCTTAAACAGATCAGTTGGCTTGAACTTCCCCAACTTCTCCTCTATAACCAATTGATTTTTGCTCACAAAATCCTTCACCTACCAGACAAGACCTCTGCCCTCCAAAATATGATATTCCCACACTCTAATAATAGATCACTCCGCCTTAGCAAAATATTACTATTACAGGTAACTAAAGCCAACCACACAGCTGGTGATTCTGACTTCTCCAACTACAGATCTAAACAATGGAACACTCTGCCTCATGAAATAGCATCCCTCTCTTCCTTAGCTATGTTTAAACATACACTAAAAATGCATCTGGCAGACACATGGCTATGCTTCTGCTCCAACCCTGATCAATTCTCCCTCAATTCCTGAAGCCATCTAACCCACTAATAACACTTATGCTACCAAACAACTAACCTCACTGTTCTGACAGTATAAACACTCAACTACATGTGCTTCCTATAATGCTGTATGTCAACATTACTGTGAAATCCCAGTATAGTGTATCTCACATCTAGTGCTAGTAGGTAATGCCACAACAAAGCTTGTATCATACCCGTACATATAAGTCTTGAGTTGATATGCGTTACCTCAGACCACTCATTACTTAACTTAAATTGCATTTTTGTATATATTGCAACCTGTATCTGTTGTCAGCAGTATTTACTGTCACCCATCCACATTACTATACTGTACATTGTATGTTATAGGTGTTGTTTAGTTTGAGACTCAATATTTTTTCTATGTCATCAAAGGCTTTTACTGTGTTACAGTCTAAATTACCATATGGCACATTGTATGTTTATATATTGCTTTAAGTTTGACATTCAATATTTTTCTTCCAACTGTATTTTGTATTGTATACAATCTGATACCTGTATTTTTTATGTTGGAGCTTTTCTCCCTGGGCCTCCTGTGTCCAGTCTGACATTCCCAGTTAACAAATGTAACATAAAATTAATAAACAGATTTTTATACAAACTGGGCAAACCAGCTAATATGTCAGAAACACTGTAGACAAGTCTCTCATTTTAACCTCAGCATCAGAACTGCTGCTTCCATATCGGTAAGCAGAATTAAAAAATCCACAAGGTGATCATTTCTCCCTGCCAGTCTTGAATACATCTAAAACCTTTTACAAAGTTTTTATATTCTCTTTCTACCCAAAACTTCATATGAGTTAAACTTTTCTTCCTATTCTTTGGGGAAATGGTCACCATCCTGTACTCAAATTTTAACACTATAGTCAAGCATTGGTCTACTCTTTACATTCTAGCTTTGTTAAAACAATACCTGCCAAAGGTATCCATTGTCACCATATTTATTTATTATCTAGCTGAAACCTGTTCTTAGTACCATCCTTCATAATCCTAACATTGCAGATTCATGAGTAGGTAAACACTTATATGCAGCTTGTGTTGATGAGATTTTACTTTGCTATTTGAATCCATTATCCTGTGCACTGAGTGTGTCGTATGAATTGCATCCTAAAATTGTAAACTGAAGGTGAGTAAGTCTATAATTTTCCCCCAAATATTGAATTCTCGCAACTGTTATTATCCAAGTAGACTGGAAATCAATACACAGGGCAAATGCCTCTGGGTAAACTTTTGCAGTGACCCCAGATTTTTCTTCACAACTACCCTGAAAACAGCATGAAAGAAACTGCAGTAGAGGTAGGTGACAGAGGCTAAAATGTAACAGCTTGGTCTAATATTCTTTATTCAAAATGAGTATATTTCAAATAATTTTTAAAAGTCCGATAATCTACAACTAGATGGGACAGTAGGTATGGGGAAAACATGATAAAAAAGATTTTGTTGGAATTTATGCAGCCACTGAATGATGACATAATTGATCAAAACCATCTGGGTTGCTAAATAAAATCAGGCTGATAATGAACAAAAACATGTCCTTGGGTTTCTGCAGGCCTAGATCCTGAAAACCATAGGATTGGGCTCTTCTGCCAAATTTATGAAAGAGGAGGTACACTGCCAGTTAGCTATATCCCTGCCCCAGGTGGTATTAAACAGAGACTAGTCATTGTAAAATGTTTTTATCATTTGTGCATAAGGAAGAAGTGCTTAGAATTGCATGGGGCCAAACCTGATCTCACTTAATAGTGATCATAAGATCACCTTAAAAAGGACTTTCTGTTGCAGGTATTAGAAAGGTATGAATTTTTGATAGTCAGTAATCCAGTAGATGACTAGATGGAAAATAATCGGTAATATTTTGTATCCCTCCTGGCTTAGGCTCTCTTTACAAGATGGAGCACAGTTCTCCCAGCCAGCAGGGGCTGTACATTACCTTCAAGAGCCTAGTCTCTACTTCTTGCTGGATTCCATGGTCTGGGTAGTACAGAGAAAATGTTGGCATCAGCAAGCTTTTAGCAAGCTGTCTGCATCCTAAGTCTGCATAATCTCTCTCTGTGCTTGACGTGATGTCTGCAGTTTCCTAACTGGATGTACTCAGTATTGCTGATGCATTACTTTGGCAGCCTAAGATAGTGTGCCCCTTTGGCTTACAACTGTCTCCTGGAAGGGGCCATTCCATTTCACAGATCTAGACCACTCTCTGAGGTTGCAGCCATGCTTCTGTACTTTGTATTGATGCTATATGACTGTCAGCCATTGTGAGTTTTTTATGGTACTGCTGGGTCCTGTAGCTGCACATTTAGTTTAACACTGGTCCTTAGAGCTCCACTGGCACTCCTCCTGTAGTGATGCCATAACCTGTCATGAGATCATGGAGACACAAAACAGATCTGTAGTAACTTTTTGTGTTTTGAAGGGATTGGCTTTCCTATGTGTGGTGCTACTTGGACCTGAATGGGGACTTTCTTTCCCTGTACAATTAAAGAGACGTTTGCCTCATTACTATTAAACTGTTTCGCTATTTCAGTGGATTTCCTTTTACTGCTGCTGCTTCTCTGGGAGTTCAGCTGTGAGTTTCTGCGTTCCATTTTGGTGAGGCACTCCATAAAAACTCTGGCATGCTTTCTGTGATTGTGGCTGGCCTGAGTATACTTATTTTTTCACCTATAGGCTACAATGTGGATGTTTTGAGGACTTGCTGAAACAGCCCATCTCAGCTTTGTTCAAGCACTGTATTGTGTGCCTATCAGGCTCATTTTGATACTTTTCTATTGTTTTAAATTTGCAAACAAACTATTGGCGATTACTTCAGGCTATGGTGCAGTTAATGTCTAGAACATTGAAAGCTGTCATCTTTGTATCTTTGGTCAATGCATAACTTCATCCTGGGACAGCTATAAATACCCACTTTCATGGTTTTCATGTCTTTCAGAAAAACAATGTCAGGAAAGAACTGCTCACATTCCTTTCTTTAGTCATTGATATATGCATTGCCACCTCACAGCAAGAGGTTCTCTGGTTTGAGTCTTGGCTGGGGTGCCTTCTGAGTGGAGTCTGCATGTCCTCCATGAGTTCATGTGGGTTTCCTCCAGGTGCCCTCCCTGGTTTCTTCCCACATTCCAAACACATGCAGTAGGTGGATTGGACAGTCTAAATCGGCTGCGAGTGAGTGGTGGAAATGAACTACAGTAGAAGAGCTAGCTAACCAGCAATGTAACCCTTGGCTCAAGATGATTGTCACCGTGGAAGTGGCACCCCAACCCCATGTGCAAAATGGGAAAAGAGGTTGAGGATGGAGGGATATCTGTTGCCACTGTGAATGTTGTAGATATCATTTGCTAACATTCTATTAGGTAATTTTGGTGTTCTTCACTCTTTTTATACCCATCCAATCTCCATTTTCTCCTCTTTTCCACATCTCTGTATGAGTTATGGAAAATGGCTACTTATGTTTAGGCTTAAGTTACATATATGCATACCTTTCCACCTCTCAGCACAAGAAATCTGGACAAAGCCTGAAATAATGGAGGGGGTAAAGGCACAAAAATAGGGACATATTTTAAATATTGCTCTTATAAACTTAGAAAGTTGCATGAATACCAGTTTTTGTGTTAGCATGCATATTCTAGAGGATATAAGGTCTTAAACTCAAATAGTCTTAAACTCAAATGTGTGTCATTGTTTATTGACTTCAATCCTCAATGATTTGTCAGAAAACCAGAAATTTTATGAGGGATGGACTGAAAATGTGAGGCAAAAATCTGGAGAGTTGAGAGGTATGCTCATATATGCATTTCTGATGCTGTCCTTTGCAGTACTTGTTATTATTTGGTTACATCCACGTTTTGTGTCTCCTTTGATGCCACCTTACTAACAGAGGTATCATCTTCTATGAGCTTAGAAGTGTTTGGGTTTTTGCTGTTAGTTATCAGCTCCATTTTGGCTACATGCTGCCTAGGTTCATGTGGCAACTTGGGAGCCAGGTCATTATATGCTCCAGTGCCTTAGCAGACATGTTTTTGTACATATTTCTGTATATAGTTGCTTCCTGTGGACATTTTTTTCTTGCTATATTTTCTGGTTAGGCAGTTTGATACTGCTGTAAGTTGGCATTTTTATGTTCTTTCAGATGTGTTGCTGTGCTATTCATTTTACTCTCTTCAGTTCAAATACTGTACCTGAGGGATATTTTATGACTGAGATATTTTGTGGGTCTGTCTCTTCCATCTACTCTAGCCTGCTGAGGTGGTCATTAGAGTCTCAATCACACTTTCAGCTATAGACTTGGCCTGACAGTTCTAGCTGGTAACATTAATGCTCTGCATTTGTCAAGTTTAACATGGATGCCATACGTGGCACTTCATGTAGTATTCCTTGCCATGTATTTCTGCTGTTCAGGAGACCCATTTATTTTTGTCTGAGCATGCTCAGGTTACCAGATTATATTATACTTCTGCTACATTCTCTGCCCACAACTCTGGGAAAGAAATGAGAGGGCATCTTTCTACAACAAGTCTCCCAGGTTTTAAATTCATTTGCCACAGGTGGTAGTGCCTTGAGGGGTATTGTTGCTAGGATTTTGCAGTATATGTTAACCTTCTTTTTAGTTTACATCCTGGGTTAAGGACTGGGCAAGTTCAGGAACTTTTCCAGTGGCTACAAGAAAGAAGTGAAGGCATGCTGATTCTTCTTGATGTTAACTGTGTCTCTTCTCACTAGACTACAGTGCTTGTAATTGGTTCCTATTATTTAAGCAAAAACTTAAATTTCCAAACACTGTTTCATCGAGTATGATTGCACAAAATGGCAAAATGCCAAAACCATGGAACAGCGATTTTTTTTATCTAGGGAAAAAAATCACTGGGCTGTTTTTGGGACTTTGCCATTTCCTCCACTTTGGTGCGATCTCGGAGTTGGTATATTTAAGTAGGGGGGTGTGGGAGGCACAGCCCCTCACATCGGGTGGTGTGGGAGGTGAAGCCCCCCACTTTATTTTGTGTTTGGATTTTTTTTTTTTTTTTTTTTTTTTTTTTACGGATCAGCGATTTTTTTTTCCTGGGGAAAAAAAATCGCTAATTCGTGTTTTCGAAATTTTGGATTTTCAGGTACTGTGGGTCAATTATATAGCGTTTACAATTTAGTGCATTTGCTAATATAATATAGACCCCTTGTAATTACCCCCCTCAAATTTTATGTCTTATGGGTTCATAGGTAAGTACTCGGTTACCTACCCTTGGAGGCAGACAATTTCCCTTTTTGTGTTTGAAATAACCTGTCCCATTTGGTTATTGATTGGCCTTATCCGTTCCATGGTTGATAATTATATATTACCCCAATGAGAATAGCTAGGATCATGCCATAGATAATTTGAGGCGATCCAATAAATCATTTAGTAGCTGCCTCTAGCCATTAGTAGTACAGGAGGAGATATACCTGTCCTTCTAAACTATTCTGTTGATGTTACAGAAGAGGTTTAGATCCCTAGATCAAGTATTTCTGATACCATTTGACTTTCTGATGTGCAGTAAATCCATGAGTAATGGGTGAGAGAACGGATTGTATGCCAGACACAGATCACCTCTTAGCAGTCTGCAAGATATTGAGTATAATTACACGACTTTGAGGTGGTCCATGCCTTGACTCCTTTTAGTAAGGTATCTCTGTAGGCATTCCAGTTGTGTCTGGACAGATACCTTCCAAAGGGGACATTATGTTCAATGAGGGCCTAATGAGGCTGAGTAAAGGAGCCAATGACATCCCTAGATCTAGACACAATCCCTTGGTTTATAAGCTATGCAATAGGAAGGGCTATTTTACAACAATAAGCACATGTTGACCAAAGATTAGGCCACTGTCCACATACATTCCTGTACAACTGGGTGAACTCCTATGGGCATATTGTCAGTGTGGTACTTCCTTGAGGTAGATGAGTTCCCAAAGGATGCAATAATGCATTTTCTGCCATTTAGTTTCAATCCATGATTTTGACACAAATTATTTATTAGGGACAAACCTTCCTGCTGGATGGCTAAGTCATTTGGGGATTAAATGACTACTCTTAGTCTGCAGTCATCTGCAAACTTAGTCAGCCACAGCCATTTGGTGTTGTCTTTTTCTTCAGAAAAGTAGATGCCCAACAGGACAGGTCCCAGTACAGAAACATGGGGTCTCCACTGGTGGCTGGTCCCTTTGTGGAAGTAACTTCCCCTTTTTTGTTTATCTGTGTCCAATTTGTGAGCCAGTTGACAATCCAGTGGGTGACATAGATGTTTATTCCCAGTTTCTTTAGCTTTTCTACTGTGCCTGATTGGGGAATTGTGTCAAAAGCTTTGGCCAGGACAAGGTATGCAGTGTGAGACATTTAGCCTACATCTACTGCTTTGGTGACCTGTTCAAAAAAATCTACCAGGATGAGTAAGTATGACCTGCCCATGGTGAATTCAAACTGAGATGGGTCCAATGTTTGGAGGTTCCCTGTATCTTGATCGATTAAGTTGATGATAAGTCTTTCCATGGCTTTGCTTATGAGATTGGTCAGACTTATGAGTCTGTAATTGCCTGGACCTGTGGAAAGTCCTTCCTTACCCAGGGAAATGATTGCAGCTGTTCTCCATTCATTTGGTACAAAACTTGTATGAAAGATGAGACTGAACAGTGTTATTGGGACTGTGGCTAAATCATGCTTCATGCTATTTAAAATGCTTCCAGGGATATTGTCAGGACCCAACGATGTAGTATTTTTAGCTTAACTGGAGGTGAGACAGTTTCAGGTATACACTGAGCGATAGATGGAGAGAGAGGGGTAATGTTACAAATAAATTTATTGGCCAGTAGGTCAGCTATATCTTCAGCCTCAGCATAGGTAACATCATTCACAATTAACTCAGCATGTCACTGTATTGTGCTTTAGAGATAACAAATATAACTAAAAATGCCTTGTGATTGTTTTTGGCTTAGGTAGATATTTTAGCTTCAAACTTGGCTTTGGTGGTTTTATTAAGCTCCTGAGTTGTTAGTTTATTTCAGTGACAAGGCCTCTAATATTCTGGGAGTTAGTCTTTGCACTTCTGGTCAAAATTATTTTTCATTTTATTATAAAGCTTGTTGAGATTGCTCCACCATGTAGGTTGGTTTGTGGGGTTTGTCCTGCACATGTTCCTATTGGGTACATGCTGGTATAATGTGATGTTGTAGATTTCTGTGTAACCAGTGAAGTCTACTGGGTTTGATGGGAATTTGAAGTTTGCCAATGTATCATGTAGGAGTAGGTAGTTTGTCATCATGTCTGTGTTAGCCACCTGGATGATACATGATTTGAGTCATGGACTCGGGTTGTACTGAACCCCGGGATAGCACCAGTAGTGCATTGTCCTTCCTGCTGCAGCACATTCAGCAGAATCAGTAGAGCTGTTGTCACTAAAATGATCTGGATGTTTTTTTTTTTCTTTTGTAATTATCTGCCCTTATTCAGATCATGATATCCCTTTGACTCCCTACCAACAAAACGCTGAAAGTTCCTTCCTTATGTCAAAAGAGTTTACGCATGCCCATGTTTTTTTTTTTTTTGCATGCTAAGTTCCACAGATGGACTTTGACTGTCCTGACATAAGTAACTCTGTGACTTATAGAAACAGTAACACCTTTTAAGATCACGTTGCAACTTCCATTTCTAAGGCCCATTGTCAAAGCCTCCAAAACATTGAAAGCAATATTCAGAATATTATTAATATGGAGGTAATGCTAGATTGTCTTGTGCTTTAATATTGCCAGACTTGTAAGTCCTGAGCTAAGTCCCACTAATATTTTACACCTTCTTTATGATAACTCATCACTGAGGATAAGGGCTTTCTGTAGCAGGAAGCATGGAGCTTTTCTATTTTCATCTTTTGTCTGTTTATCAAGTTGAGATAGACTGTGAGGGCCAGAGATCAACAGATGAGATGTTAGACATTCTGTTCAATCTCCTTACATTTCTCTTTCTGGGTGTTGTGTAGCTCTTGGTGATTCTGCTGTTCAAAGAACTGATTTCTCATATTTACAAACTGAAACTGAATAAGGCCCCTGGTGCTGATAACTTTCTGTTTGAAATTTATAATCTTCCCCTAGCTGTGATTGGTCATTTGTCAAGGGCTTTCGATCTTAATTTACATCAAGGTATTTGACTGCTTTCCTGGAGACAAGACTTTACTTTATACACAGGAACATAGTAACATACTAAGCAAGTGATCATGGGACCATAAGCCATATACACATTTAAGCAAGCAAAAGTAAAAGTTCTTGCCACCCTTTTCAAGCACTTAACAGTGATCACCTCTCTAATAAAACAAGACTGTGTACAACAACCCTGGTGTAAATATGTGTTTACGGTTTCCCTTCACATGGTCGACATTCATATGGCTGAGACCATATGATCGACATTCAAAATGTCGACCATTCAGAACCGGCATCTCCATACAGTGCGGAATGGAAAGATTTCTATCTTCTGCACTGTAGTGCGATCTCGGAGTTGGTATATTTAAGTTCCAGGAGGTGTGGGGGGTGGAGCCCCCCACGGGGGTGCAGGCCCCTGCTAGCAGCATGAAGGTAAGTTTTTTTGTGTTTTTTATTTTTTAATTTTATGATTGACATTCCGAATGTCGATCATATGGTCTCAGCCATATGAATGTCAACATTCTGAAATGTCGACCATATCAAGAAGATCCGTGTCTATCCATCCAGTCATCAGGACTAGGCCTTAAAAGTAGCTAAAGTAATATTTTCTTTGGCCTGCGGTTATAACTTATTCCATAGGTTAGGAATACATTGCATTATGAACCTATATCTCCAGTCTAGACATGGTTATTTGTTGATGTAGATTTAAGTCCTTAGTGGGGGTGTCTGTACAGCCACTGGTTTTATGAAGAACTAGGATGTCAAATAGGACCGGGTCTTTCATGGTACGAGACACAGGTCTCTGTAACTTGTAGACTACAGAGCATAAAACGAATAACGATAATCTATCAGGGTTTTTGAACGGTTTAAGACCTTTAATTTTCTTGGTTAGAAATCTTTGAAGCTTTTCCAGTTGAGTAATATGCTTGGATTTGTACTTACTAAAGGGGCATTGTATTCGATGATGGACCTGATAAAGGAAGAGTACAGCAGTAGGATGACTTCTTTGGATCTTGAAAATATTCCATTGGAAAGTAACTGGGCCAGTTAGAAAGATTTCCTGAATGTGGTGGAAACACGATGATTGAATGACAGAGAGTTGTTCACATAAGTACCTAGCTTTTTATTATCGTATCTATCTGAAGAGGAGTACCATTTATAACATATGAGGTGCAAGCAATATTTCTGCCAAATCATTCTATTCTGCACTTTTTTCATTTTGAAACACCATGACTGTGCATATTGCACCCTTCGTTTGATCAATAATTGGTGTTGCATTATGGCCAGCAAGTATAACCATCTGCCATAACTGAAGTCAACTGCATAAACATTCATAAATGGTAACAATGAAAGCTAATTAAAATTGTATCATTGGATGAGCAGATAATACCACCCAGTTTGCAATCATCTGCAAATTTGTTCAACCAAACTTCTGGGACATTGGCTTAGACACCTGAAAAATAAATGGGTGGGAGGTTGATATAATAGTTAAGTTTTTACCTTACAGACACAAGGTGTAGGGTTTGATTCTCACATAAAGTAATTATCTAGGCTTAAAATGCCCCATAAGGGCAGTTAGCCTATTACTAATCTATGAACCTAGGAACCAAAAAAGGAGAGGATCCACAGCCGATCCCTGTGGCACTCCAGAGAGAGAACTAGCAATTTTCACAACTTGGGATTTGTTGAATAGCCAGTTTGTAATCCAGCTGACAATGTAGGGATTTGCATTCAACTTGTCTAATTTTTTCAGTAATAGCAGCTTAGAGGATAGTGTCAAAAACCTTGGCCAGGTCAAAATAAGAACGGTGTACAGAATGACCACTGCCCTCAACCCCTGTATCCTTTTCAAAGAAACTTACTAGTTTCAGGAAACAAGACCTGTCCTTTAAACGACCAAATCTTTTAAGTTGTCTGTACCTGTATAAATGACTTTTTCTATGATATATCCCATGGCTTTGCATATAAGGCTGGTGAGGTTGGTGGGTCTATAATTACCTGTTTATGTAGATGGGGGACCCTTTGTAGAGGAATTACAGTGGTTGTTCTCCATGCATCAGGAAAAAAAACCTGCAGATAGACTGAGCTTTAACCGTTTAAGTAGAGGCTCAGATACTGTATACGTGGCACTGATGAGAATGCAACCTGGTATGCTGTCTTGTCCTATGGACCTGTTATTTTTTTAAATTTTGACATGGATTCTAAGACTTAGGTTATTGCAGGGGAACTCAATTCTCTTGAGAAGAGGGGGTAATAATGTGGGTAAGAGGAGTAAGGGTATTAGTAAACCTGTCTGTTAGTCTATTAGTTATACCCTTGAGGAAATAATGGGTGATATTGCTATGCATGAGCTCAGTGCAGTGCTGGGCATTATCCTTTAGATTTCTGGCATAATTGAAGAAAGATTTGCAGTTTCTTTTGGAATCTGCAACATTAAGTTCATACACTGCTTTACATTTTCTAATAGTGTTTTTAAGATCCTTGATGGCATGTTTCAGGGTAGTCTTGAGGTAGGGAGATGGGGATTACTTGCAGTGTTTCACTATTTTCCATCTTTAGTAGCACAGCTTATTAATATGGGAGCTCCACTAGAGAGGTTTGTTTCTAAAACTACAGTTATATTTAGGGTGGATGAGTACTATCTTTTCTATGCAACAGTTCAGGTGCTGGAAAAAGTCAGAGGTCAATGCAGCAGTCCTCTGATTTTGCACCATTTGCAAGGGATTGTTTAGGGGTTTTGCACAGGTCTTTTAAAAGCTGAAGTAGGTTTGCCTTGGAGAAGTCCCTAAAGATGGCCTTATTTGGTCATGGGGTGGTACAACTAGACCTGGCAGATAAGATGACTGGTTTATGGCCAAACTTAACAGGGATGAGGAGATGTAGGGTGAGGTTCAGGAGGCTGCTAGGTTGGTGAGGACCACATCAAGGATATTAGAAACTCTATTCAGTAGTTTTGCAATTTGCTGCAGTGCATTGGTATTTATAAAGTCTGAAATATTCAGCATAACTGTTTTTAGAGGCATAATTGTGCCAATCAATGATTGGGAAATTGAAATCAGCCAATAAGAAGGTATTTGGTTTGATAATTAATGCTTCAGTGGTGTTGAGGTAATTTCTATGATCTTTTCTGTGACACTGATGGGGATCTGTAGCTATAAGTGACATAATAGTTAGATATAGTAAGGGTGATTTAGATCTCCACAAGCTCCAGGTTAGGGTTGTGGGTAATTTGATGTGAAGATGTAGATACTGCCCTACAAGTTCCCAAGGGTCTGAAGGCATGATAGCTGCTGAACTCTGATATAGAGAGAGTGTTGCCATTGCACTGAAGCCATGTCTTAATTATTGTACAGATATGAATGTGTTCCAGTTACCTCAAGTTCTGGCATCTTCCTATTTAGAACCCTAGCATTGAGTAGTGCCAGCTTAATATCCAGTATGGAGTTTCTGCCTAAAAAGGCACTATAGGGGTAGCAAAGGCTTTACCTGTATTTTGAAGCCCTGTTATGACAGGTGAAAGGCATCCCTTGCAAAACGGGAATTCTTATCAACCATATCATTCCAGGACCCCACCCAGAATGACACCAACTATTAAGCCAATTGTTAAAGCCAATTATCTTGTCTTTGCATCTAGGCATCATTCTTGGTGAAAGTAAGACACTTCTCAAGACCAGTGTCTTTCCTGCATCTAAAACATGCAAAGTAAGATCCATCACGTTTTTCTGTATGTCCAGCTGGGTGGAACGCTTTGGATCATTCACACACATTATGGGTCACCACTAGGTTGTAGTCATATTGGTCTAGCTAAAGGGACATTGGGGCCCTTGTAACAACACAGATCCTCGCACCAGACAAGCACCTTAGAGTGACTCTGTTCTTGTACAGTGCTGTGAGTTTGGAGTCTGTGTGCCTAACTATAGAGTCAGCTATGGCTAAATAATTTCCCTGTGTGAAAGCAGACTTAGTAGATCTTATAGGCTTAGGTTCACTTTACTGGTGACGCCTGGCTGATCTTTGGGATTTGCCGTATGTGTTTGACGAGAAGGAATAGGTTTTGCTTTGGGTATTGGAGACTGAGATATTTTATGGTGAGTTCTAGGAAGCTTGGCAAATTTTTCTTTACAGACTCAGCATATGTTACGGGTCTAGTAGTATGCTATGACAGATGTGGCACTGTGGAGGTGTCATGCTTACCAACAGTGGGCTGCTCTAAGAGGACTGCCTTTTTGTTTCTTAAATATTTACATCTCTTGCAGGCTGTATTATCAGTTGGTAGACGTAACGAGCAGTTGGTAAATGTAAGACAGTTGCTGCACTGTCTTAAAACACATAATGCAATCAGACAGGCCACAGACGGAGTGAAAGCAAATGATTCAACCATGTTGGCACTGGGAGGAAAACTGGCACTTGCTCACTAGTCAGGGGTTTTTGGGAAACTGCTATAGAAGACCCTATATATTTATGGATGAATTATTTAGGGAGATACCCTGAAGTTAGGTAACATGATGGCTAATCAAGCAGTACTTATTGAAAAAAAGAATTTGGTTTGTCAAGAATGATGAACAGTGGGGATTCACATAATTGGCTACTACCTAGTTACTATTAGTGCTAATCTAACTACACCTTCACACATCTGGGATTCAATATCCCTTTGCTTCTTCTCTCACCAGAAACAAAACAGTAGCACTAATCCCAAGATGTGGAGCAGACCACACATTCTTTAGTGATTGGCAGTCGTGTGACAGATGTTACTGGGGGTCTGCAGGCTTGTAGCCTTCTTCTGGTAAATGCCCAGGACAGCAACCAGACCAGTCAAGAAAGACTCTCTCAGGCACATACTGCCTAATCAGAGACAGTCAATAATCAATCACCCTCTGTTCCTTCTCTCACCAGGAGCAGATCAGAAACATTAATCCCAAGATGATTACTGAGAAGCAGAACGTAGGCTGTTTAATGACTGCTAGAGCTTTCCCAGATGTTACAGATTTAAGAAGTAAATTTAGGAACATGGGCTAATGTTCTAATAACTGCAGTGTGCAATAAGTAGTTAGAAAGTTATGAACGCACAGGTAATGTCACTAATTTTAAAAGAACAAGATGGATATAATGGGGGGCTCTATGTAATCTATAATTTTTATCCCAGCCATCCCCTCCATCTTTGTTCTGAGTAATTACTAGGCATTGTATTGCCCTTTAGGCCTTACTAATCGAAGTATCATACTATGTACAATTTTATGTTACATATACACATGCATTTGGCACACACACACATATATATATATATATATATATATATATATATATATATATATATATATATATATATTTTATGGGACATAGACTTATTCCTACATAAAGGCCTTAGATGGCCAAGTAATAATTTTGTAGGGTCGTTTCATGAACTCTGTTCATTTTGGACTGCAGATATACAGTAGTAGTAATAGTACAAAGGTATTAGGTAGTCAGCACCTTAAGTTTGATTCGTGATAAGCATATAGAATAATTAATGTTAATTATGCATAATTTTAGTTCCAATAGTATTTGTGGATGCATTTATTGACTTTTATGCCTTGATGTTTCTATTTCCTTCCAGTGAATAGAAACACAGAAAAAGAAAATATAAATGTATCTTAGAGTGTTCTTGGTTGTATAGTAGATCTATGACTGACCACATGAATACATATTGCATATATTTTTCTTTTAATGTACCTATTTTAGTAGTTTTTTATTTAGGTACGTGTTTTTGTAAAATAGTGCATATCCTCTGTGAATCAAAGTATAGAAAAATGAAATTTAAAAATAATTTAGAGCATTCGTGTATGAAAGATGACATGAATACACATTGTATATACATTGTTACAGGCATTTAATTTAATGCCTTACATCTGGGCATGCGTCTTCTGTAAACTAGCGATTTTTTGTATAAACCTTTTTAAACCTAGATTCGATCAATAGTAGTAGTAAAGAATTATAGTATGAAGTCGCTAGTATTATTTATGAGTTGTAAACTAGCGATTTGTTATACCAGTATTTTAAATACAGCTTTGCTTAATTGTTGTAGCATGTAGTTACGGCATATATTCTTTGGCATTTTCTGTAAGGTTATAGAATGTTAGTTTTTAATGAACTGTACATGCAAATGTTTTTTATATACAGATGAATAGTCTTGAAATGTATAGCGTAAGACATATTTTTAATAGCCAAGTAGGAGGGTCTAATTAAATTTTATTATATGTATTAATTGCTTACTTTGATAGGATGTAACATCACAATTATTATGGACTTTTTAGTATATAAACGCATGTATTTTAGTGTTAATTGTATTGGCCTGAGGAAGACTGAGGTTGAAAGCGCTTGCCGTTGGGAATTAAATAAACCTGTTTCACACAACTCAACCCTACGCTTGTTTCCTTTGTAACGGAATTTGAATGCAAGTTATGGTTTGGCGGAGTAGTGATTGGTAACTTTTGGTATAATTTAGTTTATCCGAATTATAGAGCTCTTGGACTTAAGTAAGCTCTATCTGGAACCTGAATCCTGTGTTAACTGAGAAGTCTAACCTACAAGGACCTTTGCTTTTACATTGATTTCTGCCTTAACTGTGCCCGCTTGTTTTTTTTTTTTTTTTTTTTTTTTTGATTAGTGTTTTGATTATTCAGTTCTAGGGCACAGTGGTGTGTATATGAGACAAGACCTTTTTTGCTTAAATAATTTAAATAGTTTAAGTGGAGTGATTTCACAAAATTATAATATTGTACTTACTGACAACAGCCAATGAAAGAGGAAATGGAAGGAATTATATACTCAAATTAATATAAGGAGTGGACAACTAGAGAGATAGCAAGTTTAATAACAGAACAACAACAGGGTGCGGAAAATCTATTTTTTGTCACATAGTTTTGGTTTCTTTCTTAGTTTAAATATGCAATGGAAAACATAATGCAATTAAAACAGTGTAATGGAAACACACCACACTATGCAAAATATAAGAAAGCAGTGCAAAGAAAAGCAAACCATAACATTTCCCTTACAACAGTCTATGGCAAAGTCTGAGCGAGCTTTTCCAGTAATGCCGTTTTAAAACTATGGAAGAAGCTTTTTGCTGGAGATAGCTACTAGTCTGTATCTCTTTTAAGCACTGACTGCAGACTTCT
This sequence comes from Protopterus annectens, assembly GCF_019279795.1. Lineage (NCBI taxonomy): Eukaryota > Metazoa > Chordata > Ceratodontiformes > Protopteridae > Protopterus > Protopterus annectens. Next base: position 1,956,799,682 of record NC_056743.1, on the reverse strand, counting down.
TAGGCAGATGTAGATTACTGTGTTGAAGCCACACCTTCTATTCTATATCGATCATGATTAAACTGGCCATCTTTGTTCATGGGATGCAATAACCTAAAAAGTCTTTGATAATATCAAATAGCCTGCTTTGTTTTCAGTTCTGACTTGATGGACATAATTTGCATTTTTTTATTTCATAATTTATGGGTATCTTTTCATGAGTCTTCTGCCACTGTTACACTAGACCTCTATGTTTTGGCCCCTTTCACTGTAATACACAGAGCTCACCAGGGCTGTCATCTTGAGCTGATGTTGTTCATATTGGCCACTGACCTTCTTGCTGTACTGGCCAAGGACTTTTTTGGACTCTATTAATTGTCTGGAAATAGGTCCTCTTGCAGTTTTTGCAGATGATTTAATTATTTTTCTCCATGATGCTGCCTTATCTAGCCCTCTGGTTTGGATAGCTTTGCTTGACCGACAAGGGGTCTTTTGGTAAAAGACAAATAAATGCTACTGAGTCTACAATCTTAATAGGAACTGTCTCTGGAACTTTGGCTAGCACACTGATACCTTCTTTGCAGCCAGTTACACAAATGAGACAAAGAGACCATAGCTTTTCTTTGGTCGCCTGCCCATCCTCATGTGGGCCATTATTGCACTGAACATAGAGGGGCATTGTATACCTACTGTGTTAAGCTGCAGTCAGGCATGTGTCACCATGTAGTCTCTGCATTAATGATAAGTCTGAGATGAACTTGCATAGATTCCTCTTTATGCCTGCTTTGACTTGCACTATGGTAGCTATTACTGCGTCCTTGCACTATATTATGTTAAGGGCCTTCATCCTGAGCTACTCCATGAATTTGAAATTGACTAGCAAATCTCAGTGTGTTAACACTGTTTTCCTTCTTTTTAATAATCTGTTGAACTCTTATGATCCTAAAGGCACCCGGTCCTTTGTTGCTGTCTGTGCCAGGTGGGTTGCAGCTTTATACATATTCACTTCTGAGCTCTCATTGCAGTGAGGTCTCAGGTTATGTTTTCATCTGTTGTCTGTCTTTGTTCACAGGATGTTTGCCATAACTGCTTTGCATATTCCAAAGTTCTAGTAATTGAATCACTTTCCTTGAGCTAGATTTAAGGTGTTATCCTCCTTTCAGACCTCATTCCCTCTGCTTGCCATATATTATAGTTGGTTGCACAGAGAAGGTAGATCTGTGTAAGAGCCCTTTTTAGGTCTTTTCTGTGCTCTTGCAATCTTTTCATAATCCTGGACAACAGCTGGTGATCATGTACCAACTGTTAAAGAAAAGATTGCTTGATGCCCTGTTAAAATTTATCCTGAAGAATCATAGTCTTTGTTCATCCCCTTGAATGGCAACTTTTCTCTTCAAAGTGATTTGTTTGCCTTATATTCACCCTTGAATAGCCGGAGGGATTTTTCCTAGCTGTGCCTAATTCTAGATTGGGGTATCAACATACGTCATCTGGGTTCTGGATGCATACACTTCAGGATTTTCCTTGTATTTTCTGTTTTTTTACAAAGCAGTTAGACTAGGGGTGTGATTAGATATTGGGCTGGGCTGTCTTGTCTAGTTATTTCCACCTCCCTGTAGTTCCTTTTCTAAAATTGATCCAGCTGTTCTTTTCCTTGATATTTCTACCATGAAGGTTATCATTCAGCACTGGAAATCCTCAGTTCCACCAGGTTTACTAATCCGAATTGCAAAGGGCAGTTATGTTGACCCCTTTGTTGTAGACAAGAGTGTCAAACCGGTTTCATATGGCTGGCCATATAGGAGAGATGAAGCCTGCTGAGGGCCAGTTGTACTAATATCTATCTCTATAGATATGTCACTACATTGCGTACTTATAGAAATATGAATTTCAGAAGATCGAGAATTTAACTTAAAAAAACACTAATTTTGAAGGGTTGTCCCCTGCATCCCCGCATACCCTCTGCTTATCATGTATACAGACTCTGAGATCACTCTAGAGTGGATAAAGAAAAAATTTCCCAACCCCACTCTTCACGATCTTATACAGAAAAAGTGTCTAATCAGCTTTTTTCTGCGTGATAACAGCATGATTCAACCACCTGAATGGCACCCACATTCTTCCATATACTAAAAATACAACACTGATAGGTCCTGATAATATCCCTGGATGCATTTTAAATAGCATGAAGCATGATTTAATCACACTTCTGACAGCACTGTTTAACCTTAGCCTCCATAACGGTTTTGTACCTAGTGAACCATTTAACTGATACACAATTGACCTAAATTTCATTTAAATGACAACTCATTTGACTGACTCCCATTTCACCAACATTTAAGACATAGACTTGTTGTGGGTTTTCCTTCACCTGTGACTTGCTTGTGATAAAAAGAATTCTGTAACTTGCAGTGCTGACTGTTAAAATTCTGATAGTCATGTAGAAAGTGGTGTTGCAGGGTTTGTCTCTTTACATTTTTTGTGAAGTATCTAAAGTAATTTGGTAAATGTTTTGTGCATTCCCAGCAGTAGTGGTAGTGTGTAGAGTACTGTAAGGTAACTTAAAGGTATAGACCTCTTTCCCACTGTAGTGTGATTCTGGAGTTAGTATATATAATTAGGGTGGTGTGGTGGGTATAGCTCCCCACCTAGTATGGTTGTACATTGTCCCGTTTCTGTTAAGAGGGTAAATAAGTAGTTTTTAAGTTCTGGAAAGGGTTAGTATTGGTGTTCTAAGTGTGCTTGTCTGTGTTTTAAGATTTAGTATGTTGAAATTCAGCATTGTAAGCTGTTGGTGAAATGGGAGTCAGTCAAATGAGTTGTCAGTCAAATGAAATTTAGGTCAGTTGGGTGTGGGTCAAATGGGTGTCAGTCAAATGAGTTTTAGGTCAACTGAAGTAGACCTATATATATATATATATATATATATATATATATATATATATATATATATATATATATGTATATATATATATATATATATATATATATATACACACACACACACACACACACACACACACACACACACACACACACACACACACACACACACACACACACACACACACACACCAGGATGACTTCACTGAACACTTAATTTCTAGAACTCTCAGATCACCTGAATTTTACTCCGGGAATCTAACCACCGTATTATGTATTAGTATCATTCTTATCATAGGTGAAGTTATTAATTAAGCAATATTCATAGCTAGTAAACCACCTATTTTCAATTGTGGGAGCCAAATTAAAAAATCATATTATTTCAAGCAGAGTGCCACAGTTTTTCTGTCCTAGTCTAGTACTGACCAGTACAAATTGTACTGCCGTTTATACAAGAAAATTATATAATGACTCCCCATTAACATTTGGAAATGTGCATGCTGATTGGCCAGCCCAACCAGCATGCCCACTGTAAATCCCACAATATACTAATGGAGTAAGGTCTGGTCACCTGGACTTCTTTTCTTTGGTATATTGTTTAAATTTTATTTTTATTTCTTAAAAAATAAAAATAAAATCTTTAGCCCTGACTCCGGACATACTAGAGAGGTTGATTGGACAAAATACTAGGGAAATGAGGTACGTTATTTAAAATTAAACACAAGTACCTGATATCCCTTGTATTTCTTCCATGCTGTGTCTCTCCTACCCCTAAACTGCCCTAATTTTTTTTTTTTTTTAATTAAAAAAAGAAATCAAAAAGTGAGCAATGGAGACTTTCTTTTATCCATTGCTTCAGTTTCAAAGCATTGATGTACTGGGTATGTGTGGGAATGCAAGTCCCATACACATGTGCAGTACATCACAAAGAAGCAGTATACCACCACCAGCCATGGAAGAACAGTAATGTGCCATTATACAGACATTCCCCCGGATTCACTAATCTTCCATGAACTTAGCCATGCATGGAAGCACCTGTGTAGGAGCAGGACGGCAGCGCACCATGCATAATATTGAAGGCACTCTGCCCGAGGTCCTAGGCTTACATGGAGTGTGTATGAGTGCAGGGGATGTGTCTGAGAGCAGAGCTCTCAAAATAAACATGCCCCTGCTATGTAGAACAGCAGAAAGTGGAAATAAATGAGCGAGACCACTCATAGATGTCCGCATATCCCTACCAATAGTTCCCCATGTGTACAACAGCAACAGGACATAAAAATCAAAAGAAGAAACCCCTTTATTTATTGTTTTTAAATCCAAGTACAGCTAACCATAGGTGTGCGGGTGTGCCCATTGCTTAGCTATGGTTAAAGAAGCTTAAAAGGCTGAGAGGATAACAAGGAAGATATAAGCAAATGAAGCAGCACAGCAATAGTGTAGTGAGCAGAGCCTTTGCCTAATGAGCAAGCATTCCTGGTTCGAGTCCCACTACAACACAGTCTATTTACATGGCAAAGCTTGATATAACCAATATATTTATTGCAAAACCCAGTAAAGAACATATATTTATGAACTGGAATACTGCAGGAAATGCACATGTGAAGAGTCAGTGTCATAATGAATAAGGCAGTAGTCAGCAGGTGTAGGCACTAGTAAGCAATTTTAAGTGTGTTTGCGTGGGGGTAATCACTTCCTACACAGATTAAGCAATGTAGAAGCTAAATGAGTGTAAGAAACTATAACTTGAAATAAGCAGTGCTACCCACCATGCAAACCCACTTACAACTGTTTTAAAGTGCCTTAATCACACTCTATCCAACGGGCTTTGTTCTGCCCAGCAACAAAACAAACAGCTATGCAGGTCTCAAACCCATGACCCTATACACCATAGCCCCAGTAGCTAGCCACCAAGCCATCACAGAAGTACAAAAAGAATGGGGTAGTAGTAAACATGTCCTCACCAAAGTACAACCAAACTGAACCTGTGAAAGGCATCAGTATACAGTCATATGTGCCATAACCAACTACATAATATAAATATGTGAACTGGAGTACAGCAGTAAGCCCAGAAGTGAGGTGTACTTGAAATAGAGTGTCAAAGTCCCCAATAAAACAAAAGGACCCCACAGAGTGTACGTACACATCAATCAGGGATACTAGGCATACATATAAGGTGTGATGAATAATAACACAATGGCCTGTACCTCCGAGAAATATATACCGAACAAGAGAGGTCCCAGGACTGAGCCTTGTGGGACGCCACTTGTAACTGGTTTGGAGTCTGACATGGCTCCAGCAATTCTAACCATGTGGGTTCTGTCCTTGAGCCAGTTTACAATCCATCTAGTGACATAGGGGTTTATATTTAAGCTGGTGAGCTTATCTATAATGCCCGAGTGGGGTATTGTATTGAAGGCTTTTGTGAGGTCCAGGTAGGCTGTGTGGACCACCTTCCCCTCGTCAATGGCCTTGGTGACTGTTTCAAAGAAATCAACCAGGTTTAAGAGGCAGGATCTGCCCTTAACAAAGCCAAACTGGGTAGGATCCAGTGTCAGTAGGTCCCCAATATCTTTATTTATGAGGTCCATGATGATCCTTTCCATAGCTTTGCAGACCAAACTAGTCAGTAAGGACTGTGGCTGACCAAGTTCGCAGATGATTGCACACTGGGCGCCATAATCAACTCTCCAGCCGACACAAGCATCCTCCAAAAGGGCCTCATAGAAACAGACAACTGGTGCCAGAGCCATGGCCTCAAGCTAAATGCCAAAAAGTGTATAGTCATCCCCTTTGGCAAAAACAAAGTGCCCACAAATTACCACATAGGTGGTAATCCATTAAGTACAGAAGAAGTAATTAGGGACCTGGGGACCCAAGTTGATAGCAATCTCTCATTTGACAACCATGTGGCCAAAGTGGTTAGAAAAACATTTTATATAGCCCACCTAATCATGAAGGGATTCACAACTAGATCAGGGGAGGTCATCGTGCCTCTTTACTCATCCCTCATCAGGCCCATAATTGAGTACAATGCCCCTTTTGGGATGTACCTTACCAGACACCTGCAGCAACTGGAAAGACCCCAAAAGTACCTCACCAAGAGGATCAAAAGGCTCAAACAGATGCCATATGCTGCCCGGTTAAAGAAACTCCAGCTCTACTCAGTGGCATACCGCCTGTTCAGAGGCGATCTGTGCCTGACGTATAAAGCCATGTCCAACCCGGAATTAATGGACATGCTGCACCTCAGAAAATCCAAATCCCATCGAGCTACGTGCTCGAGAGACTTGAACCTCAGCACTGAAATAAATGGGACATGCTGGAGGGACAGATTCATAACTCAGAGGCTCCCTTCACTCTGGAATAAAATCCCAGTCCAGGTTAGGCAGAGTCCCTCATTGACTCTCTTCAAGAGGAATCGTGATGAGTGGATGGGAGATCATAGGTTTACCCCGGGTATCACTTCTGTGTCACTGGTAGGCAGAGGTACAGTATACTAACCTCGAAAAAGCGCATAGCAAAATAAATTTAAAATGGGTGGCGAAAGCCAAACACATTCTGGCTAGGCTTATAAATGCCCTAGGGCAGATAGCCTAGTATGAACCTATGAACCAAAAAGGCATTATAATGAATGTCTAATGTAGGCAACACCAAGCATTGCACAGGCCAGCTTAGGAGGTGTGAGCAATAAGTACACCAGCTAACTCTTTGTGCCCTGTGGTATACCCCTTTAAACAATGCCAACCTTAGGTAAGTAGTTCTGCCCATAGCTTAGCCTTTTCAAAACCGGCCAATCACGGAGAAGTGCGGGAAATCGGACCTACTTAAACCCAAGAGGCAGGAATACAGCTCATAACTGGTTGTAGCTTCCCCTTGCAGACACTATGGCAGTAAGGGGAGAAGGAATGCACTTCCGGGTGCAGCGCTGGTGCATCCAGGAGTCCAAGGTCATGGCTGGAGTCCTATTTAAAGACCATGCACAGAGACTGCTGCAGGGACAGTACCAGGGCTTCCAATATAAAGCTGAGGCCTGGGACTGTCTTGCCTGTGACCTCACCAGTGCCACTGCCATACTCCGAACTGGTGAGCAGGTCAGGCACCATTATGCCGAACTGAAGCGGCGGAAGGGGGACTTCTTGGAGGAGTGGCTCCAAGAGGCTAGAGCATCAAGGGATGTCCCAGCCATGTGAAAGTATCAGTCCACTACCTGTTTAATAATTGCCAGCTCAGGTATATCATGGATAGGTATGGCTAAATATTCCTCTTATGTCCCCCACAGCTGCAATGGAGCAGGCCACAAACCAGGTGGCCCACATATGCCACCTGATGCGATTGCGACACAAGGCAGGTTAGTAATACACATGCTTTTACTGTCATAGGAAATAAAAATAAAAGTAGTAGTAAAGTAATTGCTAGTATAAAACCTGTATTGTTCAAGGCAAGTACTGCATACACTAGAGAATATGGCAGGAAGAGTCTCATATTGTTAGTATGGCAATAAAAGTGTAATACTCTGACAAAACAGGTCCAGCTGCTGGACTGTATGTGTATATTCTGGTATCATATGATAATGTAGATTTGCAATCATGTAATAGTACTGTAGTATTAAGCACTATTACCCACACCATGCACCATAACATGAATGTATAGGAATGCCTGTATATGACAGGTGTAATCCCCAGATGCCATTTAGTACAACTGAGACACATAGACAGTAAACAGGGGAAATGTAAACAGCAAAACTTGAATAGCACATGCAACTGAGATGTGAACTGTTGTTTTATTAGCACACACAGCCACGGTTTGAATCCTGCCAGTGTTAGTAGTCTGCATACAGACTTATGCACCACAACTGTACAGATATGTCCAGACTGTCTATTAAAGTGGCACATATCTAATGCCTATCAACCTGTCCCCCTGGGAAATCAGTGGGATGATCCCAGACGTATAGGCAGCAAGCAAGAAATACAACTGATTGACACATATCTATGATAACAAACCTGGCACACTAGCAACTCCCCAATCTTATGTGACTAAGAAGCCATGTATGTCCCATTTACACCCCAACCTGTTAAGTTGTGGTCAAAGTGTGTACAGTAACAGAGTGAGATGTATGTGCAAAATACTAATGTGTATTCTGGAACCTTGTGTGGCAACAGTCAGGTAGTGCTAACAAGCACTGCTCCCACAGGTACGTTGGATACAAACACTGTGCTGTGAAATACAGACCAATATAACCTGTACTGTTACCGTCCACTCTGGTATTGTAGGGGATCGTGAGTGTTGCACTTTCGCTGAATAATAAAGTATCACTGGTCACTGTCACCCACACTGTGCTACATAATATAACTGTGCAGGAAAGCATGGATATGTGTGTGTCAGGTCACTAAAGGTGGAAGAGTACAATATTCTAGATATGTCCAGGCATACCAGCATGTGGTCAACACATGGCTAGAGTCTATGCAAAAAGAGTTAGATAGCATAGTGCAAAACATCAACCCGGAATCCGGCCATATGTGTACAAACAGTTTGTCAGTATTAACAAACATTCCCTCCACAGGTATACCAGGTAAGAGGTGTATACTGCAGGTAAAACTGGTTCATGTGTAATGATGTTGACAGCTATATCACTGTCCAATATAGGTCTATAGGGTAGTGTAGTAAGACTTGTAAGGTACAGATAACAGCACTGACTAGAAGAGAGAAACCTAGTTCAAGGCTCCAGAGAGCACCCCAGCACTACCAGGCTATACCTCATATCATGCTTTTCGGCCCCAAAACACAGACTGAACCACAAAAGGAGGGGGAGTTTCCATATTTATCAAGGATATCCACACCTCCAGGTTAGTGGCATTGCACGAAGTATCAGAGACCATCCATGTGCAACTAACAGTGGGCAAGACTGCTTTTCAGTTTATAGCATCCTACAGACCACCCTCTCAAAGTCAGGAATCCCACTCGGCTTTCCTGAAAACATTGGAGAACATGAAGATCTCTCCGAACACCATTATATTGGGTGACTTCAACTACCCAAACATTGACTGGGAGCACTACTCAAGCCCCAGCACCTTAGCCCAAAGATTCCTGAAAATTATAAACTCAAATGCTATGGAACAACTAGTCACCACTCCCACAAGAGGGGACAACATACTAGACCTGATCATTACCAACATGGGGACTCTATGCTCCACACCAGAAGTATATCCCTCATTGGTAAGATCAGACCATAAATTAATTTCACTGGATGTCCACATCCCGACCCCACCCCCAGCCCAGAAAACCTCAGTGAAAAACTTCTCAAAAGTGAACTTCTCACTTCTCAAAACCGAAGTGGAATCCTTCAAGGCCCCAGGGCCAGTGGAAACTATAGCCCAAACTGCAGAATCCTATATAAATGCATTCTACGGACATCTCCAGGAATGCATGGATCATGCTATCCCAAACAAAACCAAGACCCAATCATCCAAAGGCAGGCGTCCAGTCTGGTGGACCCCTGCCATAAATAAACTGTACAACAGAAGGAGGAAGCTACTACATGATAGAGCAAAATCCCTAATAGGGAAGGCATCTCTGATCAGTACTAGCAAAAAATTACGAACCCTCAAAAAATCCTCCAAGGCCAGCTTCGAGAAAAATTGCACAGGACACCAAAGACAATCATAAGGCTTTTTTCAGTTATGTTAGAAACCTGGGATGCAACTCCCAGACTTGTTCTGAGTTGATTCTAAATGACAAAAAATACACTGAACCCACGGACATGGCCAATATCCTGGCAGACAGGTTCAGTGCAAACTTCTCCACCCCCCCCCCCAAAAGAGCAGGTATCTACCCCGGCAGAGGGCTGCCTCCCAAACATCTCAGATGCTCAGGTGAAGGCTGCCCTCTCCAAAGCAAAAAACACTGCTTCCATGGGACCAGATGGCGTCCCAGGTTGCGTCCTACATGAACTCCAAGAGGAACTAATCCCTCAAATAAAACAGCTATACAATCTCAGCCTCACTACAGGATATGTGCCCATAGAATGGCGTACAGCAACAGTGGTCCCACTCCACAAATGTGGAGCCTCTACGGACCCTGGAAACTATCGCCCCATAAGCCTGACTAGCTTAGTCTGCAAGGCTATGGAGAGGATCATCATGGAGCTCATAAACAAAGACATTGGGGACCTACAGACACTAGATCCTACCCAGTTTGGCTTTGTCAAGGGCAGATCCTGCCTTTTGAACCTGGTTGACTTCTTTGAAACAGTCACCAAAGCCATAGATGAAGGGAAGGTAGTCCACACAGCCTATCTGGACCTTGCAAAGGCATTTGACACAATACCCCACTCGGGCATCATAGATAAGCTATTCAGCTTAAATATAAACCCCTATGTCACAAGATGGGTCACAAACTGGCTCAAAGACAGAACCCACAGAGTGAGAGTTGCTGGAGCCATGTCAGACTCGAAACCAGTCACAAGTGGCATCCCACAGGGTTCTGTCCTGGGACCACTCTTGTTCGGTATATACTTTTCCGAGGTACAGGCAAACGTGGGAGGACTATGGCTCACCAAGTTCGCAGATGACTGCAAACTGGGCACCATAATCAACTCTCCAGCTGACACAAACATCCTTCAAAAAGGTCTCACAGAGACAGATAACTGGTGCCAGTGCCATGGTTTAAAGCTAAATGCCAAAAAATGTATAGTCATACCCCAATGTGCCCACAAATTACCACATAGGCGGAAACCCATTAAGTACAGAGAAAGTTATTAGGGACCTGGGGACCCAAGTTGATAGCAATCTCTCCTTTGAAAACCACATTGCCAAAGTGGTTAGAAAGACCTTCTACATAGCCCACCTCATCACGAAGGATTTCACATCTAGATCAAGAGAGGTAATCGTGCCCCTTTATTCATCCCTCATCAGGCCCATCATAGAATACAATGCCCCTTTTGGGATGTACCTTACCCGACACCTGCAGCAATTAGAAAGAGCCCAAAAGTATCTCACCAAGAGGATCAAGGGTCTCAAACAGATGCCATATGCTTAAAAAAACTCCAGCTCTACTCAGTTGCATACCGCCTACTTCAAGGCGATCTATGCCTGACATACAAAGCTATGTCAAATCCAGAATTAATGGACATGCTCCACCTCAGTAAATCTAAATCCCTTAGAGCTACACGCTCGAGGGACTTGAACCTCAGCACAGAAATAAATAGAACTTGCTGGAGGGACAGGTTCATAACCCAGAGGCTCCCTTCGCTCTGGAATAGAATTCCAGTTCATGTGAGGCAGAACACCTCACTGAATCTCTTCAAGAAGAATCTCGATAAGTGGATGGGGGATCATAGGTTTGTCCCAGGGATTACTCCCGTGTCACTATTAGACAGAGGCACAGTAAACTAAACCTTAAAAAGGGCACAGTATACTCAAATCAAGGGGTGGCGTAAGCCATACAGAATCGGGCTAGGCTTATAATTGCCCCAGGGCAGATAGCCTAGTATGAACCTATGAACCTATGAGTACAGGAATATACTACTTGTTAATTGACATCTTTCTCTCCCACACCTTATCTCCAACAGTAATCAACATACCCACCCCAACCGGTATGTACTGACTCTGATAATGGCCAATCATTTGATAAATATTCTAATGGTTCCCATGCATGTGCCATATTGAATTATTCCAACATTGTTGGCATGGTGCCATCAACGTACCTGTATGCTGTTCTTATTACCACTGTGGTCCCATATATGCATGCGTTCTGTTTGCTATGCAACTGTTCCCTATCTGGTGTCTGGGTCAATGGGAATAGATATGCATGCTGTTATACCTAACCCTGGAATGTGTTGACTATTACTAACCCATACATGATGTTGAAACCTGAACACTATAGCACACTTGTGAAGGCCGGTCCCAGCAGAACCACCTGTCCCAACTCAACTGGCCGAGGCACCAGGCACCAGCATGTCTGGGGCCAAACCCCACACCTCCCTGTCTGTTGGTCCTGCACCACCTTTGGGTGGAACTGCCTCAGGGGATGGGGTTCACCCCCTTGGGAGTGGGGACAGACAGGCACCTGTCACCCATCACCAGGTTGGGATTGTGGTGCATAGAGTGATCAATGCCTAGGTTGATGATCTTCTACACCAGCATGAGGGCCGTGTGTTGTGATTAGAGAGTCAGCCTGGCTCTGCAGCTCTGCCCCCAGCACAGCCACATTCGGGGCTGTGAAGGTACAGTGGTGACTGCCCATGGGTGGAGACCTCAGTCCCACTGTTACCACTAGGGGGCTTGGGGACTTCCGATATCCCAACACCTTTCCCCATCAAGGTGTTTACCCCCCACATGTGTCATATACTGCCCCTATATGTGTCTTGTGTGTCTTGTCTGTTAACCTACCCAACCTACCTCCCCAAATATATCTACTACCCCTCCCCAACATCCCACTCCCACCTGAAAAAAAAAGATGTAATCTGTTCCCACAAAAAAATCTCGCCACATACATAGCTGTCCATTTCTCACAAGTGCCCACTGGACACATGTAATCTGGTCTAATTGGCATCACAACACATTTTTGTTGTCCTCATCCCTCTCCCAGGGGGTTGAGTGTCCAAATCTACCTCCAAATTCAGTGTATATGCACAGCTGTTGCTGTAGAAGAAATGAGCAGCTATGGACCTTCCCTACACCACTCCTGCATATCCCTAGCTATTTTGCCTACTGTCTTTCCCTCTTTGTGCCCCTTTTTCACCACTTTCCTATCAACCCTTTTTTCTTTCCTTTTAATGAAATTAGCACAGAGGTAAGCGGGAGTAAGCAGTTTTGCCTACACAGGTTACGCAATTTAGAAGCTAACTGAGAGTAATACACTGTAACTGGATGTTAGCAGTGCTTAGCCCCACGCAAACCCACTTACAACTGCTTTAAAGTGCCTTAATTACTCTATATCCAATGGGCTGTATTCTGCCCAGCAACAAAATAAACATCTCCTGCAAGGCTCGAAACAAGGACCCTGCACCCCCTAGACAAAGTGATTTACCTCTAAGCCATACCAGATACAAATAAATCCATTGTTTTCAGAAACATATCACCCAGTCCAGTCATGCAACAGTACAGAGAATGTATACCGACATCTAGATGTATGTGTGGGTAAATATATTAACATCTAAACAGCTACAACATATCTATATATGTGTGTGTGTGTGTGTGTATATATATATATATATATATATTTCTTAAATTATACATATATATAGTAATATGGGTTCATATGAGTTCATCGACATGTTAAAAGATCGACATCCACATCGTCCAGCCGAAATAACCGACAACTGAAATAACGAAAATCACATTACCGACAGTGACATCTCCGACAAATGCAGACTGTGAATAAAATGCTCCCAACAGCTTCAGAAAACTCCTTCCCGTACTCAACCATGTTTAACATGCATATGTAAAAGAAAACCCTGTAGCAGTAATATAGCTTCAATAAAATCCCCAGGTTGTCAGCAAATTGAAACGTAGTCTACAAGGTGAACAGTCGCGTTACTAACAGCATTTGCCTTTCATAGTACGTTGCGATAACATATTTGTTCAATGCAGAGAGCATATCGCTATAACTAACGCGACTATTTATCCTGTGTACTTTCCATTTCCTAAGTAACTGGACGTGTTTATTCACGATTTAGTAATTTAACATAGTTTTATTTTGTACGTATGCACTTTGCTTTCTGTGGCTTTAAATAGTACAAAGTCACTTGTAGTACCGAAAGCAAAGTGCATGATCATAAAATAACACTATGTTAAATTAGTAAATCGTGAATAAACACGTCCAGTTACTTAGGAAATGGAAAGTAATTACACAGGTTAAATAGTCGCGATAGTTATAGCGATATGCTCTCTGAATTGAACAAATATGTTATCGCAACGTACTATGAAAGGCAAACGCTGTTAGTAACGCGACTGTTCACCTTGTAGACTACGTTTCAATTTGCTGACAACCTGGGGATTTTATTGAAGCTATATTACTGCTACAGGGTTTTCTTTTACATATACATGTTAAACATGGTTGAGTACGGGAAGGAGTTTTCTGAAGCTGTTGGGAGCATTTTATTCGTCAGTGCGTATTTGTCTGAGATGTCACTGTCGGTAATGTGAAATTTCGGTTATTTAACTGTTCGGTTATTTCGAGTCGACGATGTGGATGTCGATCTTTTAACATGTCGATGAACTCATATGAACCCAGTAATATATATGAACATATATACATGCAAATGCCTACATCAACACATATATGTGTCTAGACCTATATATCTACTATACATAGCAAGTTACATATGTGTACACAGATATATATCTATGTAGATATATACGGACATAGTTATATATATGTAAGCAGATATATATATATATATCGGTATATATGGCCATACATCTGTACATAGCAATGGCAGATTAACAAACACACATATGTCCACATGCACCATTAATGGGGTTGAGAGGCCCCACACACTATACATCTTGTATGGATAGGCATCCCCCCACAGCCAAACACGTCCGCCCTGCAATACACTATGAAGTGTTGCAGATCCCATAACCAGGATCTGACACGACATGGGTACAAGATGTTAACAGTATTACATCCCACCTGTAGGATGTCAGGCTGGTATTGGTAACATATCATGCAGTACAGTCTGCCTCCCATAGGAAATGTAAAATGTGGAAGCCATCAACATCCCCAGGATACAGATACACAGACACAAATATGCAGATACATATATATATATATATATATATATATATATATATATATATATATATATATATATATGTGACTATACATACACACACAGATATATGTACAGTAAGATACATATGTAGAAGGTGCACAGAATATGGAACAACCACTATGCCTACAGTTAACACCTGAACAACTGGACACTGTATGGGCCACCCATACAAATGACAATCATTGCCTGCAACATATACCCATAGAGAGGTCATAGGGAAAACACCACACACAGGTTTGCAGAAATGGAATATCTTTAATTGTATACTATTACAGTTCTATATGCCATGTCATATAGCTATTCAGACACTGACATCCATATAAACAGAGTAATGCAACTGTGAAACAGTTATACTAATACATTAGTCTGGAAAGGTTCACAACTGTTGCTGTCCACGCCAAGCCCTTCAAATTGTGCAATAGTGAGGACAGACTGGGCCACAGGATTCCAAACAATCAACAGTATGTACTGCAGGTGTATAGTTCAGCAGCCTCTATCTACACTATGTACAAAATCACTAGGTGGTAAAGATGTCATGTGACCAAATGGGTTGTAACTGTTACATAACAAGGCATAATTGACACCATCACATGCACACTGATAAACAGAACAGTCTGTATGGCAGGAGGCAGTAGGCTTGCATTAACCCAATTTATGTACGTAATGTAAATATAGGTGAAGTATATGGTACTGTACATCCAGATACCTTAAGGCAGCTCACCCCTGATACCCCCACATTTTTTTAACAGCCTAGGTCATTTATGGTGCTTCCCCCCTGACTCAATAATACAGGGCCATATACCACTGTTACATACACTGGCCTCTGGAGTGCATAACAGCACACATGTATGGTATAGGTGATGCCCACACATAGCACGTAATGCCCCTGTGGACTGCAGCAGAGATATTGGCCAATATATGTGGACATTCTGACATACTCTATACAAACCAGAGGTATACACATAACCCCTTAGTGCTAAACATGTGTACCATGCCTGAAAATATGGATGAAGACAGCCATCTAGATGGGTATAACACATAACGACTGGAATACATTTCCCACCATAGGTTATGCATACACACACCCCTGTCTGGCCTGACACATAATAACCGCTGGTACAGGGGTGCCATGGCCACATACTACCCACTAGATATTGACATACATCTGTACAGCATCCCACTGCTCTGTCTGACATACATGACTGTTAAGGGAGGCCTGGCAGCAGTACATCTGGCAAGTATCTGCACATGACATCTCACTGGGTAAGTACACTAAGCTGCTAGGCATGTAACAATGCACTGTGCATGCTACAGGCAGACTGGGTCACCACTGGCCTACATCTCCTATGGGGGAATGCACATGTACCTGCATATATAGCAGGCTCTACAGGCATGTCACAACACAGGATAAGATACACCTGTGTGAAAGTGCATAACCACAACCAATGTGAACACAGCCACAGCCACATATGTTAAGCTAGCATAATATTACAGTATATGGACTATATGTTCGACACCATCCCCATATGTGGCACTCACAGACTGACCCTACATATCCTGGGCTGCTACACAGTTTGATCTGATGGCTGTCTGTGGTATGGGACATGTGTGTGTAAGGCCCAACAAACATGTACACCAATACAGTATCATACATGGAGCAGCATGTAACATCAGATAGGACAGGACCTAGAACAATGACATCTACCACAGTCTGTACACAGGCTAAAATACATATTAATAATACACACACTGTCGACATTCACCATAAGTACACAGACCTCAGTTCTGTACAAACATCCACAGAATGTCCTGGTTATGTCATCAAATATAACCCCTACTGTACATAACATGTGTAGCAGTCTGATATCTCAATGGCTTCTTATCAGATATGATGACACTAATAATGGTTTACAGCACATATGCACCACTTCATGCACGACGTATGTACACAGGTTGACAGAGTTGCAGCTGGAAGCACATACACAGGGCTAATAATGATATGTTGCTGTGATAACCTCATACATTTACTGTTGTAACAGGGTTTTTTGCAACATATGTCCTATGAGGGATAAGAAGTCAGTAACTGTCGCAGCTTTCACCATCTATTTATTTATTTATTTTGGTTTGATTACCGGGGGAGTCCACTGGGTCAGAAAGTGCCCATTTTCAGTGGAGGCCCGGGGAGAAAAGCTCCATAAGCAATATGATACAATAAAGGTTACATAATGTTGAAGGCAAAGTTACAATTATAAAGTTCATACAGTAAGAAAAGCAAATGCATAAGAATATACTTCTAAAACACAGTTGAAGATAGTAGAGAGCACAATTTACAGGAGTTTTCATTCAGGGCAGCAGCCCGGGGAGAAAAGCTCCATAAGCAATATGATACAATAAAGGTTACATAATGTTGAAGGTAAAGTTACAATTATAAAATTCATACAGTAAGAAAAGCAAATGCATAAAAATATACTTTTAAAACACAGTTAAAGATAGTAGAGAACACAATTTAAGGAGTTTTCATTCAGGGCAGCAGGATTCAACTGTCTATACTACAAGGCTCTGAGGTTACATGTTATTTACAATATTTGCATACTTGGAGTCAAGAGAGACATTTCTCAAACAGAGAGTGTAGCTTAGGTTTGTTTTAGGAGAACAGAAAAATATTTGTTTGAGGGAGCATGGAGAAAGGAGTATAGAGAGCTCAAAGGAGAAAATTTCCTAGAATTTATGTAGGGTGAGAGCAGGAACATTTCCGTTTAGAAGACAGGTAAGAGAAAAGTTTGGACTTGAAGGAGTCAGAGTTTGGTACGGTCCTAAGTAAAGGAGGTAGGGAGTTCCATTTTTTGCCTAGAGGGAAAGACAGAAGGAGCTGGCCTGCAGGGCGTTTGGGTTTGTGGATAGAGATTAAATTTTGGTGTTCAGATCTCAGAGATCTATTTGGGATGT
Organism: Protopterus annectens; assembly: GCF_019279795.1. Taxonomy (NCBI): domain Eukaryota; kingdom Metazoa; phylum Chordata; order Ceratodontiformes; family Protopteridae; genus Protopterus; species Protopterus annectens. The sequence continues at coordinate 1,956,782,098 of NC_056743.1, read as the reverse complement.
ATGGGGGAAGGATGTTTGTTAAGGCTAGGCATTTATCTGGGTAGAATATTAATTTGTGAGCGGAAGTTAGTTGGAGATAATCTAGGTGGTTAGAGAGTTCTAGCCAGTTCAGAGATTGTAGGGAGAGGCAGTGGTGAGTAGAGTTTTTAGATTTAGTTGCAAATTTAGGGATCTTATTATAGCAAGTTTCAAGTTTGGATGTGTTAGAGGAAGACAGGTTAGTTAGTAGAGGGGCTCCATATAGTAAAGAAGGTAGAAGGTAGGTAGTTGCTAAGGTGTGCCTGGAGGAATTGGAGAGAAAGTGGTTATTCCTATAAAGCATACCTAACTTTCGGTGGGTTTTCTTTATGTTTTGTTGTATGTGGATATTGAATTTAAGGTGTTCGTCTATTGTAATGCCGAGGAGTTTTGCAGAAGGGACCACTTCTATAGCAGAGTTGGTTTGGCTTAGGACTTTGAAGGCATTTTTGTCAAAAGAGAAAGCCCTGGAGGGGGGGGGGGAGAAGTATTTTAGATTTATTGGAGTTGAGAGAGAGATGGTTTTGGTGCATCCAGTTCTCAGTAGTAGAGAAAGCTATTTGGGTTTTAGTTAGAAGTTCAGGAAGGTTAGAGGTGGTGCAGACTAAGGTGGAGTCATCAGCGTATTGGATAACTGTTGTGTCAGGAATGACAGAGTAAAGGTTATTTATAAAAATGTTGAAAAGCAAGGGACCAAGGAAAGACCCTTGTGGAACGCCGGTGGGAGTTGGTAAGAAGGAGGAGGTAGAGTTCTTCCATCTGACGGCTTGAGATCTGTCAAATAGGTAACTGGAGAACCAGGAAAGGGTATCTTGGGAGAGATGAAGGTTAGACAGATGAAAGAGAAGGTGTTTGTGGGAGATGGTATTGAAAGCTTTAGAGAGCTCTAGGAGTACTGCGGATACTAGTAGTCCAGAATCTCGGGCTCGATTTACAGTTTCTAAGAAGGATAGTAAGGCAGTAATGGTGCTGTGGCCGGGGTGGAAACCATGTTGGGTGGGTGTTAGGAGATGATTCTGAGTTAAGTGAGGCATAAGTTGGTGGTGGACACATTTTTCTAGAATTTTTGATAATGGTGAAAGTAGGGCAATGGGGCGGAAATTGGAGATATTCGTGTTTTTGCCTCCTTTGTGAAGAGGTAGAATGTAGACTGAACACCAAAGTTTGGGTACATAAGACTCTTTTAAGGATCTGTTAATTAGAATGGAGATTGGGAGAGCAATACCTTCAGCAGCACATTTGAGGAAGGAGGAAGGTAAATTGTCAGGGGCATTGGATCTTGGCTTTAGTTTGGATAGGAGCCTTTTTATAAAAGTGGTTGAAACAGGTATGAGCTGGAAATTGAGTGGACAGTTATTAGGAGTGTTAGGTGTTGAGGAAGGGGAATTGGATGGATTATTGTTTGGGAAAGATTTAGTTAGCAAAGCTATGGATTCTGTAAAGAAAGTGTTGAATTGAGAGCTTAGTTCCATGTCAGTTATACTAGGGTCAGGGCAGGGATTATTCCTGGACCCTGGATGGAGTAGGGAATTAACTGTTTTCCAGAATTGTTTTGGGTTCTTGTTAATGTCGGACTGAAATTTATTGTAGTATTTTTTTTTGTCTAAGGTGATAAGTTTTTTTACTTGGTTGCGTAGTTGGGTGTATTGGAGCAAGGTAGAAGACATTTTATTTTTCTGGTAAAGCTTCCAGGATTTATCCCTAAGATGCATGTTAAGTTTTGTTTCTTTGGACAGCCAAGGAGCAGAATTAGCTTTGACTCGTTTGTTTCTTGGAGGGGCTTGGGAGTTGAGAGTATTTAGGAAGACAGAGTTAAAGTGTTCTACAGCATTGTGAAGGGAAAGAGTATTTAGTATTTGCCAGTTTATATGTTTAAAAGTGTTTGAGAAAATAGTGGGGATGAAGTTGCTAAGATTACGGGTGTGGATGTAGTGGTGTTGATGTTGGATGGAGTTGGCTGAGCGGTAAATGAATGCTGGGAGATGGTCGCTAAAGGAGTCAAGGCTAGTGCCAGAGAGAATTATTTTGTTGGGGTGAGAGACTAGGATCCAGTCAAGGATGGATCCTGGGGGGTGGTTTTTGTTAGGACGAGTGGTGGAGCGGATTACTTGGGAGAAGTTGTAAAGGTTAATGAATAGGGAGGGGGAAGGCGTGTTGATTTTATTCCAATCAATATTAACATCGCCTAGAATGTAGGTTTCATATTTTATTTCAGTTGAGGCCCAGTGAAGAATATCTTCAAGGGTAGAAATGTTATTGCCTGGGGAGATATATAGGGAGATAATGCAGATATTCTTATGTTTATTTAATCGTAGTAGACTAGCGGTTAGTTCAGAATTTTTGAATTGTGGAATTGGGATTTGTAAGGGGATTAAGGAAAGATGGTTAGAGTAGATTAGCGCAGAGCCTCCACCTTTTTTATTTAATCGGTCGGTTCTGTGAATTTGGAAACCGGGAGGTAAGATTTCAGAGTTGGCAATGTGGGATTTTAGCCAGGTTTCAGAGCTAGCTAAGATGTCAGGTTGGTTATGGTAAATCCAAGCTTGTAATTGGTGTATTTTGTTATTAAGAGAGGAAGATATGTTATGAAAGTGGGTGGACTGCAATGGTTGCAGGTGAGAGCTAGGGATAGTTTGTGTGGAAGGAGGGTAAGGGGGAGTTCTGAAATGGTAAGAAGTACATAATAGAGAGGAATTAGGAGTATAAGAAGGGAGCATGGGACACAGATAGAGTAAAGGATTTGGGAGGTCATGTTTAGAAAGGGAGTATTGAATGGAATAAAGGTAGTGGAAGTGGACAGGGAAAATTGGGAGGGAGAGTTGAGGAAGTAGACGGGGTTAAAATTTTTGTAGGGGAGAGAAAGAGACTAAGTTAAGGAGGGGAAACGTATAGTGGTGTGGGAGGAGTAAGAGGGGGAGGGGTAATGAGGAGAAGGCTAGGATTAGATAATTAGTGAGAGAGGGAGGGGAAATATGAGGAATATATGTGGAGGTGCTGGGGGCAGGTGGGAATTGGGGGCAGGGTAGGGGAGCGGAGTGAGCCCGCAGGGCGAATGGAGCGGGAAGAGCCAAAGGAAGGAGAATGATAGGGAAAACAATCAGAAGAGTGAGAGTGCAGAAGGTAAGTTTGCAAAGATGTGTGGTGGGTTAAAAGACTGACAGAGAAATATAGTTGTTGGTAGACATATAGAAGAGATGACAGTAGAAGAAGGTAATAGGCTTTGAGAGGGAATAGAGATGGGCGTTAGCTAAGTGGAAGAAAAAACAAATGAGGAGAGGTAATCCAGGGAGAAATAGAGAGGGAGAGAGCAGTAGAAGAGATGTATAGGAGCTAAGTAGGTAAGATAAGGAGGAGAGAGGGAAAATTAGTAGAGACAGCAAGAAGGTAGAGGAGCGTCACCTAGTGGGCAGTCAGATTGAAGCAACAAAGTCTCAAATCCAGTTGGGGGGGAGCTATTGAAGTCAGAAAAGGGGTAGAAATATACTAGGGAGAGTAGGGTTATTTAAGAGATGAGAAAAGGGGAAAGCTTTGGCTGCTGGCTAACCTGGCAGGGGAAGCGCACCACGACCTACTATCTACAGACTGCAATCCTCACACTGCCTTTTGCAGTCCACAGATAGATGCTCCATTGGTAACACATGAAACCAATGGCACAACACACTGCCCTCTCTGCAGATGACCCTGCAGATGGGGAGTCCTCATAAACATGGAACTGACATGGCAGGTATTGAGACATGTAGGACAGTCATATCCACACACACACTGTTAAACCAACAGTACTCCAAATGCAGTATAGCAGCACTTACAGTCTGTAGTCAGCTCAGGCACATCCCCCTCCAGTGTGTTGCCCTGTTTCCACAGTGTATGTTGTTAGAGGTAAATCCCCAAGCCATCTGAGATGCTGTTTGCCAAACAACAAATCTAGTTCCTGCTCACAGTGAGTGTGTTTCCATGCAATTGGCTATGGGAAAGTTACCACAGCTGTTCCACATGCAATCAGCTAGGGGAGGGCTGCAATTCATGCAGAGACCATCAGTTGATCATGAGCATCACTTAAAATACACATGCTGCTGCCAAGCAAAGCAGGTGTTGGTGTCCACATCCACCAGAGAGGGAGTGGAAGAGGCAGACAGAGGCAAAGATAAGTCAGGGAGTGGTGGGAGAGTAAAATCCAAGCATATTTGTGTCAACACCTACCAGCACAGGGTATCAAATCCCTAATGACTATGTAGTGCTATCACAGTTATATGCAGTTATTGGATCCACCACAATGCTTACCTGTTGTGGAGCCCTCAGAACATATATGGGATGGTGACTGACATCTGCGACAGGGAAACGGTAGCTATACTGTAGGTGATGTACACATGCTTGTCCACATGAACAGGTGCCAGCATCAACACAGCCACACTCTCACAGGGACATACACACACTGACACACTTGGCAGGGCCAGAATTACAACTCATCAGTAGTGAGATTGCCAGAACACATCATTGTGCAGGTATCACATGCACCACACGGGTCATATAGAGGTTGTATGGGCAAAGAGTATGGGGAGGTGTCTGACATCAGACAACATGCTTCAGTATGCCCATGGGGGTTGTAAGGAGTGTGGATGTGAACATACGTACCATACAACATACAAACAAACACAAAGGGTGCCAGTACTGACATGCATGGGTGCATGTCTGCGAGAGTGTGTGGTGGTCGACTGTGCCAGACTGCTGTGCAAGGCTAAGCGATGGGTATATCTTGGCATCAGGCCACATGACGATTGTCTGCATTGTTGCTTAGGACTGTAGTGTCTGCATTTGCCCACAGAGGTGGGTATTGTATCCCCGATCCAGTCACATGAGTGACTATTGTGTGTGGCCAATACTATGCTTCGTTTGCCATGTATGTGTTCCTTAGTTCATGACATGGATGGTGTCTGGGATGTGCACACCTCCCACATGCATGTACAGTGACATGTGGAACTGTACCTGGGGTCTCTGGCCCATGTTGTGAACACAGATTATCACCAGATGTGCCAGTCTTGCCCACCTGTGGCAGGAACTGGTAATGGGCAGCAAGTTTACCCTGCACCTAAATTGATAGCATGCTAACAGCATTCCCTGGTGTCAGTGGCATCTGTCAATACATGGCATGTTGTCAGGCATGGTATGTTCTTTGTGGGTCACATGTGATGGCACCACAGGTGTTTTAGGTGTCCATTGGGGAACATGGGGAAGGTGCACTGTCTGCATGTATGTGCATATTGGACAGATGGATAGGGTGCCATGCCCTCTGTAGCCCACAGCTATCACCCCATAGTTACTATCAGTGGCCAATATGCGGTGTACTACACACATATTGGCTGTTGCCTAGTCATGTGTGTGTGTGTGTGTGTGTGTGTATGAGACATGGGTTGAGACTGAGCTCTGGGTAATACAGGGGTTGCTAACTGATTGCCTGGCCTTGATGTCACATGTATGGGTATGGCTTTGCACACCAGCCTCTCAGCTATTTCACATTTGTTATCCCTGTATGGTGGACATTGTGATATATAGATGGGCCGCCATATAAGAAATATGCAAAACCTGCTCCACATTGGCCACAGGTGTCACACACTCACAACCACCTCCACACAGGATACGTGTTACAAACATACACACACACCTGTCATGCCTGGGAGTAGAACCCCTACCTAACTAGTTTATTACACTACATAGTTATATTATGTGGCACGGAGATTACTGGAGTATACCTTCCCCAACGGTGTATATCACATTGGATGACATCAGTAGGATTGCCAAAGTAGGACATTCGAATTGTAGTGCGTGTGACTAGCCTAAAAGGCTTTGCTCCCTACACAGACAGTGAGATACACACAAAACATCCACAGCTGACATGTATGGGTATAGAACCCCTAAAAGAGGTCTATATCACACTACAGCATGGAGCTGTTATAGGACGCACCACGGGGATTACTAGAGAAGCCTTCCGCAAAGGTGTATTTCACAATGAATGACATCAGCAGGATTGCCAAAGTAGGGCATTTGAAATGTACTGAGTGTGACTAGTCTATAATGCATTGTTCCCTACACAGACATTGAAACACACACGAAACATCCAGAACTGCCATGGGTGGGGATGGAGCCCTACCACAGTTCTACATCCCACTACAGCAGTACACAGTTACAGAAGGCGCTACAGAGATTACTGGGCTACAATCTTCCCAGAGGTATATTTCTAGGTGGGTGACATCAGCAGCCTTGCCAAAGTTGAGTATATGAATTGCAAAGAGTGTGCGTACCCTAAAAAGCATTGCTCTATACACAGTCAGACAGACATGCACACACACACTTGCCAAGTCTGAGGTTAGAACTCCTACCAAACTACTTTATCACACTACAGCAATACACATGTACAGGCCGCACTGTGGAGATTACTGGGCTACAACCTTCCCAGAGGTGTATTTCTAGATGGGTGACATCAGCAGCCTTGCCAAAGTTGAGTATATGAATTGTAAGGAGAGTGAGTGCCCTAAAAAGCATTGCTCTCTACACAGTCAGACAAGCGCACAGACACACACTCACACACAGTTGCCAAGTCTGGAGTTAGAACTCCTACCTAACTAGTTTATCATTCTACAGCAGTATGCAGTTTTGGGACATGCCACAGAGATTACTGGGCTACAGCTCTCCCAAAGTATTTCACATTGGATGAACTCAACAGGCTTGTCATAGTAGGGCTATGGGGAGGGTGGTGTGTGCATGGGCCATAACCCATTCATCTAGGGGTTGACACACCACATGCGGGCACACACGGGGTCATATGTCACAGGTGCATGTATACAGCTGCTAGGTGACTACTTCCTTGTACAGTCATGTTGCACAGCTGGCACGTGCACCACATAGTCTGTAATGCTGACAGATACTGGTGGCTAGTATCTGCAGTGAGTGACATCTTCACCTCATGTGTTTGGGGCCCTCTGGCTGTGGGCTGGGTGGGACAGGCCTGGATGGCTCCTTGTTACAGTCACTCTCTTCCACACATCTATGTACATCTACCTTTGGCTTATTATAGTGTGTTGTCCTGACATATATGTCTGTATTCCTATCCACTGTGTGTGCAATTCATGAGTGGTGCATACTGATGAGTGTCTGCACTAACAACTGCAATTGCCAGATATGTTTGGTCCACTGGTATTTGCAGTCATGGCTTTCATGTGTTTAAGTGTGTGAGAATGCCCAATATGACCTTTTAGTATGTTGTTGACTGACATTGCCTTCATTTCTGTAAGTATGTGAACATGCCCAGTATGGCCATCTGTAATGAATGTGTGGATCATGTCCAGGTAGTTTGTGCTACAGTGCTGACCTTTGTGCTGTACACCGACAGGTAGCATGCTGTCTCTGCAGGGTATCCATCGATCATTTGGCTTTGACTATTACTACATTTCTGCATAGCAGGGGGGCACACCTGACTGTTTCTACATTTCTACACAGGCATGGGGGGGTACACCTGACTGTTATTACATTACTATGTAGGATGGGGGGCACACATGACTGTTTCTACATTTCTACACAGGATTGGGGGGGTACACCTGACTATTATTACATTACTATGTAGGATGGGGGGCACACCTGACTATTTCTACATTTCTACACAGGGTTGGGGGGCACACCTGTCTGTTATTACATTACTATGTAGGATGTGGGGGGCACACGTGACACTTGTACACATTTGCTATGACCGTACTGGTATGTCAGGTACTCCATTTCATTCTGTATTGCTAACTATCATGCTGACTAGAGGCATACCAATGTACTACAGATCATGGCTTTGGTTGCCCTACATATTATTGTCTGACTTCCTACCATTCAGAGTTAACATCCCACTGCCTGCCCTGCTGTGGTTTGTCTGTGCAGGCCTGTGGGGGTGGTTAACCATAGCCATAATTCTGGGGCCATGGCACAGGCTCTGTTTGGGTTTGTCTACACCTGTCCTGCTGGCTGAGACTGTTGTTGGGGTATGTTAACGGTCATGACTGGCATGTGTGGATCATATGGGCACACATGTCACTCAGCACATTTCCTCCAGTGGGTTTTGCCACCCTGTGTAATAGTGGCTACTATGGTGACTCCAGTACATGTTACAAATATCAAGGTGCCACTATAGGTGTCTACTGTCTGCTGCCATAACATTCAGCCACCCAATTCCCTTGCATGCTCACATTCATACCACAGATACAGGTAACAACACATTCTACTCTATTTGGCAATTCGTAGGTTGATTGACTTACCTTGAGGGTATGCCAGACTTGCTGATGGTGCTGGAGGGCTGCCTATGTCGGATGCACATAGTACACTCCATATACATGGTTGAGCACAGGTAGTGTCATGTTTGGCATCCCTTTTACTGTATGTGTGAGTCAGAGAGAGATGTCATTCCCTGGGTCCCTACTTTGTCATTGCATGTGCTATGCATTGCCTCTTTGCCAAGGCCAGGGTATACTGGGCATGCCTCCTTCTGCCTACTGATGAAGGCTCAGGTTGTTCCTCCTTCAGGTCACTCTGTGGCTGTGCAAGCCTTGGCACAGGGGGGGGGGGTTGTGTGGCCCTGCCCCATGCTGTTCCTGCTGCAGCTATTTCCACAGGATCATATTGTGTAGCATAGCATGTACCATAACTATTTGGGTACATGTAGCTAGTGAATACTGCAAGGCTCCACTGGGTGTGTCCAGACACCGGAACTGTGACCTGAGCATCCCAAACATATGCTCTATTATATGTCTGGCCTGTGCATGTGCCTTATTATGGAGTTGTTGTTCAGATGTGTGTGCATTTCTGATGGGTGTCATCAGCCACGGCTCCAGTGTGTATCCAGCATCCCCCACTAGGTGACCGTAGGGGATGTCCCCATTGGCAAATCTTTGGTATAGCTGTGTCAGATGCTATATGTGGGAATCGTCATAGCTTCCAGGGCAGCCAGCACACACATTCATTATAATGCCCTGGGCATCACATGCAACCTGGCAGTTGATAGAGGGGATGCCCCTGTGGTTGATGTAGGCCCTACCCTGCTCACCGGGTGGTGCTTTGATGCATATGTGCATGCAGTCTATAGCACCCACTACCCCAGGGTATTCTGCTATTTGGTGGAAGAGATGCATATTGCTGGTCAACACCTCATGGGTGTTGAGGAAATACATATGCTCACTGTCATGTGCTGACATGGCATCCAGGAACTGGTGGAATAGTCTGAATGCTGATATCTGTGAGATCCCCATGATATCCCCAGTTGTGCTTTGGGAGGTACCTGTGACTGGTATACCTAGGCCTAGACATACCTTGGTATCCAATTAGATGGGTTCCCCTTGGTCAACACCTCATGGGTGTTGAGGAAATACATATGCTCACTGTCATGTGCTGACATGGCATCCAGGAACTGGTGGAATAGTCTGAATGCTGATATCTGTGAGATCCCCATGATATCCCCAGTTATGCTTTGGGAGGTACCTGTGACTGGTATACCTAGGCCTACACATTCCTTGGTATCCAATTAGATGGGTTCCCCTTGGTCAGTTTGGTGTGTCAGGTGTGGCTGGCACAGCTCAACAATTTGCTGTAGGAGGTCTCTGTCCACCCTATAGCGCTCTACTATCTCCAGCTAATGTAGCCCCTGATAGGTTGCCCTGGGTCTGTACACTCTTCTCCATCTCCTCACTGTGGGTTGTTCAGCAGCATTCACATCCTCACCACCCTCAACCTCTTGCACATGTTGTTCTATGTTGCCTGCTGCAGCCCTTCTCATTTTGTAGATTTGTTTGTTAAAATTTCCCCACTTGTATACACTGGAGGTGTAGAGTGTGGGAAAAAACAGAGGAGAAGGTGTTTGCTTAGTTTATAGTAGTGTTCTGGACTGGGCTAGTCTACTGCCTGTGTAATTGGCTGATTCTGATACATTTCACCTGCCAGCTATGCTAGTTCTCCTTGAATACCTTCCTACTGCTGTTTTCCCTTCCCATTGCCTCCCTGTTTAAGCCCATGTGCGCTGTGCAAACAGAGTGCACAAATGTGCACACTGCTGCTATTTCCTGGTTTAACTTCTTTTTTCTTCCTGTAAAACCCTGTGCACAGTGTGCACACCCGCTTAGGCTTTGTAAAGAGTGCTTGGCAGGTTTAGACAAACCCCCTAGCTTCGCTGTGCGAAGCTAGGAGCAAACCCAAGCCACATAGCTCCAATCTGCTTACAGTTTGCCTTGCACTCCCACCCCATGATGTCACCTACCTCCTAGCCTTGCACCCAGTTATTCATACTCTTACACTGTTGGGACCTGACTCACATGCTGGGGAAAACTGGGATTCACTATCCTTCCCCTCATTTGCATAAGATTGCCCACTACTCACTGGCCAGGTTAGCTTCTGCCTGCCACTGACATGCATGGCAGAATACTAATTTTAGTTATCATGCTTATTTTAAGTTTATTTCCTTACTCCCCCCCCCCGATCCCACTGCCCTATGCTTAAACAGTCGAGATCGGCTAAAAAAAAATAAACGTTGATTTTTTTATTTTTTGTATTGTTTGCAATGCCAATGGCCTTATACTTGGCTATTGGCATGCTTCTTCAATGATATGCAGCCTTTATTTGGAGCTGTCATAGCTCCGTTTTGGTTGCTAACCGAATACGTTTCTGCAGATTGCACTAGTCCTGCACGGACAGTCGCAAGCTTCCTAGATAGCAATATCACCTCATTTGCATGGATTTCTCCTGCAAATGGGGTGATTTGCATAAAAGGGCTTAGTCTGTACAGGATTAGAGCAGGAGCTCTCATGCATGCCCCTGCAGGCTGTTCCTGGATCGCACAGCAGAAATATTGCCTGCTCAAGCTCCTGCACTAATCCTACACGCTGTGCAGGGCATAGTGAATTTGGGGGATTATTTAAGAAAAGTAAGTATTTTTTTTTCTTAAATAATGTCATTGTATAATAACAATAACCAACTCTGTGGTTGTGGTATATTGAAATTTACCCATGGCTGGCTTTATTTAATCACTTGGGCTTCACTCTTGTGATTAAACCACGCCAACCATGGGCAAATCTTCAATATACCACACCATGTCATCGGCTGTTGCTTAATTATTCTTAACTATTAATTATTCCACAACCTGCAGAAGAATATAGAACAGAAAACAAAAAAAATCAGTTTTAACCAAGAGTCAGCAATTTCTTTGTGCTTGTCTAGTCTAATAATATATTATAAGAAGTAACAGAGACAAAAAGTTCTGCTGTTCCACATAAAAATATTAAGGAATGAATACTGTTTACTGCTTCAAAAACCCACTCCACTTCTTTCACTTCTATGGAAACTTACATGCTAGCGACTTCAGAGCTTACATTTCCCTAAATCAGTAGCACCTCTCTAGTTGCATCAAATTAGATTTATCTGTTTACTGTCTTTCTTTAAAAGACAGATGCACTGCTGCCACTTGCCTCACACACACACAAACAACAACTCATAGACACATGCATGCACATGCAGCCCCCCCCCACACACACACACACACACAGTCACACACACACACACACACACTCACGCAATCACACATTTCTCACGTGCACAAATGCACATATACAAACTACACACACACATGGACTCAGGGACATACGTGTAGATACACACACACACACACACACACACACACACACACACACACACACACACACGCAATCATACATTTCTCACATGTGCACAAATGCACATATACAGACCACACACATGGACTGACGGACATACGTGTAGACACACACACACACACACACACACACACACACACACACACACACACACACACACACACACACACATCACACACAAATGCAGAAGCATTTATCTGAAGCTTTGCTGATATTTTGTAAACTGTCCATGAAAGACTTTCTGTCCTTCATGATCCCCCTCTCAAATTCAATTTCCACCCCTCATTTGACATACCTGAAGGAGGTTTTCATATTTCTGTTGACCTTACTTTGCTAGAATGTCTAATTTTATTACAATAGCTGATATAATGTTATTAACAGTAATCCAGAAACAATGTTGAAAGTGATCCAGTTAAAAGTAAGCCATGTTTTCTTCATTGTTCTCTCTCTTACATAGACTCTCAGGTCTCTTTTGTAGCTGTTCGCATCTGCTTCCTTGTGTCTTCAAAGCACTGAGTATGATAACTTCAGCAAATGAGGGAACACTGGGAAGGATTAACTAAATGCTCTGTAAAATCTTAAACCAGGTTTGTTGCCATTCTGCCACTGGAACACCTGTAGCTTGTTAGGTTACATCATCGTCCAGCACTTTATCTGGCATTTTATGTAGTTTTATTGAGAAAATAATTGAAGCTCTTACAGCAGGACCTACGTACCTGACAAATACATTCTGTGGGCTGTATATCTGACACCGTTGTTTTAGACTGCAGTGAGTCTCTACTTACATATCTGTGCTATACTATTAGATTTTGTACAGGTCACCTGTAAGCCTGGTATTTTGGAGGAAGGACCAGGGTTACTGAGGTGTCCAGGGATATACAGTTTAGCCGTGTGTCTCACTGCCCTCTTCTTTTCCTTTTTTCTGTTATTTCAATCTTCAGAACCACAGAGGTTTCTACTCTAGTTTCCAGTTGAATCCCCTGTATATGGTCACATTCTGATGCTTTGCTTTTTTTCCTTGTGTGTATTGATGCATTGCGTTCTTATAAATTTTGCAAAAACACTTCGGCTTATTCTAGACTGTAATTTTCCTTACTTGATGAATATGATTCCTTTAGTTGTTATACTTGCCACGTTTTGTATACGTGGTACATTTAATTTTCATTATTTGGCAGATCATTTAGCAATGAGTAATGTTTACAACAACTTTATCCAGTTTGATATTTTCTTGTTTGGTTCATCATTGATGTTTGCATGTGATGGATTCTTCTACTCAAAATACTACATAAAGCTGCACACACAGAAAACTTTCATTTTCATTCCTCATTCATTATTTTAACATGCTAGTTACATTAACAATCCATTAATTCCTTGTTCTTCAGGTGGCATTAGAGATGTGCTAATGTATTTGAAATACGTTTGGACTTAGAATCTTAAGGGCAGATACACAGAGTTCATTAATGCTATATCTTAGCAGTGTTGTTATTGCATTGGTGGTCATTGTGTGACCATGTAAAATGTGTGAATGGTAGCATTCCTGTGTTATATATATATATATATGCATACATACGTGTGGCATGTATATGTCACACATATTCATACATGCTTGTGGCATATGCATATAACTATGCATATATATATATATATATATATATATATATATATATACATATATATATATATATATATATATATATACATATATATATATATATATATATATATATATATGGGAACACTACACAATCTCGAAAGTTTGAAATGTCGAATTTCAAACTATCAAGACCAATTGGAGATGTTGAATTTGCTGTTCTGGTGTTGCAGTTTGTGAATGGGTAGGTGGAAGGTAGGGTAAGTATTTCTCTGTGTGTGTTGGTTAGGGGTTGTAGTGTGTGTGTAAGTGTGTGTTGTGAATGTGATGTGTGTGAGAGGGGAATGGTGGTGTGTGGTGTTTTTTTCATGTGTGTCTGTGTAGTGCGACCTTGGACTTAGAATATTTAAGTAGGGGGGTGTGGGGGGCGCAGGCCCCCACATGAGGCTTGCCCCCCTGCTTGTCTGTAGTGTAGGGTTGTTTGTTTGTGTTCTAGGGAAGGTGTGTGAATATTTATGTGTGTGCTATATGTTTGGTATACTTTTCATGATTTTGAATTTCGCGGTTTTGTTTTTTTTGTTTTGGTGTTTCGGGTCTTTGTTCTCGGTATTTTGGGCGTCGGGAATGTGAGCATTCAGAATTTCATAGGAGATCCATATATATATATATATAACCCCACCACCTTTTACTTTATTTTTTTTTTCTTTTTAAAGACTTAAAGGTAATATGTAAGCATATACCTGGCATCTGGTGAAGCCACAGATGAGTTGCACTCTGTTGAAGAAAAGGTTGTGTGCAGAGGGCACAGCATTTGACACTCCTTCCCCTTAACTTTTTTTTTTTCAAAGACTTAAGGTAAAATGCAAGAGTGGGCCTGGTGTCTAGTGGTGGTGCAGAGGACTAAAGCTCCACTGAAGACCTGTTTGTGAGTTATGAGATTACAGGACATGCATGCACACACACACACACACACACACACACACACACACACACACACACACACACACACACACACACACCAGACACTCGATTGCACTCATGGGGACACTCAGCCATTTACCCATAGACATGTACACAGACACATGCACAGACAAGCACACAGACATGTGCATGCACACACACAATCACAACACATATGCGCACACATACTCTCACACACACTCACAACACACGTGCACACTCTCACACACACCATTCACAACACACATGTGCACGCACACTCTCACACACTCACAACACACATGCGCACGCACACTCTTACACACACTCACAACACACATGCTCACGCACACACACACAGATTCACAACACACACACACACACACACACACACACACACACACACACACACACACACACACACACACACACACACTCGCAACACACATGCGCAAGCACATTTATCTCTGTCCATATACTCACTCATGCAGACACACACACCCCTTGGCACAAAATTCCCTGGTATTTACCACTAACACAGTCTCTCCACCAGAAGCAATGATTAAATGTGTACTTTTGGCCATGTTCATTAACATGACCAGCTAATGTAAAGTACACAGCAGAATCACTCAGCTGCATAAATGCCTTATTGCAGGCACTTCGGGGGGGGCAGATGATTAATAATTAACATAGGGTATTCCTCTGGAATACCTTATTAGCATTTGCTGTATGCCACAGAGATAGCCCACTACAGTACTGCACCTTTCCGTGGTACAGCACTGTGGTAGGCTTGTCTCTGAATTAGAAATGGTTACCGCGAGGGGTCTTACCACTAACAGCAACGTTTCTTAATTCTATCACATATCTCTGAATCTTGTCTTGTGCTCTTAATGCTAAAAGTTGACATGGTAATGCCAGAGTTCAAGAAACTATTATATATCTGTATGGAAACATAGAAGACTTTGTTTTCTCTTCATTCAGGGGTTCTGTACCTTTCCATCATTTTAGAGGATGCATTGTTGATAATGTCACTGAGCAGTGTATTACAATTATTTGCTAATTGTACCTTTCTGTTTACTATTTTCACTTATGATTAATTGTGCCTCCACTAGTTTCCATTTTATTCAGCTATTATTTTGTTACATTACCTATATAATGCATCTATTTATGTATAAATATCTATGTATGCATATATATATATATAAATGTGTGTGTGTGTGTGCTTATGTGTATATATGTATGTATGTGTGTGTGTGTGTGTGTGTGTGTGTGTGTATATATATATATATATATGCACACACACACACACACACACACACACACACACACACACACACACACACACACACACACACACACGCTCACACTATAGGAGTTCTTGGCTATAGATGACATCAAGAAGTTATTTATCAAAGCATGAAATACCAGAGCTAATGGGGTTCATTGAACCCAAATGAAACTTTAATACATGGTGAAGATCACAAAGACATAATTTTTACAAAGGTACAACCCCCCCCCCCCGCACCTCCACACACCCACTACATCAAATATACCAACACCAAGATCGCACAAAAGTGCATAAATGGAAAAATTGCTTTATCCCACTGTCTGCTAGTTCTGGCAAGATCCTCACCTAAATTATCAGTATAAAGGAATAGAACATATCTGTGACCCTTTCATGTTTCCTCCACATTTATTAGACAGCAGTCCTGCTTAGATGTTGAATGCATGAATAACTGCAGGAAGGCAAACTATGAGAGTAAAGAAGAAAAAAAAGTAATCTGCATATTTTGAATAGTCCCGGATGTATTTGGCAGCAGGGATGAAGTGGAGCTACATGGATCTATTTCAACTAAGGTTCCAGTTTACAGAAAGGTGACCCTGCATGTATGTTTTAGCATGTGTGTATATCTATATATCTATATCTATCTGTCTGTCTATCTATCTACTTATCTGTCTATATAAAACACTACCTATCTCTATTTATATATATAGATACACACACACACACACACACACACACACACACACACACATATATATATATATATATATATATATTTATATTTATAAACCGTCTTTCAGCTTTTCCCAGTTAGGGGTTGCCACAGCAGAACTCTGCTCATGACTGGCAGTAAATTTTTATGGTGTTGACTTGCCAGCCCCGCACCCAACCTTCAAAGAAGGCACACCCACACACTCTTGCACTTACCTGCATGTCTTTAAAAATCACTCGACCGCAGGGAGGACATGCAGAATCCACACAGAAGGTGGTCCAGCCAAGAATCAAACCAGAGAACATTTTGCTGTAAGGCAACAATGCTAACCGCTGCACCACCGCAGCGCATTTTTGATAAAAAATAATAAACGAACAAGAAAATGCTCAGTATATAATTACAGTAACATCAGAAATCAAAATCACAGGGAATATTTAAAACAACATTTCAAGACAGTTTCAGATAAATAAATGAAAATGTCTAAATTAAGCTTTGTTATATTCCTGACTATATCCAAAAGAATTACTATACCCTAGTTAACTTTACTTACAGAGTAAGCAAGGCAGTTGTGGTGAATACGTCTTCCAGCTGATGTTGTCATATATATACGTCTATATATGTGGTTATAGTATGAAATATTGAATGCTTGTATGAGGGAACATTTTTTCAGGCTAAATTGCAAACACCGATATGAGCAAATGTTTTTAGTGGAGTTTTTTCTGCCAGTTTATTCTGTGGAATTATTGTGCAATGGGATAACTGAATTTGCCCTTACTGTGCCATATCTTTGAACTGTCCAGATTTTTGCAGAATGTCCACTTTTTGCCTCATATTGTTGGCCTGTTCCTCATAACCTTTGGTTTTTTTTTTCTGGAAAATCTTTGAGGATTGAAGTCACTAAATAATGACAAACATTTGAGTTTCAAAAGTCATGTTCTTCAGAAAATACATGCTAGTGCAAAAACTTTCTAAGCCTGTAAGAATAATTTTTAAGTGTGCCCCTATTTTTAGGCCATTGTCCCCCTATTATTTTTGCCTTTGTCCATTTTTCTTGTGCTAAGAAGTTAAGAGGTAACCCTGCTGTTGTGTGACTTGGAGTTGGTATACATAATTAGCAGTGGGATGTGGGGGTGCAAGGGGACTTGCCCCCTGCAAACAAAATTGATTTTCAATTTTTGCTATTTTTGACCATTTTAGGTTTGATCTTAAAATTTCCATTGCTACACACACACGACCATGTTTAAAATCACTTTATCTAATCCCCACTCTTTACTTTTCTCTTTCAGGTGACAAAGAAGAAACATTATTCATCAGTCGTTTGCAGCAAAGATCAACACTATGAGGGCAGTTTGTATTATTAACGAATCTCCTGCAGCATCACCAGTAGGTTGTAGCAGTGAAGTGCTCTGGTCGGGAGACTACACAACATAATGTGGTGTACAGTGAGCAATTTTCACCAGATCAATTTACTATTACTGATATCCAAATCAAGTCAGCTGGTTACAAGCCTTGTGTGAATGCCATGCCCTCAACTTTTTGCACACAAGCCTACCCCTATTGACAGAAAAACTGGTGCAATTGTAAAATGCCATCATCTAGAAGTATTTTCATCATCATTGGTTGATCAGATATCTGACTTTTATTAGTGGAAAGATGTTTCATATTCACAATATTGTTTTTTGTCCCAGTAGATATTACTGTAGTTTGAAAGAATGTGTGAGCATTATCCATGTTTTTTGCTTGGCGTTGGCTCTGTGTGTGGTGCAGTGCAACCTGGCATTGCAGTTCCTGAACACAGATCATGTTAAACATTCACTTTGTTGCTTGCTTTCCATTGCTGTGTGATGTTTGTCTGTTCCCTTCAACCTCTGATCGAGTAGCAGATACGCCACTGAACCCACCAGACCAAGCTGAGGATTAAGTTAGCTCATCTATGGATGTCTTGCACAGTCAGGCAAGCAACACGTGTTTTCAAGTCATCACACAATGGGATGCTTCTGATTACCATTATACTAGTCTGCTATTCACTGTACAGAAATGCAGTTGGAGTAATTCAGCTGTACAGACTGCTTTGCTGGTAAGCTTTGCTACTATTATATATTACATAAGAAACCTTAATCTCTTTCCTTCTGTTATTGTGTCTAATGATTTGTATTTTATCTTTACTTTTCTTCTGGACAGGTTTCATGCTGTCTGGTTTGCAGGTTACAAAAGTGTCACTTCTCAGCTCCAGTGCAGGTCTCCTTCATTGAGTCACACTTCTCCAGTAGCATTTCATAAACCATAGTTTACTTAACAAGGCAAATGACATTTTTTAACTTTTTTTTGCAGTTTGGTGGCTGTACTATGTGCAAACAGCATTGCTATAAGAACTTCAATAATCAGGGGCATCACTGTGTATTTTGCACGATCCTTGCATGCACATTGACTTGACCTCATTTTTTGTCTTTTTGCTTTTGTTTAAATATCATACGCAGGTGCAGAAAGTAGTCACAGTTCAGACTGACAAGAAACATATCAGCAGAATGACTCAGAGAAACATAATGGCACAGACCAGTAAAACATCTACTGCCCACCGTGCTGTTCAAGTCCATCTTCATAAAGGTCACAGTGTGTCTGCTGCCACTCAAACTTATCCTCTGAACAGTGGCTGACAGCAGGAGATATGGGCTGAACCAGCCCCTTAGATAAATATACACATACTGCAGAAAATGATGACCCAGACTGGACCACACATATTTCAGAATGGAGATGGCTGGGACATCATCAGGAAACCAAATGATTTATCTAGGTACAAGAGCATTTATTGATGCTCTGAACATCAATTTGGCCTTCACTTATAGTCTTTTATAACATTTCTTTCTCTGTTGATTATATACATAATAGGAAAATTGTTATGTAGCCACTGTGTTTTTATACCTGCAGTAAACCACGCATTCACTAGGAAAGACTTATGGAGAATGAAAAGGTTTATGCCTGTATGTAAAAAGGCATTCACTGTGTACTTGTCTTCATTCTTGCTCAGATGTAAACACTGTTATACATGCTGTGCACTACAGGAATTTTGCCTGTTATTGAATGCTAGTTATCAATGCCAGTTTTATCATTTAATTCATGAACTGTTTTTCAGGTTCACCAAACTGAGGAAGGACCTGCCTCTAGAGAAGCAAAAAATGTTTTTGTTTTTTGATAGTGCAGTTGTGGTTATGCTAACCCCATGTAGAATGTGCCTTGCTTCATGCAACATCTATATGTATAAGCTTCTGTGCTCATTCGCTGTATTTATGAAGCTTTGTGAATGAACACCAACATTTTATTCACACACAGATGATGGCTGGTTCCACTGGTGCTAGGAATTCTGTTGATACATGTGGTGTGTACTTCACTGGTGGAAGGGGTCTATATCACATAGTCGAAATGCAATAAGTTTGACTACGGAAATGTCTAACCCAGAAGTTCAAAATGCAATAATTTCGAGCACACAGAACAGCGATGGGAAAAAAAAAATCACTGTTCTGGTACAAAACCAACAAACACATGTACACTTCAAACTATTCCTAATGGGGGGAGCTTTGCCCCCCCAAACCCCCCAATGTGGGGGACTGTGACCCCCACACCCCCACACTTAAATATACCAACGCCGAGATTGCACCACAGTGGAGGAAATAGCAAAGCCATGGAAACGGCCCACCAATTTTTTTTCCCTGGGAAAAAATTCAGTGTTCTGCGGCTTTGCTATTTTGACATTTCGAACTGCCCAGTTCAATGTTACAGCATTCAGACAATTGTGCATTTGAACTACTAATATAGATCCAGTGGAAGTAATGTGTGGATGCTGTACTTGTTTAGAACCATGAACATGTCGGCAATACCGTACAGAACATACCACCTGATACAAAACTGTTACCTGATCCCAGCAGTGCAAAAAATGTGGCATGGCAAGTAACAAAATTTGCTTATAAATGTATGGAATTGGTCATCCCACCATGGTATATATGGGCAGGTGTATCTCATGTTCAGTCATGGACATAGAAAAGAGACAGGTTATCAATGTATAGTAGGTCCAAGTACTTATACAAGTTAATAGAGAACCATAAATGCTCAATTAAGGGGGTAGAAGAGATGTCTACACAGTGCTATTGTCTGTGCACGTAGCATATATTTCAGTACAGAATATTTCATCTTACAAGTCTGTGCGCTGTTGAGATTTCAGAATACAGTTCATTTTGTTATTTCATTGTCAGTCTTAAGCAAAGTTTGAATTTTCAGTATCTTTTATACTTTATCAGTAAGACATGTAAGCAAATTTCAGATATGATCTTGGCTTTTTCTTCTTGTGTTTGTGTCATAATTATATGTGACTACTTAAATGAATTGCACATAGATACCTAGACATGCGTTATGTAATGGAGGTATAAAGACCTCCATTTTATCACCATTTATACTTTTTTCTCATTGGTGTCTAAGTATTTTGGATGTCTTTCTGAAGTTTACAGGCACATATATTTGTAGTGCTACAAACACTGACGTATACAATATCTTTGCTATTGATTGTTTTATTCAAGAGATTCAGCTTTTACTTTAATTCTCTTGCAGAGCAATGAGGTGACGAGCTCTAATGACATGGAGTTGGAAAGTTTAAAACATTCATTTAAGCTCCTAACTGATAAGATGTACACATAGTCACCGTTACCAATATAATTGGGGTTCCTATTAACACCACGAATGCTTGAAATTTAGAATAGCATATGGTCGACACCATATGATCGAAATTTCAAGTGTTCAAAGGTTAAACATTTATTTTATTTATTTATTTTATTTTTTATTTCGGTTTGATTACTGGGGGAGTCCACTGGGCCAGAAAGTGCCCATTTTCAGTGGAGGCCCGGGGAGAAAAGCTCCATAAGCAATATGATACAATAAAGGTTACATAATGTTGAAGGAAAAGTTACAATTATAAAATTCATACAGTAAGAAAAGCAAATGCATAAAAATATACTATTAAAACACAGTTAAAGATAGTAGAGAAAACAATTTACAGGAGTTTTCATTCTGGCACTGTTCGGTGCAGAATGGGAACATTTCCCCTTTCTGCATTGAAATGTGATCTCAGAGTTGGTATATTTAAGTAGGGGGATGGTTTTTGTTTTATTATACATTCGAACTTTTAAACTTCGATCAAATGTTGTCGAACATATGGGATTCGAAGTTTAGAAAGTTTAAATATATAATATAGACCCTATAATTGTTTCTGTGCAAAAATTTATGCGTGACCACCACCATGGAGTCCAGCATTGGTTTGATGTGTGGTATACAGCCAAAGGTGAATATTACACTGTTTTGGCAATTACTGTTTTTGTTTCTAGGTCTTGATTCTATTCAGCACAGAAGTAAAGTGTGGCAGAATGTCCTGTCACCAGAATGAATACATAACAGAATTCTACACAGGGATGTCTGCTTATCTAATGGTATCATAACTTATTTTTCATTGCACATTCACAATGACAGGCTCATTCATATTAGTGGCATTTAGGTGATATGAAATTTAACTACTTTGTTGAAAGTATTCTTACTGCTTCTACATGTATAAAGAAGAAGAAACTGGAGCAGTGAGGACAGAGGGCAGAACTCATGACCCTGAGTGAGTGGTCTCAATCAGTGAGCAGCCATTTATACCTGGTGTACCCCAGACCAGTGAGGGAGATGGAACTGCTAGAACAGAAAAAATGGTTATCCTTACTAAATCACGTACATAACTTCCATGTGAACCACAGCAAGAAATTTACATATTGTGAGCATGAACACCTGAATGACAGAAATGTCTCACACACAGTAAGTGGGGCCACTTGCTGCCTTATTAGAACAGTTTTCTAAATTACTGTACAGTAATCACAGAAATTGATGCATGGCAGTTATAATGCATACGTTTGTTTAAATTTATGCAATATGCATCACATTTAAAAATATACCAGGCGATATGCATTGTTTACTTGAAGGTAAGTGAATGGTAGTATAATACTGTATTTAATTATATCCTTTTTTTGAGCAGATAGTTGACCTTACAAAGAACAGGAGGCCATCTCCAGCAATCGAACATTACTGTGAGATATCCTTAAGTGCTTCCTTCACATCAGACCTCAACCCTGGAGGTATTTCATCACTTTTTTACTTTTTTTGCCCCTGAGACAATATACTACTAAGACAATGTGCAGGCCAGGTAAGTTCATATTACCATGCAAGCAATAGTTTCATATACACAGAGTATTGCATTTTTTAAGTTAGACAGTAATATGTAATCATTGAAAATATAAATCATAACTGTGACGCCCATGCCCTGGCCCAGCAATCAAGAAGCCTCAATCCTCACCACTACACCAGTGAGGTGTATCTCATATAGGAGGAAAGGATAACACATACACACAGTAAAGTGCAATTTCCCTTAAGAGCACACAGAGATCACAGTCACTCTGGGGCTGGTCGCTTCTTTGCTCTCCAGGTCCCCAGTAAGACTCCCCACTGGCACAGCAATAGGGTCCAGATCTCAGCTAGCTGAGCAAGCTAAAATCTCCAGCACCGTCTCTGTCCAACCAGTACTTCGTGTCCCTGCCCAAGTAGCTGACATACACATACTTTGAAATAAGAGTTTATACAACCACACAGACACTTCTGGGGAAGGCTGGCACAGGTTCTCCAGCTGTGCCCCTTTTACCCAGACTATATGGTAGAAATCACTGTCACCACCCAGGTAATATTTATCAGCTACTCAAAGGCCCTTAAAAGGGTGTCCAATTATTACTGTGCAATATTATTATCCAATTGGTAGTATAACTAAACAGTAAAGGCTTCTTAGAGTGACTTGGTACAGGATCCTTATATACATGCAATGTACTCTTAGAGCTTAACTTATCTCTACACAAAACATCCACAGTTGAAAGGTTTTAAAATATTTAATAATAAATAATAAAAACACAAGACAATACTTCTTACTACACAGTGCTAGTCAAGAGTTCAGAGATCACAGAGAAATACTTAAAATAATTCAGTAGTACAGCTCTGACATCACAGAAAAACACTTTAGTTTCTAGCTATTTCTAAGGGGAAAACACAAGTCTAAGATAACTTACATATAGAACAAGACAGTGCTCATGAGTTGGATGGTCAAGACAAAAATGCTTAATGCCCTCTGATTCTCTCTGTTTTTAAAATCACATTCCTGGTTCCCATTACATCATTCTTCACACTTCCCTGGGTTCCCAGGCTAACAGAAACTACATTTACATTCTTAACATCTCCTTTTATTATCTTGCAGCTGGTCAGGAAGCAGAGCAATAAAAATACATTTGCATGTTTAAATCTAGCAATTTAACTCTAGGTTAAAACAACAGAAAGAATGTCTTCATGTAGACTGTCCGGAGCCGACTTTAGATCAAAGGGTCACAACATGTTTTACTTGGTCAGCAGAGAGCACTATTGTCACATCTTTGTAGCAACATTTTTTTTTCATTTAAGACAAAAAGCCTGTGCCTTACATTAATATTTACAGATGACAGAATTATCTCCAAAATTCTATCTGGCTAGGCTGGCTGCCTTCACCCATATCTTCATATACCCCCCTTGTGAACTCAAGCTAGTTTTTCAAGTGACCCTTGAGAAACAATGCTTGAGAGAGTTAGGTCTATCTGAGTGTACCTTACTCTATTCCCTGTCTTGAGAGCCCATTGGCATTGGCATTGCTAATCCCACTACAGTGCTGCACTGACATATCATATGCTTGAAACTCCAGGCTCCATCTTAGCAACTTGGCGTTTTGCTGGCTGGCTCTGTTTAACCATATTAGGGGGTTGTGATCTGTCATAGCAGTGAATTTCCTTCCATACAGATAAGGCTGAAGTTTCTACAGTGCCCACACTATGGCTTGATATTCCTTTTCTACAGCTGCATAGCATTCCTCCCTGGGTTGGTGCCTACAACTGAGATAAACCAATGGGTGCTCTTCTCCCTCTGAAGAAATCTGGCTAAGTACAGCCCCCACCCCATGGTTCAAAGCATCCACCTGCACAACAAATTCTTTATTGTAATCTGGACTGGCTAACATGGGGGGTCCTTCCTAAAGCTTCTTTAAGCTTCCAGAATGCCTGCTCACATGCTGGGGTCCACCCTACCTTATCTGGCCTGTTCTTCTTTTTCTTATGCTACTATAACTGTGGACGAACTTTCTGTAGTACCCTGCTGTCCCTAAAAATGCCCTCACCTGCTTTGTAATAACAGGTGCAGGCCATGCCTGAATTACTTCCACTTTGGCAGGCTCTGGCCTTATCTTATCACACCCCACTCTATGTCCTAGGTAGGAGACCTCTGCCATACCCACCTGACATTTGCTCGGGTTAATAGTCAACCCTGCCCTCTGTAGTCTGCCCTGCCCCTCCCTGACATGCTGAAGGTACTCTGGCCAGGAATGGCTGTAGATGGAATATCATCTAGGTAAGCAAGGGCAAACCCTCCTGTTCCTGCTAGGATATTATCTACTAGCCTCTGGAAAGTCGCTGGGGCATTCTTCATTCCAAAGGGCATCTTTGTGAACTCATACAATCCAAAAGGCATCACAAAGGCTGACTTCTCTCTAGCACTGAGAGTCAAGGGCACCTGTCAGTAACCCTTGGTAAAATCAATGATTGTAAGATACTTAGCTCCACAAAGCTGCTCCAGGGCCTCATCTGTCCTAGGCATGGGGTAAGCATCCGACTGTGTGACTATTTAATTTCCTGTAGTCCACACAGAACCTGGTGCTGCCATCCTTCTTTGGCACCAGCACCACTTTGAAGGCACAGGGACTGTTGGACTCTTGAATCACCCCTAGTTCCAACATCACCTGTACCTCCTCCCTCAGAGTCTGTTTGACTCTCTCAGGCACTCTAGAAGGGGCCTGTCTAATAAGCCTTTGGGGTCCTGTATCCACCTGGTGCTGCCCCAGGTGGGTGCACCCTGGTTTCCCAGTGAACATGTCCCCAAATTCCTGCAACACTGCTCAGATGTCTCGAACCTGGGTAGGAGATAGCTGCTGGGACATTGCTACTCCTTCCACTGAGCTGTCAGCCCGAGCCTCAGTGAGGAGATTAGTCCCCAAATCTCCCTCAGACTCCTCCTGCAATCCACTGCAAATGCTCAGCACGAGGGTCTCCCTATCATGGTAAGGTTCCATCATGTTAACATGGTACAATTTGTACCCCTGCCTTCTGCATTGCAGTTCCACCATGTAGTTAACATCACTTACCTTTCTTACCACCTTGTAGGGTCCCTCCCAAGCTGCATGCAGCTTGTTGTGTCTGACAGGAATGAGAACCATTATCTGCTGCCCCACAGCATACTCTCTAGCTGAAGCATTCCTGTCATACCACACCTTTTTCTGTTGTTGGGCTTCTGCCAGGTTCTCCTGGGCCAAGCCCATGAGTTCCCTAAGCCGTGTTCTGAGGTTTAGGACATATGCCACAACAGACTCCTTGTGAGACTCGCACTCACCTTCCCACTCATCTCAAATTAAATCTAGAGGTTCCCTCACCCTATGCCCATATAGCAATTCAAAAGGTGAAAAACATGTGGATTTCTGGGGAACTTCTCTGTAAGCAAACAACAGATGGGACAAATATTTGTCCCATTCCCTCTTAATCTGATCTGCAAATGCCTGTAGCATGGACTTGATTGTAGAGTTTAACCTCTCAACAAGACCATTAGTCTGGGGATGGTCTTCATGTGCTTCACCCCACAGGACTTCTACAGACAAGCCAGCAGGTCTGAAATCAAATTGGCACCTCTGTCCATCAGTATTTCTTTTGGGAAACCGACCCTGCTGAAAATCTCTAACAAAGCATTTGCCACCTTCTCTGCCTCAATGGAGGACAAAGCCACTGCCTCAGGGTATTGTGTAGCATAGTCCACTACCACTAGGATATACTTTTTCCCTGTGGAACCTGGGGTGCTCAGAGGACCTACAATATCCATAGCTACCCTCTGAAATGGCTTCTCAATCACAGGCAAAGGCATCAAAGGAGCTCTCACCTTGTCTCCTGCCTTGCCTACCTTTTGGCACTGCTCATTGATCCTGCAATACCCTGTTACATCTTTGGAAATTATAGACCAATAGAAGTTTTGCATAATATGCCTCTTCGTACATTTTATGCCCATATGACCTGCAAAGGGAATATCATGGGCTATGGCTAGAAGCACCAGATGGTAGGCTCTAGACACAACCAACTGCTGTACTCTCTCACCTTCTAGCATTCCCTCAGGGGTCCACTCTCTGTATAGTAACCCTTTGTCCCAGTATACAGATTCCCCCTTTCCTTGAGAATCAGGTGCCTCCCTAGCTACCTGCCTCAGTCCTTGCAATGTAGGGTCCGAGAGCTGAACCTGTCTTAACTCTCTCCTTGTAACCCTTCCCAGCTCCCCTTCCACAGGAAGTCTGGTATCCTCTGACAGTGGTGCCTCACTGTCAGCCTGGATACTACTACTCACCTCTACCTTTGCAGTCACTCTGTCCAAGGGGCCATCAGTACCCCCAAGCAGCTGTGGCTCACCTTCAATCTCACTTCTACAGGGTAGCTCCCTCCCTGAAGTAACCACCTCACCAGTCCTGGCTGCAAGTATGTAGTCTGTCTGGGTCTCCCCCAGGCTACCAGACCCACATGCTTGTTTCCTAGCCTGACTGTGTCTAACTGCATAAGCACATGGTATTCCCTCATCCAAATCCTTCCCTATCAGGACATCTGCAGGATGGTAGTGTGGTACCAGTGTTGTCTCAAGACAACCTACTATTGGAATTTGTCTTTCCCACTTACTGGCTCCCTCACCTTTTGTTCCCCACCTTGCCTCTGTGGATACCTGTATGCCACATGGCCCCACTGGTTGCATTCAAAACATTTAACCCTAGCTCCTGGATGTGTACCTGGACTAGTGGCTTCCCCTGCTACTGGTAGATTCTGTTGGGGCAGTCGGTGCTGCCCACCATGGGTTCCTTTAGACCCATGAGCAGTACTGGGGGTCCCTTTCCTGTGCAGGGCTGTCCTGCTTGCCAGGTGTAGGTCTCCCTTCTTCCCCAACTCATCTGAAGTAGCACATTGTTTATCAGCTAACCAGATCCTCATGTCCTCAGGCAAAGTGCTAAGGGCTTTTTCCCTCACCAAAAGGTCTACCAGCCCTTCATAAGTGGTGATGTGACATCCACTCACCCACCTATGGAAATAAGAGCCCAGTTCAGCAACATATTCACCCACACTTTCATCTGTCTTGCGTCTATGCTCAAAGAACTTTTTCCTATAAATTTCAGGTGTTAACTTAAACAATTGTAACAAATGCTTTTTAACAGTAGTATAATCAAAACATGCAAAATCAGACATTTTTGACAATACAGTTACAGCTTTACCATGGAGTAAGGGGGTCAGGAACCGTACCCAGAGCCTTTGGTCAACACTATACTGCTTGCATAACCTCTCAAACATATGAATGAAACTATCAAAATTATCCCCCTCTTTAAACTGCAGAAGAAATTTACTGACCTGTTGTGCTTCTGGGGTCCAGTTACTCCCTTCCCCATTACCTCCATGATGCTGGCAAAGAGTCAGCATCTCCTTGTCATGCTGCCTCTGCCTCTCCTTTTCCTCAGCTTCCAGATGTAGCAGTTTCACATTCTCCTCAGACTGCAAATATTGCAATCTCTCATTGTCCTCACTCTCAAGATGCCTCAATCTCTCAGTTGCTTCTATTTCCACATGTCTGGCCTCTAACTCAAGTCTCTTTGCACCAGATGGATTTTTAAGTCTTCTGCAGAAAGGTTGAGCTGTCTATTCTCTGAGGAGTATTATATCTCCACTGTCTGTCTGATTGTCCTCCTGGTTGCTGTTTTCTAATGCAGCCATAACTAGGGCTGCAATCAGGTCTGCCTTTGTCAGGTTTCCATGCAGCAGTCCCCTAACCTGGCACATATCCACCAGCTGGCTCCTTGTCAGCTTTCCATTCTCCTCTGCTGACATGCTGCCTGCTCACTCTGACTAACTAAGCTAACAAAAAGAAATAAAACAATTGTGATCTGAACTCTGAGTATTCACTGCATGGCTGTTTTAGAGTACAAAACACCTTCAAAGCTCACTATACCCAAGCTACAGGAATTCACTCTACCCACACCACTACAAGCCAATTAGTATTTGCCAACCAATTAATATGTGGTGTGGATATCCCACCACTGCCAAACAATTAATATGTGATGTCCGTGCCCTGGCCCAGCAATCAAGGACCCTCAATCCTCACCACTACACCAGTGAGGGGCGTCTTATATATGAGAAAAGGATAACAAATACACACAGTAAAGTGCAATTTCCCTTAAGAGCACACAGAGATTACAGTAACTCCGGGGCTGGTTGCTCCCTTGCTCTCCAGGTCCCCAATAAGACTGCCCACTGGCACAGCTATAGGGTCCAGATCTCAGCCAGTTGGGCAAGCTAAAATCTCCAGTAACATCTCTATCCATCCAGTGCTTTGTGTCCCTTCCCAAGTAGATGACCCACACACACTTTGAGATAAGAGTTTATACAACCACACAGACACTCCTGGGGAAGGCTGGCACAGTTTCCCCAGCTGTGCCCCTTTTACCCAGACTATATGATAGAAATCAATGCCACAACCCAGCTAATATTTATCAGCTACTCAAAGGCCCTTAAAAGTGTGCCCAATTATTACTGTGCAATATTATTATCCAGTTGGTAGTATAACTAAACAGTCAAGTCTTATTAGAGTGACTTGGTACAGGATCCTTATATACATGCAATGTACTCTTAGAGCTTATCTTATCTCTAAACAAAACAGCCACAGTTGAAAGGTTTTAAAATATTTAATAATAAATAATAAAAACAGAATGCAATACTTTGAACTACACAGTGCTAGTCAAGAGTTCAGAGATCACAGAGAAATGCTTAAAATAATTCAGTAGTACAGTTCTGACATCACAGAAAAACACAGTCTAAGCTTTCTAGTTTCTAGTTATTTCTAAGAGAAAATACAAGTGTAAGATAACTTACATATAGAACAAGACAGTGCTGGTGGGTTGGATGGTCAAGACAAAAATGCTTAATGCCCTCTGATTCCCTCTGTTTTTAAAATTACATTCCTGGTTCACATTACATCATTCTTCACACTTCCCTGGGTTCCCAGGCTAACAAACTACATTTACATTCTTAACATCTCCTTTTGTTATCTGGCAGCTGGTCAGGAAGCAGAGCAATAAAAATACATTTGCATGTTTAACTCTAGTAATTTAACTCTTGGTTAAAACAATAGAAAGAATGTCATCTTGTAGTCTGGCCGGAGCCACCTTTAGATCAAAGGGTCACAACATGTTTTACTTGGTCAGCAGAGAGCACTGTTGTCACATCTTTGTAACAGCACTTTTTTTCCATTAAAGACAACAAGCCTGTGCCTTGCATTAATATTTACAGATGACAGAATTATCTCCAAAATTCTATCTGGCTAGGCTGACAGCCTTCACCATACTGTCACAATAACCATGCCACCAAAGCTGATGGCTCTCCACAATGGTCTGTCTCCTACCCACACACTAGAGCAGGGGAAGCAGTTATCAAAGAGTTTGAGACACCACTCACATGTGGTAAGCAACAACCAATTCACTTCTGTGTTATCCTTTTTCTATTCTGTGATAACAGACATGCCTAGTCCCTAATGCTGTTCCCGCACCTGCATTGCCACCCATTATTATTTGTTGTTGGTATGGGAACTGCACTTCAGTATGCTTCATTGTAATGCTATTGCTCATATGCGGCATTCTCATTTTGATAATTTAGTTAGTTAGACAGCCACTTTATCCACCTGCCGGAAGCATAATGTGGATTGCCACAATACATGTATGTTCAGTGTGTCATTAATGATACTCATTTGTTATCAACTTTTATTCCTGCTAATTAGCCTGTTGGTAACAGTTTTACAATTTTTAAAATTTTAATGGTGAACTGCTTTTAAAATGTTTAAAACTGTAATGTTGATTTTGGGAAAATTAAAACTGCCATGCTTTCAATAGCTGTCTTTGTGTCAATGCATGTTACATGAGTGAGCAGACAGATGCTGTATTCACTGTACATAATGTTTCTTATGCATCTTACATGAGTGAGCTGACAGATGCTGTATTTTCTTTACATAATGCAACCCCTTCATACAGTATGAGTAGTAATCCACACCACAAAGTTTATTAAACCAAGCGACAACACAATGAATAACTGCTGCACAAAACACTTTAACTATATCACCACATTTTTCATTCTAATTTGAACTTCATCAGATGCAAAAAAGACATCCAAATTAATTACCCCTTAATATACCCTATTTAAAAATTAATTATCCAATCCAAACCATTGCAGCATTTCCTAATAAATATTCAAAAGGAAAGGCTGCACAACTTATAAATATTCATGAACACATCATTAAAACATTACTTAAACTTTTCATTATACAAAAATACAGTATTAATCTTAAAGTAATTGGATATCTAAATAAATTCTAAGTCATAAATATATAACCCGATGCTCACAATATTTCAATACTACTCATATTTAATAAAAACTTTTATAAAAAATTCACTACAGAATCCCTGAGTCTTTTGGCTTTTCCCGGTTAGGGGTCACCACATCAGAACTTCGGTCCGCTCATGATTGGCAGTGGATTTTTACGGTGCCAAGTTGCCAGCCTGACACCCAACCTTCAATGAAGGCATGCCCATTCACGTTCGCACCTACCTGCATGTCTTTAACATCACTCGACTGCGGGGAGGACATGCAGACTCCACACAGAAGGCACTCCAGCCGAGAATTGAACGGGAGAACCTCTTGCTGTGAGGCGACAACGTTAACCGCTGCACCACCGTGGCTTATATTCATAATACAGCCTTCATTTTCCATTGACAATACTGCCATCTGGTGACCAAAAAACATAATGCATTGAACTTTTCTCATTTCAGTCTGAATGAAATGAAAGCATTTTCCACAAAAGATTAAAATACATCACAGTACACTAGTTTACTAAAACATCATAAAGACCATCTAACCTACCAGCCTAGTAAACACCTGTGAACCTATGATCCTATAAGTATTAGTAATTCTCCAATATAATAAAATACTTCTAGGAGGAGAAATTCTCCCTAATCCTGGTTCTACCTAACACAATGAGCATTAAAATAATTTTCTTCTACACACTACTCTAATCCTGCAACGGTCAACTCCCGACCCCAGTAATATAACTTTTGCTGCCATAAATGTTAGTAGTATAAGAAATAAAATTGTTGAACTACATGCCTGGATTTCCAAATATAAGCCTGATATTCTCAGTGTAACTGAAACTTGGCATAAACACAGCATAAATTATTCTAAAATTATACCTCCCAGCTATAATATCACCAGTAATGACTGCATAAAGAGGAAAGATGGTAATATTGCTGTAATATTTCCTCACACAGCAAACCAATACCAAAATTCAACTCAGCAGAGCAACTTATTACTTTTCTGAAAGTAAACAATTATAAACAAATATGTATTACTGCTCTTTATATCCCTTCTAGTAGCAATACAGCTATACTGGAAGATATCCTACTTTGGATATCAATAACAATTTGCACAGGAAATAATACCACTTGGTAACGTGAATGTCAGTTAGTTGGACATTAACTCTAACTCCCCTACATATAGCATGAACGTATTTGGTTTCACACAACTATTTAATAGCCCTACACATTTTAGCAAGACATCAAATTTCCTATTAGACTGGATCTTCATATCAGACCACAGCAAATACACCACCTCAGGTGAAATGTCTGACTGCCTTAGTGATCATCTCCCAATCCATACAACCAGACAGGGGGTCTGAATAAAGAGATTAAAAGTCAGAAGGCAAAGGAGAGTAGTAGTGCTGAAACTGAATTCGTCCTCAAGTCTTGGTGAGTACCTTCATGAGGTGGACCCTGTTTTTTACAAAATCTCACTAAGGCGACACTGATATATAGAATGTATTTATATAGCATATATCATGGACAGAAGTAGGTCAAAAACTAAAAAAGATAGCTGAGTGCACAAGACCCAGGATAAAAAAGTGCCCAAACCTGGTAGGCGGACTGGTGCCAGGACTAGAAAAAATGACAGTGTAGAATCCTCAAAATATGGAAAGATTCCTACAATGGGGCCCCTGTTGTAGAAGGAAGTAACAGTCAACACAAATCACAAAAACTGATGGGCCAAAGAAGAGCCATAAAGATGAGAGAGTGGACTATTGAAGACAGGAAAGAAATTATGTATTGTTGCTATTACGCAAAAAGCCCAAATTCTCAGACACAAGATATACACAAAGATTAAGAGATAAATTAGAGGAAAGAAAAATACTTAGACAGGAAAAACTGTCAGAAGCTTCAAATAAAAAATTGTGTTCATTAATACAACAGATTTTTGAAAAACAGTATGTAGACCAAGAAACATTGATATGTCTAGAAAAAGTAGCATCTGAGGAAGTATGAAAATATAAACCACAAAATCTAGATATTTTTGTAAAGTATAAAAAACAAATATGGACATGGGAAAGAGAGAGATTTGATATGGTGCAATATCTATGCAAAGGAAAAAGCCAAATCAATATAAAGAAGGTAGCCCCAAAGGTATTTAAAGAGAAATAAAGGCAAAGGCATTTGATATGGAAAAATTCACAATAAAAAAGATAATATCACAAAGATGGAACATAGAAAAGAAGATTAGTAAAGTAGAAGTTAAAAAATTAGAAGATGAAGTTATGGAGTGCCTGCAAAGTGAAGGATTTGATATAGAAGGTCTAACACAGGTGTTACATCACAGCATGATGGAACGAGTCCCCAAAGTAAGAAGAAACAGCAAGATCAGGAGGCATCTGAAGAAGAAATATGGACATGGGAAAGAAAAAGAGATTTAATATGGTGTAAAATTTATATAAAGGAGAAAGCAAAACCAACCAATACAAAAACAGCACCACCAATGACATTTGAAGATAAATATAGGCAAAAGAATCTGGATATGGAAAACTTTCCAATACAAAAAATAAGAAGACAAAGAGGAAAAGTAGAAAAGGAGATTAATAATGGAGGAATTAAAGAAATAGAAGTTGAGGTGATGGAGCACTTGCAAAGTGAAGGATTCAGTGTAGAAAATCTAATGCAGAAAGCACCACAACAGGATAAAGCAACGGATATCCAAATTAAGGGGAAACAAATGGAACAGGAAGCAATTGATCAGGTGCCATATCAAGATAGCTTGAAGCCTTCCACAGGAAACCAGTATAAATGCTCACTTGAAGCTAGACAGCAAGAGAAGGAACAAGAAACTGTGGAAACTGATGCAGTCAATGTTGAGGAGTGATAGGCCAGTGAATTCGCATATGATAGAGCAACGGACGGCACCGGATGAAATTGAAGAGAGCGTGTCACAGGAAGATGCTATAGAACCTTCTATAGAATGTCTGCAGGAATTGAAAAACAAGAGATGTGCCCTCAGCTTGGAGGAAAATGAGCTAAGAGAAGAGTTACTTGATTTAATAGAAACAGATAGATCTATTAAGATTAATGAAAGAAATAGACTGCAGCAGGTCAATAAAGCCCCAAAAGTTAGAAGTCTGATAAAACAAATGAACACAGTAATTAGTACTGTCCATAGAGATCCATGTGATATAAAAGAAGTAAACAGGATATAGTACTGCACAGCTGAATTAATAACCGATAAAGTTCTACCACAAGAACACCGGGTGGTGAGGGAAAGAAAGGGGAAAAATCAAATACCACCATGGAAGTATCGAATAGAGAAAAATATAAAGTAATTAAAACAAGAACTATCACTGTTAGATGATTATAGAAGAGGAAACCGATCAATAAAAATACTAAGAAAGATAGATGTGATAAAAACAATGTGCAATATTAGAACAGACCAGGATCTATCGTACACTATTGCAAATAAATTAAAAATTTCAGCGCAGGCGGAAAAACGTAGAAGATACACAGATAACTATAAAGGAAACGTACAAAATAAGCAATTTACTGATGACCCCAAAAAAATTTATAGAGAATTGGGAAACAAGGTAAAAGGAATTGAAAGACCACAAAAAAAGAAGAAATAGATACATTTTGGAGAAGTATCTACGATGATCCTGTGGAACATAACAAAGATGCTAAATGGATAGAAGAAGTAAAAGAAAGAATAAGAAGTTTAAAGGTACAGGATATGAAATGGGATGAAGTAACAGCCAGAGAAATTGAAACAAAGTTAAAGAAAGCCTCTAAATGGAAAACCACAGGCCCAGATGCAGTACCTAACTTTTGGTTAAAAGTATTAACATCTTTGCACAAAGTTTTAGCCATGAGTAAGAACTATTTATTTACACAACCTGAACAGACACCAACCTGACTAACAACAGGAAAACAATGCTCCTACTTAAGACTGACCAGTAACTCGCCTTCTGATGACATATAAACTATACATGGGAATTGACGCTGACAGAGTTTATAGTCATTTATAAGAAAACTCAATTACGGCAGTAGAACAAAAGGACAATAGAAGAAAGTCATATGGAACAAAGGATCATTTGTTGTTAAAGTCATAGTGGAGAACTGTAAAAAGGGGAAGAATCTAAGCATGGCATGGACTGACTACAAAAAAGCATTTGATAGTATCCCACATTCATGGATAAAAGAGTGCTAAAAAATGTATAAGATACACCCTACACTGATTGACTACATTACAGTAACAATGAAACAGTGGCAGACCACTTTGCAATTAAGCCATGATAAAGGACAAATTATTATCCCAGGGATAAAAATTCAAAGGGGGATATTCTAGGGTGAATCTCTGTCACCGTTGTTGTTCTGCTTGCTCTGAACCAATTAAGTTGTTTACTTAACAGTTTAGGCCATGGCTATAATTTGGCTCCTAGAAAACAACAAAGTCTAAAGACTTATCGTCTTCTGTTTGCCGATTTAAAAATGCATAGCTCATCAGATGAAGAACTGAAAGCACAGCTGCAGGTTGTCAAAACTTTTTCAGATGATATAAGAATGGCATTTGGTCTTGATAAATGTGCAAAAGCAACATTTAAAGCAGAAAACTGTAGCACCAGGAAAATATCAGTTTGGGACAGGAATGTAGTATAAAAGAACTTGAGCAAGATGGAGTGTATAAATATTTGGGAATTGTTGAAGGATCAACAATAAAACATGAACAAATGCAAATAAAACTTAGTAAGGAATACTTTAGAATACTTAAATTAATTCTGAAAACAACGTTGACATCTAGGAACAAAATCCAAGCTACAAACCAATTTGCTCATCCTGTCCTAACTTACAGTTTTGGAGTGATTGACTGGCACCAAAACGCATAGGATAGATTATATAGGAAAACAAGAAGGATGCCGCATGCTCACAAAATGATGTATAAAAATTATTGTATACTGAGATTATATATATTCCCTGTTCCGAAGGAGGGATGGGCCTCCTTGAAACTGACTGCATGTATAGATCTGCAATTGTGGGACTTCACACATATCTACTGACCTCACAAAACCCAAGTGTAGTGAACGTTTTGAAACATGAGGAGAATAAATCTAAGATGACTTCTCTGCTTAATTTAGCTGAAAAATATCAGCATCAAGCAGGAATGGAAATCAAACCAGAAGTAGATAAAAATCAAGCAGCAACTGAATGTCCTAAAAATAAAAGAAATAATATAAGGTGAAGGACCAGATGAGAAGGCAAGAAATGTGGAAAAAGCATAAATATAGTTGCAAGCTTAGGAAACTTCTGGAAGAACCTCATGTTGACCAGGAATGAATGCAGGAATGGTTAAAGAGAGGTGAATTCAAGCCAAGAGATGAAAGGTTAATATTGATACCTCAAGATAGTGGACTATGTACACGTTGGTTTATAAAGTCCATTGAACATGTGGAAGAAACAGACAAATGTAGGTTTTGTAAAACCAAACTGGAAACAGTCACACATCTCTTTGCTGGTTGTGACATACTAATGGCAGAAGAACTATATGCTGGAAGGCATAATAATGTGGCAAGACTGCTGCACTGGGGATTGTGTAAACATTATGGAACTGAAGTGGCTGAAAAACACTAGAAACATGAGCCATAAAGCATCATAGAAAATGATGACGTTTATATCACATGGGATCACCCATTACCAACAGTTCAAAAGATAGATGCTAGAAAACTTGATATAGTGGTCCAAGAAAAGAAGACATAAGTAACATTGCTCATTGAAATCACCACAGCCAGTGACTACAGTGTCCTGCGTATAGAGAGACGCAAAGTCATAAAATATCAAGATCTGCAGGCAGAAATGAGAACAACGTGGAAGAAAAATACCCAGACAGTTCCAATAATAGTAGGCGCAACGGGTCTTATAAAAAAGAAGCTACAATCGTATTTAGATATGTTCGACTCCTGAACTCAGCGTTTGTTGTACACTTGGAAGATAGAGAAAAAGCAGAACAAACCGCTGCTGACACTCGTATAAGGAACGGAACTGGATACAAATAGTCCACAGTAGAATGCTATAATCCACAAAGCGATAGATGTACTGGTTCACCAACTAGAATCATAAATTAAACGCCACAAAAAATCATCGCTCACTGAAACTGTTAAGAAGTTTGAAAAGTTTTTTAATCACCATACAAAACGTTAAGCGCTTTCACTCGTACACCACGAGCTTCCTCAGAACAATCTGAACATCCTGTCATTCATTTTTAAATGCACCAAATTGGCGCCAAAAACAGTGATGTCCTTAAAGCAACAGTGCTTATTCCCTAATTTTAAATAAAATACCTATATAATACTAATACAACTATTATATACAAAAAATATGTTAGGTTAAAATTGTAAACTATAAAGTTGTATAAAGTTGTATGCAATTGTTTGTTGTTTGTATGCGTCTAAAACTTCACCATATATCAGATCAACCTAAAATGTATGTTAAAAAACCATTTTGTTAGCATATTATAACTCAAAACCACTAATATGGATCCTTTGACGTGTGTCCATCCATATAAAATGTAATTAATAATACTTGCAATAAATATTGCAACATATAAACAGTATAAAAAATGTAAATATAAAGCAGAAAAGTCAAAGCCCTTCATCAACTTCTTAACATCAATAATGGCTTAACAGTGATGTAGTCATTTATTCCAGGCCACGTCATTGCATCAGTGTATATTTGCCACCAATATTCCCTATATGCCAGAGTATTTTTTATATTGCCCCCTCTGGGATTAGTCTTGATTCTTTCTAAGATTGCAAACTTAAAATAATGTTCAGTGCCTACTGCACTGATATGCTTATATAAGGCATTTTTCACATCTTTGGTTCTAATGCTGTAAATATGTGAATAGAAGGGCTTTGACTTTTCTGCTTTATATTTACATTTTTTATACTGTTTATATGTTGCAATATTTATTGCAAGTATTATTAATTACATTTTATATGGATGGACACACGTCAAAGGATCCATATTAGAGGTTTTGAGTTATAATATGCTAACAAAATGTTTTTTTAACATACATTTTAGGTTGATCTGATATATGGTGAAGTTTTAGACACATACAAACAACAAACAATTGCATACAACTTTATACAACTTTATATTTTACAATTTTAACCTAACATATTTTTTGTATATAATAGTTGTATTAGTATTATATAGGTATTTTATTTAAAATTAGGGAATAAGCACTGTTGCTTTAAGGTCATCACTGTTTTTGGCGCCAATTTGGTGCATTTAAAAATGAATGACAGGATGTTCAGATTGTTCTGAGGAAGCTCGTGTGAAAGCGCTTAACGTTTTGTATGGTGATTAAAAAACTTTTCAAACTTCTTAACAGTTTCAGTGAGCGATGATTTTTTGTGGCGTTTAATTTATGATTCTAGTTGGTGAACCAGTACATCTATCGCTTTGTGGATTATAGCATTCTACTGTGGACTATTTGTATCCAGTTCCGTTCCTTATACGAGTGTCAGCAGCGGTTTGTTCTGCTTTTTCTCTATATTTAGATATGTTACCAATCCACGTAACCCTATACGAATTGCAGAAGGAGTCATTACTGGGTACATTGCAGGTGCTGAGAAGAGCACTTTTGGCTGACATCAAAGATTGAAATATACTAATTTCATGAACATTAATCATATTTTGACTTGGAAATGGGGTCCATTGTTGTCATGGTATTAGAAACCCAAAAGATTTGGAGAAATTAAAAAAAAAAAAAAAACAGACACCTTAGACATCCACTTAAACTGCATGTTTATAAAACACGCAACTTTTCCAAGTTTAACCCGGTAATGTTCATTACTAACCTATCATCCATTAACTGGAGCTTCCTAAAATCCTCTTCTTAGATGATGCTGTAAATTAATTCAGTACAAGTTTCCTGAATATCCTAAATAGCCTTGTTCCTATTAGCAGGCAGAGACTTAAAACAAATAATGCAATTTGGCTATGCAAAACGAGTAGAATACTAATGCAGGATAGAGAAAAACCATGGAAAGACTGGCAAAAGTTTAAACCACCATAATATCTCAAAAACTTCAGAATGCTTTGCAATCAAACTAAAAAGCAAATTAATAAGGATAAAAAACTACACTGTAATAACTTTCCAGAATAATAGTACAAACAAACCTAAAAAATTCTGGATAGTCATTAAATAAATTTTACAGCTCAACTATTAATTTAACACTAACCCCTCTCCTAATAACTCACCACTTGAAACTACAATACAATTTAACTCTTATTTCATAGACAGTATAACATTTCCAATCAAGGATTCTCCAGCATCTAATCCTACCCCTGCCCAACAGCCGTGTGTCACCACATCCGCTTTCACTTTCAAACTTGTGCCCACATCCTGTATAAAACTACTCTTAAACAAAATCAAACCGGGTTCTATTTCAAATGTTGGCCTTCCAAATGAGTACCTTAAAATAGCAGCTAATAGCATTGCCTATCCTGTCTTAATCATTATAAATAGGTCAAACAGAGAATCCTACATTCATTTTCTCTGGAAAAAGTCACACACTGTCCCTTTGCAGAAAGCAGGAAATTCAATAGACATTACTAACTTTAGACCACTAGCAATTTTATCCGCTCTATCCAAAATACTTGAAAAATGTATTCAAAAATATTTGCTAAACTATCTCCTGCAGGAAGAACTCCTATCCTCCACACAACATGACTTCCATCCATTCCATAGAACTAACACTGCTTCTACCCTATATAGATACTGTACATAAAGCTAGTGATAATGGCAAACTAGTCTGCTCCTTATTTCTAGACTTGTCTAAAGCATTGACACAGTTTGTCACAACAAATCTCTACTTCAAATGGACTTATTATGTCTCTATTAGTCCAATCAAAAGCTACCTACCTAACAGGTATCATTCAGTAAAGTGGCACTCTACCCTCTCTCTAGACCTCCCAGTCCCTACTGGTGTACCACAGGGCTCTATCCTTGGTCCCCTGCTCTTTAACATTCTAACCAACACCCTCTCCATATCCACAAAACAGGCCTTCCTAACACAATACGCAGATGACCCCACACTCATTTGCACATTTCACAACATGGCACACATAAAAAAAATACTCAGGAAGCTTTAACAGCAACTGAAACATGGCTTTGCAACACAATTCATGCTCAACCCTAAAAAAAAAGAAACACTTCTATTTCCTCCCAAAATCCTCTTCCATGGAAAAAAATAAAGTCCTCTCTCTTAATAATGCAACAATTGAAGTCAATAAGTCACTTCTCATAACAAATTATTAGAGATGATAGTGGATGATAATCTTAAATTTGACTTGCATATATAAAACTGTATAAGAAAAACTCATAAAAAACTAGGCATGCTTTATAGATCCAAAAATGCAATTAAAGTTACACTTGCCACTAATAGTCTCCTCGCCATACTTCTTTATGCTGTTTCCATCCTTAGTAAATTTCAGGTTTCACAAAAATCAAAACTAGAACAGCGTTATAACAGAATCACTAAATTTGTAGCAAATAACCTTTTCAGAAACCACCACTATACAGCACTAAAAAGCCTAAATTAGTTAGCACTACCCCATCCATACCTCTCAACTGTTCACATTTTTGACTCATATATTTGGCTTGTTCCTCATAAAATTTGCAGTTTTCTGGCAAATCATTGAGGACTGAAGTCACTATAATGGCACACATAGGACTGAAGTCACTATAATGGCACACATTTGAGTTTCAGACTTCATATCGTTCAGAAAATGCATGCTAGCACACATCCTGCTATTATAGCTACTTTCTAAATTTATAAGAGCAATATTTAAAATCCGTCCCTATTTTGTGGCCTTTGTCCCCTACCCTCATTATTTTAGGCTTTGTCCAGATTTCTAGCCCTAAGAGGCTGAGAGATATGACCCCATTAACTAACATATACACAGCTTCTTACCACCTATAAAATGATCCAGAGTCCATCGGTTTGTCTAGCGCTAAATAATGTTCTACACAACTATGTTCCCAGTCAGGCATTGTGATCCAATGAATAAAAACTCCTGTCTGTCCACAAACCTATCAAATCTGCTGGGCATTTTCTGTACTTGTACCTTGTTCCTAAGGCCTGGAACTCCTTATCTCTGTCCATAAGGTCAGTACCCTCCCTGCCGTCCTTCAAAACCATTTTGAAGGACTTCCTAGCTAAAAGCTGGCTCTGTTCTTGCTCAACACCAGGATAAACTATATCTCTATATGTGAAAAAATACATATTCATACTTTACATGTACTTTCTTTCTTCTCTTCACTCACTTTCTTATTTCTACCAATTTCTCTCCCTGGTTTTTATATCTAATTTGGTGCAGTTAATTAAACTGTATTTTTTTGTATTGTCTTTAAAGTCTGTAAAATTGTTGTTCTTAAAATGTTTTGTAGTACTTCTTCCCAGGCCTCTGCTGAAAATAGGCTTCTACCCAGTCAGACTATCCCAGTAATCAAATGTTAATTAGATAGATAAATAAATAAATAAATAAATAAATGATGTGTCACCTCATAATAAATGCTACTACATTACATGCTGCTAATGCAAATGTGTCCAAAATAGTACATGATTGATGAGTTTATTGTGGTTCTAGTGCCTACCCCCTGGGTGAAGGCAGTGCATAGTGCACCTTACATTAGTGACAGCTCTAGACTGAGTGCAATAATAGAAATTTACCTGTTTCTGGTTGCTAAATAAATATTGTTTGGTATTTCAGCACAATTAGTTGTGTGTATCTAGCCATTGATAAAAATCAGTCTATATAGGTGTCCGTGTATCAATAAGTCAATCCTGAGGATTACATAATTGCAATGTGCTTAATCTATCTGCTGTATTATAAATAAAGGTAGGTTATGGCAACAATTATGCATTTCATCACATATAACCTGTGAAGCCTAATATCATATGAATCTTGAGCTTCATAGTTATTAAAATGAATTTTGTGTTGTGCCTTGTGTGGGACATTAAATATAATTTCTTTGTGTACAACCTTACTTTCCGAGAGGACACAAGTCTGAATGCTCATAGTAGGTTAGGCACTCAGATTTCCATCAACTCCTAATATATCTGAAACCATAAGGCTTACAAAGTAAATGTCAATGGCAAAGCATTTGGCAGAAATATTTTATAGTGGCAGTGCTCATAAGATTATTGTTTGGAGACTATTTTTTTATAAGTGAAAATAAACCCTGCTAATATTTACTGTGTATTTTCTAAACAGCTGTCAATCTGTCATTAGTCATGCATGCTACAGAAACAAGTGATAGCAAAATTTGGTTTGAGCATCTGTGTACATTTGTATGATGATAAGCCATCCAACATCTGTTTCTTGGTTTCTAGACATGTTTATGAAAACTATGGCAGTATAAAGAGGATATGAACTACAGTTAATCTGTAG
Source organism: Protopterus annectens (assembly GCF_019279795.1). NCBI lineage: Eukaryota > Metazoa > Chordata > Ceratodontiformes > Protopteridae > Protopterus > Protopterus annectens. Next base: position 1,956,739,873 of record NC_056743.1, on the reverse strand, counting down.
AGAGATCAGATACCAGTGCAGTTTGGTTCCCTATCATGCAAAAGAAGCTGTAGTATGCTGCCTATATATTTAAGTTTGGTGACAGAAGACACATGCTGATGTCCACACCACTATGGGTACCCTTAGGAGCCATTTTTCCCTAACTCATCCAACATCTTGATTATATTTGCCTTGACTTCATCAGACCCTGCTATTTTCCATGACTTTATTTTCTTTCTGCTGTTCTTTTACTTCTAGGTTGTTCTTCCTCTGTATTTATTAATGTATGTACGTATTCATTAATTTATGTATTTATTACATTTGTTTACTGTATGGTTCATGTGTGCCAACAAGACCCCTTTTCATTGGTGGCCTGTGGAGAAATGCTCAGTAAAGTACAGAAAATTATACAATATACAATAATGAAAACATGACAAAAAAAGAGTGTATTGTGTATAAGTGACTGAGACTACAAATAATAATGTCACCTTATCAGTGCAAGGTTAGGGAGAATGTAGATTGGTATTAACAGTGTAGCATGAGAAAAAATACCCATAATGCTTAGACAGGAAAAGAAAACAATACAATTATTAACATTAGGATTTCCTTATAACAGTGGCATGCAGAAAGGACAAAACATTTAGAGGCAATATTAGCAGCTTTGAGATTAAAGGTCTAGGAGTCAACTAAGATGAACTTTCTTCATCTTTAAGAGAAGTAGGTATGTGCATAAAAGGTGTTGGAGGAGGAAAAGGGGATTAACCAGGAGCAGTGCAAAAATATAGCCAGTATTTCATGATATGTTTTTTTGTTGTTGTTGTTGTTTTAAGTTGAAGTATAAATGTTTTAATGTTGGGTATTTGTTTTAGAGGCAGAAAAATATTCTGGTAACAGAGGAAGAATGCAATGAGTTACCAACTGTGTCATTTGCTTTGCTTGTAGAAAGACATAGATTGTTGGTAGAACAAAGAGACCTAGCTGGAGAGCAGTGACAGAAAATTCCACTTAGGCTAGGGCATTTATCAGGTTTGCAGAGAATGCTATGTGTAGTGGATAGTTTTGAAAAATGTAACAAGTTGTGGACTTCTAGCTGGTAAAGAGTCTTGGCAATGGTGGGGTTTGTAGGTCATATTTGTAACACACTTTGTAACATTATTTTAACACTGTTCACAGTGGGGTTGGATTGGGTGGCTTGGAAATTGGTCAGTATGAGAGCAGTATTGAGAAGCGAAGGACGCTGATAGGTTGTGTCACTCTGTTTTCTCTTGAAGTCTGTCAGAAAAGGTTTAATCCTGTAGTGGGCACAAAACTTTCTGTGTGTTATCAGTTTTTGTGAACATGGAAATAGCCAAGGTGTGCAGGTTAGCTTTTACCTTCTTCCAACATGGGGCTAAACTGTTTAGGATACTTAGGAAAGTGGTATAGAAGAAAGCTGAAGGCTTCAGTTAGGGGTAGTGTATGTAATGGTTTTATTGATTTGGGTAGGGGGGAGAGATTTGTGTAAGGACACACATTGAAGTGCCAGTGGTTTCACTGTACAGCAGTTGCCAATTTATGTAGCAGTTTCTTAGTATTACTGTTTCAAAGGAAATGTTTAATGTAGCCCTAACAAAAATGCTTTTATGGTTTCCATATCTTTTCTCAGGAGGAATGTATACACCAATTATGCATGCATTTTGACTTTTCTGAGTTTCAGTTAAGTAATCAGGATTAAAGAGGTTTTTTTTATATATATATAATGGAGTGTGGGTTGTGCAGGTAGACAGAGAGAGAGAGAGAGTGAGTCCTGCTTAAGCAGATTATGGCTACTACACCAGCTTTTTTTTCTTTTATCTGTCTAATCAGATTACATTATAGCCTGTTGGCATGATTTTTGAGTCAGTTATGGATATAGTTGGGTCATATATCACTAACTACAATGATAGGTTCTGAGCTGTCCAGGCATTGAATTGTGGGAGTTAATTATTAATGCTGTGGATATTTTATTTATTTAACATTTGTTGACTGGCAAAGTCCAACTAGGACATAGCCTATTTTCAGCAGAGACCTGGGGAGAAACGCTCCAGATACATGTTACATATACTGAGTCTATTTGTTTTGGTATGGTGTGGTAGTTGTATTATAGGTAGAGTTGGTAAGTGAGTTTTGATTTGGCACAGAAGAGACTGAATTAGGGGCATTTCTTTACTAATTTTGAGTTTAGGGGCAATTTTAATGGAGGGGATTGTGGTTATGGTATATTTCATGAAAAAACTTGATTTGGCACACAGAGGAGTCTGGCAAACATATCACTGTAGCAATTGTTAGCAATTTGTTCTTGAGGAAGTGTGGGATGATAGATAAAATATACATATATGTACATACATATGTATATAGCTAAGCATCTTATGTTCCTTGTCATCACTTGCTAGAATTGTTCATAGGATTCTAAGCTGGAAGCACTTAATGCACACTGATGAGATGTGACTTGTTAAAGTGTGAACCTATGTCTTGTGCTATTTGTTTATTTGATTTGGTTATATTAAAAATCTTTCTGTATTGCTTTAGCTATTAGGTTTAAATGGTTATTGAATATGATGGGAATGCCATTCTCTAAAGATTTCTGTAGATGGTTAACAATTTGTGAAACTTCCGGCAAGAGTTTTCTTATCTGGTGACTGCCCTTAAGGGTATTATTTTAAGGGTGTTTGTATTCATTATTTAATGCCTTGTAAAATTTTTATATGTCTTTCTATTATATTTGTATATAAGATGTACTTTATAGGTGTTATGCTACACAGACCAAGTACAGTTGTGTAAAATCCTACCATAACGGTAGATGTATTTGCCTTCACCTCTTCAGTATTCATTACGTATGGGATTTCCTGCCGTGTAAGCCCAATGTCTAGCTAGTCTACCAGAACCTACCATTGCTTTAAGTTACACCGAATGTCAGCCAAATGCTCCTCACATAGTGTAGGGCATAAAGGTGACGTTCAGGTGCACCATCCTTAGAACTGATTGCCCCAGCAGGAACACTGGTCCAAGGAAAACCAATGAGAACCTGCACATCCAGGCAAGAAAAAGACTAGGGGGATGGAGGGAGGGAGCGAATACTGCACCCGTGAAGGCAAGGACATCTACTGTTATGGTAAGATTTTACACAACTCTACTATGTCCTTACATATACTGATGCAGTATTTATTATGTGTGGGAGAGTGTCAAAGCTCAAGAAGAAACTTGGGAGGAGGAAGCAGCAGTAGAGCCCTCTAAGAAGCCATGAAGAATGGCATTAGCAAACCAGCTCTAGCTCTAGAGATACCATCCAGCTTGTAGTGTTTGGTAAAGGTATGCACAGAAGTCCAGGTAGCTGCTTCAAAACTAGAATTAGTGTCTGAACCCTTGAAAAAGGCACCAGAAGAAGCCACAGTTCTAGTAGAATGAGCCTTTACAGAAGAAGGAAAGCTCTAGCCATGAAAAGTGTAACAAAAAGAAATAGCCTTTGAAATCCAAGTAGAAATAATGTGCTTGGAAACAGCCAATCCTAAAGACCTAGGATGAAAGGAAAAAACAACTGATCAGATATCCTGATAGCTTTAGTCTTATCCAAATAAAATCTGAACTGTCTAAGCACATCCAAAGTATACAGCACCCTCCCACTGTCAGATTGTGATGAGGGAAAACAAGTAAGTAAATTAATAGACTGATTAAGTGACAACTCATTAACCACCTTGGGCATAAAAGAAGGATTAGTTTGCAAGGACAACCTGCCTTCATGGAATATCTAAAAAGGTGGACAAGCCATAAGGGCTTGCAACTCAGACACCCATCTGGCAGAAGTAAGAGCTAACAAAAGAACTGTCTTCCAAGACAATGGTGCAAGGAAGCTGAAACAGCAGGCTCAAAAGGAGCCTGAGTCAATTTCTCCAGAACAAAATTAGGATCTCAGGGAGAAGGAACAGGCTTCTTGGGAGGTCTAATATTAAGGACGCCTTTAAGAAATTAATTAGCTTCAAATCTAGAAACTGAAGGAGTTAAAGGCAGACAATCAGAAAGAACTGATAAGTGGACCTTAATAGAAGAAAAGGGCAAAGCAGCATTGAGCAACTCACACAAATAAGAGAGAACCAAAGGAACATCCATAGTAAGTGGGTCCAAGTCACAAGAGAGACACCAAATAGAAAACCTTTTCCATTTGGATAAGTAGGATTTCCAAGTAGTAGGTTTCCTGGCCTCCTGTAGGACCTGCAGCACATCCTCAGGAAAAGGTGTCTATGAGGAATCAAAACCCCTATCACCCACACTGTCATTTGAAGCATGGACAGGTGTGGATGGATGAGAGATCCCTTGTCTTTTGAGTAGATCCTCCCTGTGAGGTAACTCGTGGTGATTGCCCTTGGCTAGATGCAGAAGTAGAAGGAACCATTACTGTCATGGCCAAAAGGGAGTCACCAACAAGATTTTGGGAGTATCCTGTTAAATCTTGAGCAGGACTTTTGGAATGAGAGGAAGGGTAGAGAATGCATAAAGAAACACCCCCTTCCAAGAAAATGAAATGCCATCCACCTTTCACACCAGAGGACCTGGGGCTCTGGCACAAACCAGACAAAGTTGATTGTTCAGAGGGGAGGCAAATAGATCTACTAGAGGAGTACCCCACTAGTGAATAATGTCCAGAAACACATCCCTGTGAAGCATTCATTCATGGGACTGAGTTAAGGACCTGCTCTGAGTGTCTGCCACAATGTTCTGATCTGAAAGAATATAAACTGCCTAAAGAGTCACTTGATACTTGACAGCCAGATCCCATATCAGAAGTGCCAGTTGGCAAAGAAGGTAAGATCTTGTTCCCCCCTGTTTGTTAATATACCACATAACTGTGGTATTGTCTGTGAACACCTTGAGAGATCCTGAACAGAAAACAGGATGAAAGGCCTGAAGAGTCAGCATAAGAGCTCTCATCTCTTTACGTTTGATATGCTCCTTCTGTTGATGAGGTGACCACATTCCCTATAACATCAGGGAGCCAGATGTTTCTCCCATCCCACATCTGAAGCATCTGTGAACAGATCCTGAGAGAGAAGATGGGGGATGAAAAGGAAGCCCTGGATTCAGAGACAACTGCTGAATCCACCAGAGAAGTTCTTTCTTGAGACAAGGAAGATGAGGAACTGCAAAGTCTAGAGGATGCACTTGTTGAAGCCACATTGAATTCAGAAACCACTGGAACGTCCTTATGTGGAGTTTGGCCAGAGGGAACATTGGAAATGTGGAAGCCATAAATCCCAGAGATCTCAGAAATTCCCTGGCTGTAATGGAGGCCAGGGGAAGAAGAGTATGAAAATATGAAATGAGAGCTAAGGCCTTTGGAGGAGGCAGGGATGCCAGCACTGGCACCATCTGAATCCTGCAACACAGAAAGACATGATCCTGAGAAGGAGTCAGAGAATACTTTTGAAGTTTATTGTGAACCCAAGGCTCTGAAGAAGAGAAATGGCAAAATGAAGATTTTGCAAAAGGACCTCCTGAGTGGCTGCCTGAATCAGCAAGTCATCCGAGAAAGGAAATATTTGGATCCCTTGAAGCCTGCAAAAAGCAATCACAGGAGTGAGGCATTTGGTGAACACCCTGGGGGCCAGTAGAAAGGCCAAAGGGCAAAGGACAGAACTGAAAATGCTAGGAAGCAACAGTGAAACACAAAAACTTCCTGAAAAAAGGATGGATTGGAATATAGAGATAAACATCCTTGAGATCCAGAGACACCTGCAAGGCCTGAGGGAGCAAGAGAGGAAACAGTCTGAAGGGACAACATCTGAAAGGAAGGCAACTTCAGAAAAGTGTTTAGATGAGAGAAGTCCAGAATCAGTCTCCAAGTACCCTCTTTTCTGGGCACTAGAGACATCCTTGAATAAAACCCCTTCCCCCTTTAGGACACAGCACCTCCTGAACAGTACCCTGAGACAAGAGATCTCAAAGAACCTCTGGGAAAAAAGGAAGTTGTTCCTCAGGAGGCTGAGGAATGCCCATAAAAGGAGGATGGGATATCCAAACCATGAAGTACCCCCGATGAATGACTGGCAGAACCCAAGAATCCTGGGTGATGCAAAGCCATATGGGAGGAAAAATAGAAAGGCAAAGAGAAAAGGGAATGTAGCTGGGAACAGGCAGATAGCCAGACAGCACCTGGTTTGTCAGGAATGGAAGGCTTCTGAATCTTTACAGTCTGCGTGGCCTTAGCAGCAAGAGTCCATTTACCACCCTTTTTACCTTTAGCAGGAGGGCAAGATTGCCTATGAACAAAAGCTAGTTTAGAAGGGTAGTTTCTCTGAAATTTAGGACCAGGAGAAACAAATACATGTTTAAGCTCTTGTAAGGCCTGCCACTTGTCCTGAAGAGACTTAAGCAAACCAGCAACCACTTCCCCAAACAAAAGTTTATTATTCAGAGGAACATCCATCAACTTAGCCCTAATATCATCAGGTAAAGGTTGAAGACTAAGCCAGGGATACCTCCTCATTAAAAACTCAAAACCAGCAGCACTACAGGAAGCATCTGCTGCATCATAGCTACACTTGATGGCATGATGAACCACCTGGGAGGAAGTCCCAAGCAAGGAAAGAGCAGAAGATTTACTCTTAGAGTCTGAAAGCTCAGAAAAAGCTGACAGGCCTGAGAAAGAAGAGTCAACACATACCTAGATATATGGGTGTGATAATTAATTGCCCTAAAAGCTAGGGTAGCCGAAATACAAACCTTCTTACCCATTGTATCCATGATTCTGCTCTCCTTGTCAGAAAGTAGTAACTTGGATGAAGGAAGAAATTGAGATGGCTTATCAGAGGCTACAGACACCACAGAGGAGTCAGCAGCAGGACATTTAAACAAAAAGGAACAATCATCAGGCACCCTATAAAACCTATCAGGCTTATTGGGAGCAGGGGGCAAAGAATCAGACACTTTAGAGACATTGGAAAACACATCTAGTGAAGCAGTCAAAACAGGAGGAATAGTCACAGGTTTAGGAGATTCCATCTGTAGTAACACATAGTACCTCTTATGGATATCAGAGACCTGGGCACAATCCCACTTAAAAAAATTCCATCATTCTAGAGATTGTGTCCCCAAAGGAAATTTCCTCAAAAGGAGTATCTAGATTATTATTGCCTCCTCCTCTGACCCATAGTCTAAAGGAGAAGGAATCTGCATATAATAAGTAAGGAGTTCTTCATCAGAATCCAACTCTTCTTCAGAAAATTTTGGTTCTGTGGTCCTTTTAAGCGGAGAAGAGAACCAAGGAGGAGCAGGAACCAAAATCCCTTGAGGAGGCCTTAATGACAGTAAAGCATTAAATAAACCTGAGTAAAGGCCTGCCACTCACTTTGTGGATCCCTAGGTTCAGAAGAACCATGTTTAGTTTTCTGTTTCTTTTTGAAGGAAATGTCCACCCTAGAAAACTGAAGACTCTGACTCAGGACGGCATTCAACAACCGTAGTAGGAACTTCTTCCCTATGAAGAATCTGCGGAACCCCCCTTGCCCCTTTGGCAACAATCAACCATGGTTCTGCCCTGAATGTCCAAAATGGGTGCTTGCAAAGTCTCGTTGGACCTGCTACCCACCAGATCCCTGCGGGCCTCCAACCCAGATGCAGCAGAGAAATCTGACAACACAGCTAGGGGAGCCTCTCGGTTTGTAACAACCTCAGTAGAAACATCTGGCAGAGGCTGGACACTGGAAGATTCCAGTCTTACCCTTTTCACTTTTTTCTTCCCTGATTGCTGACCCCTGGGGCAGGAAGATCCTTCTATTGTATCTTTAGCAAGATGCTTAAGTCCCTGGTTCTCAAGATATAGAAGAAAGGGACGAAAGCCTACTGTGAAGGTCTTTCAGGATGAACGCTTGACAACTCAAACAAGACGTATGGTCATGAGAAGCTCCTAGGCAAAAAAGGCACTTATCATTGGCAGTCTTTATGGAGAATCTGTATCCCTCACTGACATTTACCCTTTCTGGATAACATTAACCCCGAACAGCACAAAAAAAATTCAAGCAAAAGAACACACCACAACTGGGTACTTATCTGCAATGGTGAGGACTTCAGCAAATGAGTAATCACAAATGTGCAGTCAAAATGGCTGAAAGCAGATGTAGGTAAACAGACTGATGGTTAGAAACAGCATTTGGACTGGTGGCAAAGAAGTTCTGAGGATGGCATGACTGAACGTCAACTTTATGCCCTGCACTATGCAAGGAGCATTTGGCTGATGTTCAGTGTACCTTAAAGCAATGATAGGCTTTGATAGACTGGCCAGATGTCGGGCTTCCACGACAGAGAACCACATATGTAATGAATACTGCCATGGTCAATGTAAGAACGTGTACAATTTCAGTGAGTAGCTTGTTTCCATTTTTCCATTGTGGTTAGTTGAAAGTGCATATACTTGCATTATTTGTAACTCCTGCACACTGCAGTGTGGTTAATTTTTGCCCACTGTTATGTGACCATGGTGTTGTATATGCAAGTAAGGAGGGTATGAGAAGTGAAGCTCCCACACAAAATGGGGTGTACACAGAGCAAGCCCTCTATAAAATTTTGTTTTAATTGTAACTCCAAGTTATGTTTTAGTATTCAAAATGCTGAAATGGAAATCAGACTACACTGATTTAAATTAATACATAAAACCTTTACAGTGTATCAGAAATAAAATTATAATAATTACCTAAACACACCGAAAAGCTATAAAAACATGTCTGGGTTTTGTGCTTGTGATTATCATTTTGAAGTCTGAAATGTGTCTTTACATTCCTTAAGTTTATAAAAGGTAATTATTTTTATGAATAACCTACATAATTCACAGGATGTGCTTGGGTGAGGAGGCAGGTGTTTCTGCGTTTTGTTATTTGGGAATTTTTGTTCTTGGTATCTGCCCTAATGTTAGTTGACTTAGGAATGTTCCACTTTTTCCTTTCTTTAATTGTCTCATTTTATTTGTAGATTGGCTACACACTTCTTTATTATCTTTTTTTTGAATGTATTAATTTATAACCAGCTATACTGATATTTCATATCACAATACCTTTTTCAACTTAAGTAATGATACGGTTGCTCCCCCCAAAACACTAGTGAAGTAGCTAACTGATCATAGGGGTAAAATACTCTTGTAAAAGCATATGGTACCAGCAGCCACAGCTGCATTTACCCCCTATTACTTCCCCACACAAACACATCACACCACTCCTACCAACACTGCCACTAACCCTAAAGCATTCCTTCATTACTTTTTTAACAATTCCAGGAGTTTAGCTGATCCACAACAGAGAACTGGAACTACTAATTGACTTGTTTGGCTCACTTCAGTAGAGCCATAGAACCCACATGTGGTTGTAAAATTTGACTGATTCAATACAAACCACAGGTTAAGAGGCTAGTTTTCTAAACTGGGATTACTTTTTCTTATGTTTACAGGTCCCTTTAACATCAAACGAATTCAGAAGTCGGGATACACATCAGACAGGGTCCTGCGTGTTGTACCTAAATCTGATATATGCAGTTTATGCCATTGGTTAAGTATTAAGGACAACTCCTTCAATCTGTCTGTATTATAATTCCTCTTGATGGGTCTTGAACCTTTTAAACTTCTCACTTCTACAGTGGAGAGTTGATTTTATTGCATATGTGTAAAGATTACACAGTTTGCAATGAACTCATGTAATGCATATTTGCTGTGTGAACAATAGATGCTTGGTAGTATTTGTAGAAGTTGTCTTGCAGAAATGTAAACCTAGTTGTGCAGAAATATAGACTAATGTTGTATGTATTTATGGCGTCCATGTATGCTGCCTACAGTGTGCTGAGTTCACTGTGGGTAAGATTATGAAAAAATCAAGTCATTTTAACTTACTATGCCTGTGATTCAGGAATATTGCATAAACATTATAAACTTAAGTAAGAATTGTCCATAAGATGATTTAAAATTAGGTCTGAATAGTCTCCTACTTGAATTACTACAGGCATCTTGCTAAATGGCCCCTTCTGAAGTGTTCACTGCAATCAATGAATGAGAGCTGAGGCGGGCTGGATTATATAGATAATGGCAGATGAGTAAGTGAAATCTGCAGTATTAAATACTTGACTTGCAGCACTGATGTTAGAAATGGAAAGATGATTATAATAATCAGGTTAGTAGCAGGCAAAATATTCAAAAATTGTTTGTTTATGGTACTGGTTTTATAATAAATCTGTAAATGCTGATGAACCTTGATCTAACTGGATTCAAAGTGAATTATTAACCTCAACATAAACAGAGAACAAACTAAAACAATGAGTTGCAAGGTCACACAGACAAAGTAATCAATAAAAACTACAAGACAAGTCTAGCCAAGCTAGATTTTCCACTGTGTGATTCCTTAAAATGAGATAACTTGGGATATATGCAAATTGCCCCTTAAGGGCATCAGCTGATAAGGTCATAAGAAGGTTGAAACATGGCTTTGTTAACCTGAAATTGTCCATAACAGACTTAAAAAGGAAAATAAAAAGTCATGGGCATTCAGAAGTGCCATATAGCTGAAACACCTGATCTTTTTAAGGGATCATTTGCATATATTCCATGCTACCTGTAATAGAAGAGGTTTTAAGGAATCACACAGTGGAAAATCTAGCCTGGCTAGATTTTTCATGTAGTCTAAGGAAATTAAACCATTCAGTGAAACATTAATTATTTGAGGAGGCCGCCTAGTAAACAGATGACTAATTAATTAAATGTTAACTAAAACAACATGACTTCCTTAAATTAAAGTAATAAATGCGATGTATATAAGTACGCAGAAGTAGCAAATTAATAGCACATCAGTACACAGAAATGAGGTACCAATTAAAAATACATTTGTTGCTTATTTATACATTAAGTAGATTTAGCAAAATGTTGTAATGTTGCAAATGCCTGTGTATTTGGTGTACTTTGGTAATATGGCTGTTGTGTTCCAGGTTTAATGAGTTAATCTTTAATTAAGTGAAGACCCATTTTTCGTCTTCCTGTTAAGATAGTTTTGCTTCACTTTTTTCCCATCATGAATTTTTTAAACTGAAAAATAGCTTTGTTAAATCATAATAACTTGTGCTCAACTCTGTAAATGAAAATAAAAAAATACAAACAGTAGAAACTTTTTTATCACATAATAAAATCAAAGAAGCCTAAATATCCCTCACTTTGAGTAAGACGAATTATATGTGAGAAAAAATGACAAATGTTCTTCTAAACTGTATTACATAACAAGATTTGTTGCAGATTCATACTGATTGTCTTGCTAGACCCAAAATGGAAGTGTGTTTTATTTCTTGAGAACCGATTTCAGTCACTACCTGGGCCAAGAGTAACAAATAAATGTAACCAAACAATATTGCAACAAATATTCCTGCATGCAAATATATATCATAATAAAGGAGAATAAATTGTGTTTATAAGTATAAAATAATGTAGGCTACAAGGCAATAAAAAGTTAAAGAATTAGAAGTTTAAAAAAAAAAAAAAAAATGTATATATATATATATATATATATATATATTATTTATTTATTTTATTTATTTATCATTTGTTGACTGGGAAAGTCCGACTAGGTTCCACAGAGCCTGTTTTCAGCGGAGGCCCGGGGAGCAATGCTCCAGATGCATATCTTTGGAATATATATATATATATATATATATATATATATATATATACATATATATATATATATAAGTTATTTTAGTGAAATTACACTTACCCAAAGATGTAAAATGTGAGACGACTTCACCGCTTCACCGAAGGCTTAAACTTCAAAAGCAAATAATCACTAATAATTATAACAGGGAAATGAAGCACTTGACCACCAGGATACTTCAAAAACAACTTTCACAAATTAAACCTGTGCAAGTGGGGGACTATGCCCCCCCTCACCGCTGCATGTGGTAACTAAATATACTAACTCTGAGACTGCACTACACTGTGGAAAAAGGCAAAGTTCACCCCGATGGCCAAATGGTTTGTTTCCCTGTATAAATCTCTGATTAGTTTCTTTGGAATTTCCACTCTTTGTTGAAGTCATCTAACATTTTACAGTTTTGGGTAAGTGTCATTTCACTAAAACAAGGTAAACTCATATATATATTTACAGAGAGAGAGAGAGAGAGAGAGAGAGATGCTTGTATGTACTCATCAAAGTGAATGCAGTTTTGTCAAGAGTTCACTACTGTCTTATTTCTTCAAATGAAGTCATTGTTAAGTGCTGATTTTCAGGCAGAGGAGTGTTGACTTTCTGCTTTGTGTAGGGGATGGCTATGTATTACCTCCAAATCATTAAGATGTTCTGCTAGCTTTGGCATAAGGAGTGTGTGTGTGTGTGTGTGTGTGTGTGTGTGTGTGTGTGTGTGTGTGTGTGTGTGTGTGTGTGTGTATGGGGGTGGGTACGGTTAGAGTAAGGGATAGGTAAGGCGATACTTATAGTGTTGTGCCTGTGTGCTAATATATAGGAAATGTGTTTGTATTGGATAAATTGATGTTTTACTTGTGGAAGCTCTAGCAGCAAAAATGTTTGTTTGTATAATAGCTCATGTGTTTTTAATATGTATTCCGCGGTGGTGGTGCTGCGGTAGTGTTGTTGCCTCACAGTAAGACGCTGTCCGGTTCCATTCTCAGCTAGAGCGTCTTCTGCGTGGAGGTATGCGTGAATGGGTGTACCTTCGTTGAAAGTTGTGCATCAGGGCTGGCAACTCGGCACGTAAAAATCAACTGCCATTCATTAGCAGACCGGAGTTCAGCTCTGGCGACCCCTAACCGGGAAAAGCAGAAAGACATATATCTGTGGTATTAGGAACACTTTGTTTCCTTTTTCTGTGATACTGTTTGGGAAATTTTTGTAAGATGAGTAGGGCTGGAGTTAGAGATAAGGGTTAGCATATGAGTAAAGCCCCCACCCCCATCTTGAATCATGCGAAATTTCAACACACACTCACACACACATACACACATACACACACACACACACACACACACACACACACACACACACACACACACACACACACACACACACACACACACACACACACAAACACACACACAAACACATACACACTTGGTGTACAGTAGAGAGAAATACAAGTTCATACCCTGAACCTGATGCCAAATTTAAATGTGAACTGATATTTTCTGGGGAGTATCAACCAGCATCTATAAAGCAATTACATTTATTTCATTTATTTATTTATTTTTATCAAAGTGATACTTGAGGATCTTTGGGTCTTTTTAAATAAATATCCATTTTCTTTTTCCATGTCTATTCAGAGATAATGGAACAACATGCTGTTGCTGTTTCAGAAACTGCCCTTTCACAGGTAGCAAGTATAATACATATTTGTTGTGTGGTCCTAAGGGAGAAGGCAATATATTTCATGGATAATTTTGGATCACTTGTAATGTACTTGGAGCTTTATCCCTTTAAAACACGGAGCTGCCTTGATTTTTAAGTTTTATTGTTCTTATTCTTCTTCTTTGGGATAGTCACCCAAAACATTAGGCCATGGACTTGTCTTGAACATTAACAATTACCGACAGTGCCTTCTCAGATGCATTGCTGAATGGGCTAGCCACTCACACAAAGTCTGATCATATTTCATGGTTGCAAAAGTGAACTGATTTCCTACTATCTTACTCTTTCTCTTCGGTTCAAAAGGGCCCTGGGCCCCCAGCTGTGGGCTTAGAATCTGACACAGCATGTACTACAGCACCACAGGTGATATAGTAACTAATAAATATTTTTGTACTTATTTATTTATGTATGTGTGTTTGTTTGCATGGCAGGCTGGTGGACTGGTACAGGATTCTTTTCAGCCACTTCTTGGGTCAAATGGCAAATAACATACACACAGTAATTGGACAGTATGTGCAGTACTTGAAGACACTCTGATGATAGGAGGTACTGCCAGTCATGCCAGGAAAAATAGGACAGTGGATTTGTAACACATCAGCTCAGCTGGATGGAATTTTGTAAATAATTATCTGTCATTGGTATATCAAACTGATTTTGACAGCGCAGTGGTGCAGCAGTTTACATTGTCACCTTACAGCAAGAGGTTCTCCAGTTCAATTCTCAGCAGGGGTGCCTTCTATGTGGAGACTGCATGTTCTCCCTTTGTTCATATGGCTTTCCTCTGGGTGCTCCGGTTTCCTCCCACACATTGTGCTTCTGGAATGTTTCTCCCCGGTCCTCCACTAAAAAATGGCTTGTTCCAAGTCAGACTTTCCTGGTAAACAAATGTTAAATAAATAAATACATTTTTACAGGTGCTTGTGCTGAAATGTATTTGTGAGGTTTGTTTTTGTTAAAATGTATCAACAGTGTGCCCTGCTGGAAGGAAAAGAAATGTACATGCACTATTGTAACTGTTTAAATGTATACATTATAACAGCATGTACTGGAAGTGAAGAGGTTAATCTTAATCCACCTGACTATGCAAAATATTCTTGAAATTAAATTACTTCAAGGGTTAAGCCATAAAGATGTTATCCCACAGTTTTGAATAGAGCCAGAGACACAATGTCTGTGCTAGAGAATAGTTAGTAACTCCTGTAGGAAGAATGAAATGGTTTTATGGCTTTATGACTTCAAGCAGCTGCACCACATCTAAGCAAAGCTCTATCTGTGTGTATTGTAGCACATACGTGCTAAACCCTGGTAGATTCTAGTAATGGAGTATAGTGCAGGAAACACAGTCAGATGACCATATGTATGTGATGTCATTCTGTACAGAAATAATGTTTTAATATTAGAGGAGAAGGAAGTCTCAGGAGTATTCTGTTTTCTGTCTTGGATCTGACAGCAAAGACAGCTCACTCATCTTGCTTTGCTCTATTCAGTAAGTATGAACACTAATTCTTTTAATCAATCAGGAATAGATAATGAGACTAACTAAATACTGTTTTTTCTATAACTGTGTGAAATTTTCCATTGGTGTTATTTTTAATAATTCGGTGTGCCTGAAACTTTGGTGTTTACTGTAAATAGATATATAGTATTTTCATGTTATTTTATTATTTATTATTAAATATATTTAAACTTTCTATTGTGGCTGGTCCTTTTTAGAAAATATTTAAGCTTTGAGAGCATTTGCATATATTTATTTGGTGATAACTCTGGCCACTTCTGAAATTCTTGCTGTTTGGTCAACATTATTGTATCAATATTAATTTCACTCATTATAACTGGGTACCCTTGTAAGAGCCTTAAAGTAGCTGACAGGAGTTCTGGTGGCAGTGATAACTACCTTCTAGTCTGGGCAGAAGAGGATACAGCAATTGAATCTCTGCTAGCCTTTCCCAGGTGTGTGTGCATGTGTGCGTGTGTGTGTGTGTGTGTGTGTGTGTGTGTGTGTGTGTGTGTGTGTCAGCTACTTGGAGCAGGGACAGAAAGCACTGGTTTCACAAAGAGGGTATGAGAAGACTTGGCTTGGAACCTAAACTAAGAACACAACTCTAAGCTGTGCCAGTGGGGAGTCTTACTGGGGAGCGGGACAGATATAAAAAGGAACCAGTCCCCAGTCTGAGTGTGTTCCCTGGGTGCTCTTAAGGGAAATTGTGCTTGATGCAGAGAGGTCTGCATCCAGAAAAATTGAGTATATACATTTTTATTCCAAGTGAATGTCCTTCTCCAGTGTCAGTGGGAAAGGATTCAGGCTCCTTGATTACTGGCCCAGTGTGAGGACGTCACAGACACTTACATAGCAATCAGGCAAAATGCATAAACATCTTCAGCATGGAAAGAAATTAACATGATAAAGTTTCACAACAAGGTAGGCTGTGTGAGAAAGCCAGTTTATCATAAAATGAAAACTGTAACATGCTTAATTAATTGTCTTAATGAGGCAATCATTCATGTATGGCAATTAGATAAAATACATATACAGTTTCAGTACATACAGAAAGAAATTAACAGTATAAAGTATCACAACAAATTAGTCCAGTGAGACAATGCAAATAGATGCCATTTTAAGAAAAGAGCTGAAGTAAATAAACTCAAAGATTCCTCACATAATAAAATACAATAAATGCAGAAATGTAACAAACCACAGAATTTGCAACTCTATCAAAGCTACACACTTAAACAGCATGTTTGAAGCACGTGCATTGGTTTTCAGTCTGTAAATATAATTTCATTTATTTAAGTGAGAGATGTTGTGACAGTATTTCAGTGGCACTGGCATATGAATGCAGTCTTAGCCTTAGCAGATAGCTACCTGAGCTCACGTACTGAAGTAATCCTTTGGCAGTAATTATTATGTCTACTGCATATCTAACAAATTTTTCTACTGGGCATAGTACTGGAATAACTATTTTATTCAGTACTTACTAGTGATGTGTTTAAAGATACAGATATTGCATTAATGCAATACACGTATGACCTTGTCTTGGTTTGTAGTGACACATGCATGTTTCTAGTGAGATCTAACCAATAAACAGCCTTTGATACTCTATAGAATTCTCTTATAAAACAAACTGATTTGGGGTGAAGAGGAAACAAAAAATATGTTATATGGTAAGCAAGGAGAATTGAGCTTAGACATATCTGTAAAGATAATACTTTTGGGATATGAGGCTACCAGTAAGAAATACTTTAGGCTAATTATTTTATTTATCCCTTGTTGACTGGGTTAAACCCACCAGACTAGTAACCTCTCTTTATACTATGAGGGGAAACTTGGCCAGGGTGTCAGGGAACTTGCCCTCCTCCTTTCAATAGGTGTTGAGGGATCTTTTACATCCACCTTAAATATCAGCAACTGAAGCAGATGGGATCTTTGTTTAATGTATCATCTGAAGGACGCCATACTCAGAATGCACCCCCATTACTCTGCATTGCAGTGATAACAATACATCCAGCTAGTGTGGAAGTAGAGCCCACAGCCTTCTGTGGTAAAGGAGGCTGTGCAACCTGTTGTGCCCCTGACACTGATATTAACCAGTACTTGGTTTTCCTGAAAATGTAAAAATGTGCTAAAGCAAACAATTGGGATAATAATTACAATAATAACAATAATAATAACAATAATAATAACAATAATAATAACAATAATAATAACAATAATAATAACAATAATAATAACAATAATTGGGATTGTTACATTATGCCAGTGGCCCTCTGACATCTAATACTCTAAGTTGTCATAGTCATGCTTCTACCAAAACTGTTATATGGCTCTCTTTTATTTCCGGACTCATTTAAGCATACTTTCATTTATAAATGGCATACAACAGAATTGATAGGTTTGCTGCTGTGAGTCAAAGAGGTAGCATGAATCTCAGCAGACAGATATTTTAAGACACTGAGTTCTAGCGTTCAAGGTTTATATGCAAGCATCTATGCCCTGCCCTACTAAGTGTGCTGGACTGGCATCAATCAATAAATTAGTTAAGGTCAGCATCTCAATATATACTGCCTGCGGCAAAGACTGTCACCATGTCAGCTAACAGATGATATAGTCATTAATTCCCATGATTATGGATCAGACTTCTGTTCAAGTTTAGAAAGTCTCTCTATAGCTCAATTCTAATTCAGGATCAAGTAATAGTGCCTTAGTAAGCTAAACTGCCATCAGTGTGCTGTAACGTAGCCCTTGTAATCTGTGCTCCTTGGTGTAGGATACATAACATTATAATTCCAGCCATATTAGCACAATGGTAAGGCCACTGACAGCATTCTCCAGTCTGTTTGCCCTTGATAGATTACTACTGTAAACAGTTTGAAAATTTATTTATTTTATTTATTTATTACTTATTTCTGTTTGTTTACCTGGAAATTCCAACTGAGGTCTCTCACATTGTTTGTGGTGGTCTGGAGAGAAAAGCTCCACATACACAAAAAATACATTGTGTGACAGAAAAAAATATATAAAAATATAACAACATAGACAATACAGTGAGTTGTATAATATAATATTACATTGTGATAAATACAAAATCTTCCTGGAAGGTAGTCCCATCAATTTTATTTTGAAAAATCCCATGAATCTCTACGAATTGTGGGTTTTCTCATCACCAAATCTTTCAGATTGAAATCAATAAATTTGGCCATTGGGTACATTATTGAACCCCTCACATCTACAATTGGATGCATGGGTGGTTTAAATGCGTTTTTATGAAATTTAGGGAGACCAAAAATCACTGGTATTCTGGGAAAGGGCACATCCCTATAATTCAGTTCAGAAATAGAAATGTTCCATTCTATAAATAAATCAAGAAGTGCCCCTTTTATGGCCATATAGGCCCCATTTAACTGATTTAGTGAACTATGTTCATGTGTCTCTGAAGAGAGAATTTCCGTCATCTTTCCTTCATAATCACTTTTATTCATATCTACTAGCCCACCCCCTTTATCGGGCTTCATTATCCTAATGGAATTATTACCACTTAACCTTTTCAATTCCTCTCTTTCAAAGAAAGTCATATTATTTCTCATCTGATTATCATGTATATTCATATATCATAAATCTAGTTCACACAATTTCTCAAATAATTCAATTGTAGCATGAAGTGGGGGATTATAGGTAATTGAAATGCCTATGTGATTAGTTGTCACGTCGACCTCACAAAATAATAATTTAAAATTCAACTTTCTCACAAATAATTTAAGATCTGTCAGAATATTAGGTAAATCCATCTTTTTGTTTGGGACAAAACTTAAACCCTTTGCAAATACTTCACAACAGGTTCAATCAACAGCCACAAAGGTAAAATTATATACTTTAAAATAATTCTCTCACTATTCACAATTAGCTCGGATGAAGGCAGAACATATACAGCACAATCTGGCAGAATCATTGATTCTAAAACCTCCCTCTGTTTTTCCCCCTCCTGCCTCTGCAGCTCCCCTGTTGTGGTTGGTTGATCATAGAATGAACTTCTCTCCTGGGGGAATGGTACCTCTGTCTCTGTTGCAAATTTCTCAGCCGTTCTGAGTGTCTGAGATAGGATTATTCCTCCCCCTCTAAAAAACAGTCTCTTGCATATTTTCCCTATTAACATCAGGTGCAATTGGTGAAGAACCATTAGTATTATTAAACTTAGTACTCCATTCTTGTGATCAAGGTGGTGGGGATAAGCAGTATTTTCCTTATAAACATTTTGATCTCTTATAAGTTTTTTCACCTTTCTACATTTTAGTACCTCAAGTTGATCTTCTGTACTTTTAAACATTTGTACGTATTCAAATTCATTCACTTTATACTGAGGGTTTTGTAAAATTAACTTGTCCAATTGTGTTACTTCTTTAGTCAGTGATTCTATCATTTTTCATTATGTCTCACAACTAGATTCATATAATCAGTCCCTTGCTTGTTAAACAATTCCAAAAGCTCATTATGAAATTCAGAACCAGCTGCCAGTCCTGTAGGAATCCCTTAGGTACAATATTTAAGTTAATCTTGTTTCTTTCAGCTTTTCCCAGTTAGGGGTCGCCACAGCGGAACTCTGGTCCGCTAATGATTGGCAGAAGATTTTCACGTGCCGAGTTGCCAGCCCTGACACACAACCTTTAATGAAGGTATGCCCATTCATGCATGTCTCCACGCAGAAGACGCTCTAGCTGACAATCAAACCGGACAGTGTCTTACTGTGAGGCGACAACGCTACCGCAGCACCACCACCACAGTTACATTATTTAAGTTAATACACTCCAAAAAAATACACTATCAAGCCACAATTTCTTAATTTTTAACAATAAATAATCCAATTCAGAAAACTGGGAAAGAAAACTTGTAACTCAACTTACTTGTTCATTAAAAAGAAGTCCGCATAAATAACTAGCCATGGATATCAGGTGAAACATTCTGCTGAACAGTTCTATTATTTAACACTATATTCTGTCCATTACTGACCTGCTGAATATCCAAGGGTGAAATATTACTCAAATGTCTTTCTAGTTTTGAAACCATTACAGTGCTTGTGTCTGTACCTCTACATAATTCTTCTAATTTTGTCTTATTCTACCTAGGACTGGAGCTTTTCTTCTCAGGTACCTCCTGAAAATTGGGGCTTGACTCAGTGGAGCAATACTAGTCAACAAAATACACATAAACATGTATGATTTTTGTAAGTACATGTGTTGAATTATGCAGTTTTTTGGAAAAGGCTCAAACCTAGGGGAAAGTTTCAGAAACACTTTGTGTGTGAGGCTTATTTTCCCAGTTTGACAATACACACAGGGGCATAGCTGTTAAAAAGCAAGGCTCATGGATGTGGTTATTGTATGGCATGCCACTCATTTGAAAAGGTTGCTAATGTGTGTATATCATCAAGGAAACATGGGTGTTATGATTCCAAAGCTTTGTAGGTGGACATGCTTTGGCAAACTGAGCAAATATAAAGTGGTAGAGCTTGAGAAAAATTCAGTGTGCACTTCAGACATGTCAGGAACTATAGCAGGGCTGGTTCATGTGAAGCAGTTTCACATACTCCAGGCAGTGCAGGGATCCATGTTGCCATGCTGAAGTCTGTAGCAGAGTTCACAATATCATTCATGTCACCTGTAGTGAGACACAGCTGGCTTATTCAAACCACTCTGTTCACGAGAAAATCCTGTGGTATGCACACAGACTTGTGGAGTTTTACTAAATTAACTGAGTTATTCTTTTAATGTTTCATTATTGAAAGGCTTTTATGCTGCTAGCTTAATGCCATGTCCTTTAACAGTGCACTTTCTTATGTTCATGTCCACGTTACCTTCTGCAATATTTATTTTAATCCCACAATTCTGTTGCAATTTACTCTGTAGAAGCACATGCTCTGGCCTTGTGTATGACTCTTCTACAACATTCTTTACCATGTGTGCCTGTGCTTTGCCCAGAGCCTGGTCACTTGCTCTGGTCTTTCATCAATATCATTATAGTTCTGTGGACTGCCTGATTAGGTTCATTCTAGTTTATTACCTGTAAACTACACTGTCCCTGATGCATTATAAGAGATGTCTTGGTAACCTACATATCTCATGCTTTACCATACAAAACTTGTTCTGCAGAGCATGTTTCTGAATGTTGTCCAGGAACTCCAACAAACTAAGATGCTGTAAAGCATGTGCTTGCATCTATGACTGGTATTTTTAGTTTGGTTTCACAGTATTGGCAATCTTATTTCATACTGATGCAATATGAACTATTGATTTCAGAAATAATCATTTTGAGGGGGGATCTACACAATTCCACAGTATCTGGCATTGAAAAAAGGAATGCATGTTGTCTGTTCTTAACTAAATGTTTTAAAATAACTTATTTTGGTGTCTATACCCTAATATAGTTTTGTTAAGTGATATTTATATTTTTCTTGTTTGCTTGTTTCTTGCGTAACAATGTTTTAGAAATGTACATTTGTAATTAACTTTTTTTTACTGAATATTTGTTTGGAACCAAGTTACTGGTAAGTAGACACAACAAGTTATCATATACCAAAATGTCCTTGTGTTAGGTATTATTTCTGATTTAGCGTGGGAGTGTTGCAAGTGTATGGTGGCCCTATGTTTAGAGGAATTGTAGCGTTCAAGATTTGTTATAAAGATGAATGTAGGTGGCTCGTTCTTTATGAAATCATCTAAAGATTATTGGTCCCTGTCTTTTGCGACACCAGCTGGATATAAAAAACAAAGTAGACACTAATGCTTTGTACGGACACATGCGGGAGTATAATGGGCATAAGTTTACTTTTATGGTGATTTCCCAAATAAATGATGGAGTTCGTAAAGGAGATATTTTCAATAGAACTAAAAAAGAAGAAATGAGGTGGATTATGAACTTAAGAGCTAATTTTCCACCAGAACTGAACCATATTGTACCAGTGAAACCGATATTAAAAGAGCATAGTCTTAATAGGAAATACTAGCAGCATTCTGATTGGTTTAAAAGAAGGTGTGTTCGATATGGA
Organism: Protopterus annectens; assembly: GCF_019279795.1. NCBI lineage: Eukaryota > Metazoa > Chordata > Ceratodontiformes > Protopteridae > Protopterus > Protopterus annectens. The sequence goes on along the minus strand of NC_056743.1, from coordinate 1,956,717,975 downwards.
CATTACTGTTGGTCTGCATGGTTACTTATTGGGATGCAAGGCATAGGGGCATGTTAATTACCTAATTGAGGTCTTTGATTGCTCTCAATTTAAATATAAGTAACTCATAGAATGGAAAACTAAGGATCTGATGAGGGTTATACATTGAAAGTGCTTATCCATTTATTCTGGTTTTGGCCTGTGACTTTTGTGAATGTTTTTACAAACTACATTTTATTAAAGAAGAATTTTATCCTCTTGTTTTGGTGGAAGCTGCTTTTTATACTTTTGTTTTTGTTTGTTGAGTCAGGCATCCTTCAAAGGTGCTTTATTCTTTGTTTTTGGTTGTACTTATTTTGTTTAAAGCACCTTACCTAGCGAGCTGAATATTTCAAACTACATGTAGACTGTGGAAGCAGGGAACATTTTAAATACTGAAACGATGCAGAAAAAGAATCCTTCACTATATACAGGCATTGTAAACCCGCTGTTTCATTTGAACTTGAATGATGGAACTAATTGTGTACTGAAGAAACAAATGTTGATTTTGAACGCATTTACAATGAAGTAGAAAACTACAGTCGCAATGTTTCCACATGGAAGCTTGCCTTCATCATAATGTAATACCAAGGGGTATAAGATTTAGGTGTATGCCGAATTATGGCAACACATATCCAGAGCTGCTTGCCAAATGGCAGGAAATTAATATCGAAACTAGTTTTCGACATATGAAGCTGCTAATAGACTTCTTTAAGCCGCAGGAAGAAGAGGCTTCGGCATTCATTGAAAACAAACAGAGTAAGTTGGAGCAGTTGGAACTCTCAGATAATAATATAATGAAATTTGAAAGGCTACAGGATAAACTTGATATATATGATAACAAACTAAAGAGCGTTAAAAGCAATAAGTTGAAAAGGGATTTCAATTACTTTAAAACTGGACAATTATTTGAATGGCACAAAGATAGAAAAATGCAGAGCAGGAATATACAGTCTAATACTCCTGCTACAAACAATGAAATAAGAAAGCAGATACACCGGGTGAATGTGCAAGCAGACATGCACAGCAGCTGGAATGCTAAAGAACATCAAAAAGATGCAATCACACAGAATTTAAAGACCAGTAAGGCTAATGACAGTGTAGTGTTGGCTGGAATGGAAATAACAAAAACTATTTCACTTTCACAAGACAGTGGAGGTGAAAACAGAGAAATGGGAGACAATTGTGGTCCATTAGTAGAAACTGATAGTTTAAATAGTAAAGCAGTAAGAGCCATGCCGAAGAAAGGCTCAAATCATGCACATATTTTTCAACAACTTCCTTTTTTAATCCAACAGAAGAACTCAAGGATGTCGAAATCAGAGAGCAGAGAGAGGAAGAAAAGGAAGGTGACAAAGAGCATGACGAATCACTAGTCGACATGGATTCTCTAGTATTCAGTTTGTCTAGTTTGCCGTTGACAAATGATGAACTTAATGTGTTACAGAAAGGGTTAAGTTTTATACCCTCAATTCAATCTGACTTAAGCAAATTTACAACTGACTTGAGATATTTTGGTAGAAATATCACTTTGAAATATATCTTTAGAGATGCCAATATGGATCAGACCAAGGACATATCTCCACAAAAACTATCTACTTTTAAGAAACCCAGTACATTTATGCCTCTCAGTCACCCAACTGTAGACATGTTCATAAGAGTTTGTGAGAATGAAGTAGCCAATCGCAAAGATGAAGGTAAAATGAGACACTATCATGACTTATCACCGAATGAATACCTTGCACTGAAGGAATTGGAACAGAATAAGGAAATGGTGATCAAGCTATCAGCCAAAGGAGGGGCAATAGTGGTGATGGATTCCACACACTATGCTCAGAGGATGCAATATTTATTGCAAGATGTTCACACCTATTATAGAATAAATAAGAATCATATGCAGAGATTGATATACAATGTGAAAGATTCCTTATATGACAAGTTGATGTCTAGAGAGATAGACAAGGACTTACATGAATTCTTCAATGTGGAACATCCAACTGTACCTATAATTAAGGGTCTCCCAAAGATTCATAAAAATCCCAATGATACACCCCTACACCCTACAGTATCAGGCAGGAGGTGGATCACGGAACTGCTCTCTATATTTGTTGAAGCAGAGCTCAAAAACATGTTACTGAATGCACAAACAGTGCTGAAGGATATAGCACAGCTACTAGAAAGGCTTTATGCAAGAATGGAACAGCTTGACTCATATGCTGGCATTAGACTGGTCACCATGGATGTAAATAGCCTTTTCACCTGCATTCCCAATGAGTATGGGATAGAGGCCGTATTAATTTTTGCATATCAATACAGACAGGAGACTAATAAATCAATTTGGTCTGTAACCTATTGGAACTGATAATTGGAAATAATGTATTAGTTCATTGTGAAGATTACTATTGGCAGACATGGGGGTGGTCATGGGCACCCCCTGCACCAATAGTTAAGCTAATTTAGTGTTGGCCCAAAGGGAGAGAGAATGGGAGAAGGAAATTGGTAATTGCTGGAAAGAATGTATTATATTCTACAACAGATTTGTGGATGACATCATTATTGTATGGAAGGAGAAGAAAAACTGCATTTACAGAGTATCTTACTAGTACCACCAGTTTTCTGAGATTTGAAGTAAAATCATCAGACCATGACATTGAATTTCTAGATGTTAAATTAACTCTAGAAAAAGATAAAGGCATTGAAACAACTGTGTACAGGAAACCAATGTGGAAGAACCATATATTGCACTATTCAAGCATATTTACAAAAATATAGTGGAAAATCAAGTTATTCGGGTGTCTAGGTTATATACAAATAATGATACTTTCATGTCTGAACAAACTAAGTTTACAAAATTTTACAACGAGGTGTTATAGTAAAGGAAGAATAAACATGGACCCCGAAAAAGCCATGACCTTACGCCAACAAAAAGGAATGCCTTTGTATTCTAAGAGAACACATATGGCCAAATGTACCAATAGGAACAACAACAATACCCTAGGATGTATGCTTACATTCAGTGCTGATTGTTCTGTTACATTCAGTGCTGATTGTTCTGATATTTCCAACATCATTAGGAAATAGTGTCCTTACAGCAGATACTAAGATTAAGAATATCATAGGGGATTATCCCCGCTTTTCGTTCAAGAATAAGAAGAATTTAAAAAGTCTGCTGTGCAACTATGGTGGGCAACTGAATACAAATACAACAAGAAAGAATAAGATGACAGGTACATGAAAATGCGGCTTTTGCAAGACTTGCAACTTCATGAACACCACAAATATTTTCGAACATCCTAACACACATAAAATGTATAAATATTATGGCTTTGCTAATTGTAATAACAAAAATGTGATTTATGTGGCTCTGTGTGATTCCTGCCAAGCTTACTATGTAAGCAAGATGAATAGGAAGTTTAAAGAGCGCATTTTGTGACACCAGCTGAATATAAAAAACAAAATAGACACTAATGCTTTGTATGGACACATACGGGAGTATAATGGGCATAAGTTTACTTTTATGGTGATTTCCCAAGTAAATGATGGAGTCCATAAAGGAGATCTTTTCAATAGAACTAAAAAAGAAGAAATGAGGTGGATTATGAACTTAAGAGCTAATTTTCCACCAGGACTGAACCATTTTGTACTACTGAAACTGATATTAAAAAAAGAGCATAATCTTAATAGGAAATACTAGTAGCATTTTGACTGGTTTAAAAGAAGGTGTGTTGGATATGGACATTGCTATTGGTCTGCATGGTTCCTTATTGGGATGCAAGGCAAAGGGGCATGTTAATTATCTAATCTTTGGTTGCTCTCATTTTAAATATAAGTACTCAGAGAATGGAAAACTAAGGATCTGATGAAGGTTATACACTGAAAGCGCTTATACATTTTTTCTGGTTTTGGCCTGTGACTTTTATGAATATTTTTATGAACTACGTTTTATTAAAGAATAATTTTATCCTCTTGTTTTGGTGGAAGCCACTTTTTATACTTTTGTTTTTGTTTGTAGAGTCAGGCTTCCTTCAAAGGTGCTTTATTCTTTGTTTTTGTTTTTGATTATTCCTAATTTATGTAGAATATTAATTAATTAAAACAAAAAAGTTATAAACTGTAGTAAGAATATGCACACATCCCTTGGTGAGATAATTGTAGGGCTAGTGCTAATAGAATAATCCCCATGCTAGATCTCCACTAACACCGTCAAGGTTTAAGACCTACTTACTTTGTAAGCAAAATGTTAATTTTATAAATATGAGAATCTGGTAATATAAAATTTTGAATAATGGGAGGAACATACATTGTTGTAAGTGCCATGTGCCATTGTGAAAAAAAACTAAACCCCTAACTATACAAGGGTGGGAGGATGGGTCAAGAGGAGGACTCAGTCTACCATTTTGGTCTGGTAAAAGAATTGGTATTCTTATTTAAATTTTTTATGCCTTGGGACTGTAATCTGTAATCAAGGTTTGAGGCTTGGCTGCCGCTACAGAGACCACCATATCAGCATATTGGGAGGGAGATAATGTAATTGTCTGCTAAAGGACAGGAAATTTGTGATAAGGGCACACAAGTTTAAAGTCAAGGCTGAATATTTTGTGTGTGTGCGTGTGTGTGAGTGTGTGTACTTTTGTCTGGTATGTAGTCTGAAGACAGCAGGTGATGTTGTTTAGAGGTTTTTTGAAACAGAAGTTAAAGGTAGGGAGCAGTAGTTTTCTGTGGAGGTGGGATGCAGGTATAGGAGGCATAAAGCATTTTACTGTGTACCACTATCTTCTGTTTCTTGGCTCTGTTAGATATAACATGCAGGAGTCTGTGATATTTGGACATCCACTTGGACTGCCTATGTTATTCTAGAACTCTCCATAGAATTTCCAGCCATCTGTCTCTAGTGGGACAGGTGGTAGGGTGCTCTATAGAATAAGGTGCTTTAACAGTGCTGGTTCACTGGATGTGGGATTTACTTGGATGTCTTACTGCTGCAGATGGAGGGGGTTGCCTCTGGTACTTAATAAGCACTTACACCCTCAAGCTACATAGTGGGATGGAGTTGTCCTGGAAGGACATTATAGGGCATTATAGATTAGTGGAAATAAAAAGTATCAAAGGTCACTTAAAGGTGGCCATGGACCTGTTGTCAAGAAAGTGTTTGGAGCAAAAAATGGTCTATTACCTGTTATGTTTTTTCAGGGTGAATTTCTCTGTGAATGTGTAGGGAAAGATTTGATGCACATTTGATAGAGCAGTTGAACTATAAAACTACAAGTGTGGTGTGGTCACTGAGGGAGGGCAGAAGTGCCAGGGATGCACTCTAGATTGCATCACATAACATGGTTAAGGTATTGTAAGAGTGGTTTGTGACAACCTAAGATTGGTCATTGGAAGACATGCAGAATAGTATACAACTGTACATGTTTAGGCAATTTTGAGGCAGGAAAAAAGAGCAAAGGAAGTAATCCAGAAGAGTGCTACCTTGTCCCCCTCACCTGTACAGCAGGATTCCCTGGGTGAGAAGGTCTGATGATCAAGGGAGTTCAGGAGAGGGTCAGTCCGGAAGGAAAAAACAAAATGAACTGTGACTGACTTCTAAGTAACAACAGAAAGCACTCTTCTTTGGGTATATAGAGCTTTTTGCATGCTTAAATTAATGATTTGTGCCTAGTTTTTCATGCATTTGCATTGTGTTTAATGCATTTTTTAGCTTTTCTGTATTTTGTTAAAGGTTTACGTTTATTGCACTATAACAAATGGTACATTCACTCAGTGTCTCAAAGAAGTGGAATGCATTTTCTTTTGCTGGGTGTCAAGTGTTTAACACAAATAAAATAATAAAATCACTGTGTTGCAGCCAGAGCGCTCCACAATCTTCCAAAGGTATCAAAGGTTTTATTAAGAAATAAAAATGCTTAAAAAGTATTTATTGAGCGCTTTCATCCCCTCAGAATGGGGACTTCATCAGAATACATGCCTTCTATTAAATCCAACATTTATAGCCAAATGTGTTGATGACATCACAGCCTCACAAATGCATTTAAAGACACAACCACTATTTTTAAAAAAATACAGCTTAAAAACACTTATAAACATCTAAACCATATTTACTACACTTAAAATAAATTTCTGTAGTCCCCTCTCTAGGGTTAACTAATACTTTCTCTAAGATTCCAAAGTGGAACCCCTGAAAATTCCCACAAACTAAAGAATGCCTATACAGTGCATTATTATTATGTGAATGTCATTCTAGCCACTCTTACCATTTGGCCTTTCACAAAGCTGGCCTTTTGGTGGGGAGGATGACTACTCGTGTATTCAAGGTAAGAGTTGTTGAATGTAGGTTTTTCTGTATATTTTAGCTATAAAACCACTTGGAGTTTTAAAAATCTGAGTATCGAGATAACTAATTGACAAGGGGTTACTTGTGTGAGTGAATTTTAAGAAACTGGTAGTGGAATTCAGATACTTAACAAATTCCTCCATTCTATCTATGGAACCATTCCACAGAATAAAAATGTCATCCAAAAACCTTACGTACGGCAATTACGTAACAGGATATATGAACACATGTATCAGATATCCACTAAGAATAATAATAATGCACTGTATATGCATTCTTTATTTTCTGGGAATTTTCAGGGGTTCCACTTTGGGTCTTAGAGAAAGTATTAGTTAACTGTAGGGGGGGACTACAGAAATGTAATGGAAGAAAAAGAAGTCAAACGGCAGATCAAGCTGCAGGCAGGGGAGATCATTGGTTTAAATGAAGTTATTTCTGTAAAACCCCTGTTAATTAAGCGAGCTAGGGACAAAAGGCTATGTTAAAAAATTTCATGAAGTTAGGAAAGCTTATTTTAAGTGTAGTAAATATGGTTTAGATGTTTATAAGTGTTTTTAAGCTGTATTTTTAAAAAAAATGGTTGTGTCTTTAAATGCATTTGTGAGGCTGTGATGTCATCAACACATTTGGCTATAAATGTTGGATTTAATAGAGGGCATGCATTCTGATGAAGTCCCCGTTCTGAGGGGATGAAAGCACTCAATGAATATTTTTTAAACATTTTTATTTCTTAATAAAATCTTTGATACCTTTGCAAGGTTGTGGAGAGTTTTGGATGCAACACAGTGATTTTTATTCTTTTATTTTCATTTTTGGTTGTCACTGGAGTCGTTGTTTAAACAGTTTTGGCATTTTTAACAGAGCGACCTTGCAGCATGGACTCTTTAGATGAAATTCCAGCATTATTTTTGCCAGCTCATAGAGATGAGCTGAATAGAGTTTATTCAGAGCTAACAATTGTAAAAGGTGAGCTGACCCACCTCATTGACATATTCAGCCAATCCCAAGGCTCCATTGATTGGTCCTCAGGAAATAGGAAACGACATGTCGGAATTGTCTGGAAGCCAAGGAGAGGCAAGATTTGGCATCTTGTTGGATTTTAAACTCTAAAAGTGGAGAAAAAAGCATGAATGAACTGAGAAATGGTGCTGCGACAAAGTAGAGTGGTGGAGATGATATTTTCAGCATTTTCACAATGCATGGAACTGGTGCAAGGCCAAAAACCACAGGTACTGTTTTACACTATGAGTGGGGAAAGGGGTTTGGCTTTAATACTGCAGTTACATGACAATTTAATATGGATGGGACTGATAAAGTGGATATAGACAATTTGTTTAAAAAGCCTTTTGTTTTTAATGACCAACAAAATATGGGAAACAATATAACGACTGTGAAATATGCAACAAAGACTGGGACTTTGAAAGAGAACATTTTCCTTTTAGAGAAAAAACATGTTTGATGTTAGAAATCTCCAAATGGAGAATGCTTATTTAAATGAATGTTTACAGAAGAAAATTGTGAGAAAATGCATAAGGGTTTATAAATTTCCTTTTGGGATTGAATATGATGACAAACTGATTATTGAATTCTCTGAAATGTTTAATAAGCATGGATTACTGCTTGTGGAAAAGATTGTTTTATGCAATAATTCTAAACTGCGTCATTTGATTAGTGAAGTTAAGACTTTAAATAATGACATAAAAAATGACCTATTGTTTTCACAATATTAAAATCTGTATTTTAAACAGTTTAAAATGGTGGAAAACAAGTGTAACAGAATTTTTGATAAAAAATGTAAAAAGTTTCAAAGGTATTTAAAAGAGTATAAAGAGAACATAACATATATCTTGAAACAGAAAGAACATAAAATTGTTGGGGGGATTGGGCTATACCTACACCCACACCCATACCCACATCCACCCTCATAAAGAAGAGTATATGTATAGGAATGAAAGGAGAAGTTCCCTTTATAACTCTAATGGTCATAACAGTTTTTAGTACAATAATTATAGAAATAATCAACATTTTTATCATGCACAGGAAAAATGGGATGTAGGGGAGAGAAGAGACATGGAAAAGGCATCAAATCAGTGGTTCAACAGAACCAAGTGGAGAAGGGAATAACAACTAATAGTGATGATGAAATTTCAAGGAATGGACTGGTTAGCACATTTAGGGGTTACCACATTTATAATTATTCAGGAGTAACCTTAACTAAGGAGCATTTTTTGTTATTTATGAAGGGGTTGAAATATGTGCCAGCTAGAGGCTTTGATTATACAGATACCCTCTTGGAGTTAAAAATATACATGAGGAAATTGAATTTAGCTTTCCTGTTTGGGGACCAAGATGAACATGTTAATCTTACTAGGAATAAAGAAATTAAAAACAAGAGCATGTATAACTCACCAATGGACCCCACCCTAAATGTTTTTGAGAAGGCTGTGACTGAGGATTTATATGCCTTAAAATTAAAAGAAAAAAGCGGTTTTTATATAGAAGTCTTAGTGGGGAAGAGATGAGATTACTTGAACAGCTCAGAAACAACAGGACAATTAGGATCATGCATCCAGATAAAGGGGGTGGGATGGTCATCTTTGATGCTTTACATTATTCCCCAAAAAATCCTAGAGATGTCACATGACACTAGTGTATATACTCATGTTTCACTTAAGGAAGTCAACATTAGTTACCGAAGAATAGATTATTACTTGGAAGAATACCTATTGGATGAGCGTATTACACCTGAAATTTACAGCTTTTTGAAAGTCAAGAACCCTATGCTGGCTACCATTTTTGGGATTCCGAAAACCCACAGGGTTTAAATAATTTAACATTTCGGCCAATAGTAGCAGGACAGAGGTCAAAAACTTACTCTTTTGGTGTCACCATAGACTTTTGGTTAAAACAAGTTGTGAATAAAGTGGAGCATTTAGTAAAAGATTCATGGGACTTTTTGGGTAGAATTAAGAAAAAGCTTCGGGAAAATAATTTGATTTTCTTGACTATCAATGTAGTGGATTTATTCACTTGTATTCCTAGAGAAGAAGGGTTAGATACTTTTGCCAACTGTTTGAATAAAATGTCAGTTTTTTCTAATTTCATGGGGGTAGTTTTAGACTACAACTATATATATTTTGAAGGAGAATACTTTAAACAAAACAAAGGTGTTGCTATGGGAGCCTCATGTGCTCCCATATTTGCAAATTTGGTTTTCCTTGACTAGGAGTTAAATAAAGTCTTTAGATGTGAGTACTTTCAAAATGTCAAATTATACGCAAGATTTTTGGATGACATTTTTATTCTGTGGAATAGTTCCATAGAAAGAATGGAGGAATTTGTTAAGTATCTGAATTCCACAACTAATTTCTTAATATTTACTCACACAAGTAACCCCTTGTCAGTTAGTTATCTTGACACACAGATTTTAAAACTCCAAGTGGTTTTACATCTAAAATATACAGAAAACCTACATTCACCAACTTTTACCTTGAATACACAAGTAGTCACCCTCCCAACCAAAAGGCCAGTATTGTGAAAGGCCAGAGGGTAAGAGTGGCTAGAATGACATCTTTGGCTGATGACCTTGAGAATGAATTACAGAAAATTGTGGAAATGTTCTATGAAAAAGGATATCCACAGGGCATTGTTCAGGAAAATGTGGACTATGTTAGAAGGGAATGGGGTAAGAGATTCAAACCCCTACTGGGATTTTTTAATATGGTTAGAGAGTCACCTCAGGGACAAAAAAACTTTGAAAAGGCTATGATTTTACCATACTGCAGGAAAGTAGGGAAAGTGAAGGACATATTGGAAAAAAACTGGGCCATTCTCATGGGAAACCCAGATTTGAGAAGGGTTGTAGGAGAGACCCTCCTATGTATACAAAACTGGGGTAAACATAAAATAAAGTTTTGAATATGTGAAGAACACACAAGCAAACAAGTATGATGGTACTATAAAGTGTGGATCCTGTTCACAATGTTGCCACATAGTAGATTGTAAAATGGTTATTTTAGAAAATACCCTCAAATCAAAAGTAGAATTTGTTAAGGGCAACTGTCACACTTCAGGAGTCATATACCTTGCACCATGTAAGGGATGTCCAGCATATTATGTTGGCAAAACCGAAAGGCAATTATGTAATAGGATATATGAACACATGTATCAGATATCCACTAAGAATAATAATAATGCACTGTATTGGCATTCTTTAGTTTATGGGAATTTTCAGGGGTTCCACTTTGGAATCTTAGATAAAGTATTAGTTAACCCTGGGGGGGGGGGGCTACAAAAATTTAATGGAAGAAAAAGAAGTCAAATGGCAGATCAAGCTGCAGGCAGGGGAGGGCATTGGTTTAAATGAAGTTATTTCTGTAAAACCCCTGTTAATTAAGAAAGCTAGGAACAAAAGGCTATGTTAAAAATGTCCATGAAGTTAGGAAAGCTTACTATGGTTTAGGTGTTTATAAGTGTTTTTAAGCTGATTTTATTTTAAAAAAAGTGGTTGTGTCTTTAAATGCATTTGTTGGGCTATGATGTCATCAACACATTTGGCTATAAATGTTGGATTTAATAGAAGGCATGTATTGTGATGAAGTCCCCATTCTGAGGGGATGAAAGCATTTAAAGAATACTTTTTAAACATTTTTATTTCTTAATAAAACCTTTGGAATGTTGTGGAGAGTTCTGGCTGCAACACAGTGATTTTATTATTTTATTTTTGTTTTGGTTGTCACTGGGGTCGTTGTTTAAACAGTTTGTTTAACACAGCCTACTATTCTTGGTAACTAAGAATGCACAAACGTAAGTAATGTATTCATTAGTAATGTTACTAAGGTTCCATTGTACTGGGACTGTTGTAAGACAGCTCAAGAAGGAGGCTGCATGTTCACAGAAAATACAGCAATTAATCTGAAACACGAGCAGCTGTTCTTGCAATTGTGCTACCTAATTAACTGAGGCTAATTACAACTGTGGGATAGAGAGCTTTAGAGACTGTGCGTTACTTGATGGCACTGAAAAAGTCAGTTCTGTTCTTCCTTTTGTTTTCTGCTTACTGGTTCAAATCACTTTTGCATGGAAGGTAAAATAACAGTGTTTGTGAAAGGGCTTAGATTACATTGTGATACTGCATGTATGTTTGTATGTGATGTTGGTATATTTAATTTCTAGATGAGTATATGTTTTACTTATTTTTTAATATTGTTTGGAATGTCCTGCCTATGAAATCATCTCTACTCAAGTAGGGTCTTGCATGCGTTTTTTTTTGCTCCTGCATAGGTGACCAAAAATCTTGTTTAATGTCAGATGGTAAGAAATTGGCTGCAGTAGGGTTTGAACCTGCTGTTTTCAGTTCCCATATGGTGTTTCCTCACTGATCCCCACACATGCTTCTTCCTCTTTGCATAGGAAAAAGTAAACATAATGAAGAAATAAATTACTGTAATTTAAAGGTGGCCTTTACTTCTGGTACATGACACATTGGTTAATGTGACACGTCAACAGAGCTAACATTTCACTTGGGTTCACTATAATTAAAAACAAAAATGGAAAGTAATCACAACAACCAGCATTGCTGGCCTTCAAATCTTTTATCTGTGGTCAAAAATATTATACTTCTCTTCTCATTTGACTTGTATCTGAACCACCATCAGAGATTAAAGATTTTGTTTGTGAAATCCTTAGTTGTTTTTGTATTTTCTTTAAATTTATTTTCCACTTCTTTATCTTGGACTCACTGTTAGTACTGTGTAACTCGTATAAGTTTGGTTTTCCTTATTTAGTGTGAGGTCATTGGAATGGACATTCCTACTTTTGTCTGTAGCAAATAGCAGGAAAAAGCAGAGGAACAGCAATATTCTTCCTGTGATTTTGCCATGTGATTTTAATATATGCATAATCTGGGAGAGCCAGTTGTGTGAATCAGTGAATTTCAGTTGCTGTTGAGTTGTATTAACTTAGGACGTGACCAACATTTTGTGGAATGCCTAATTTTTTTTTGTTTGGTTCATGGAGTCGTTTCTCAAATTCTCATAAAATTGTAGTTTTCTGGCAAATCACTGGCAGCCAATCTTTGACTGAAGTTAGAGAAGAATGATGGCAGTCAGGGCAGCAGACGTAACGTTTGATTTTCAGACTTTAACCTTCAGAAAATTCATGCTATGCAAATTCTTATTATTCTGTCAATGTACCAAGTTTGGAAGAGCAATATGTAAAAAGTGTCACTGTTTGTATGCCTTTGTTTTGCCCCCCCCCCCCCCATTATTTGTGGCTTTGTCCAGATTTCTTGCTGTAAGAGATTGCGAGCTATGAGTATGAACAGTCTGTCTGGCTATTCTGAATCATTATGAGCTAAGAAAAATATGCATATGTTTATAAGGTGTGATCAGTAGCCTTTGGAAAAACCTTGCTTTTCTTCTGAGAACTTTTGAAAAGCTACTTTAAAGCTGAAGGCTGAATGCATCTACTTTTATAGTGATAATCTAAAGGATGAAGCATGAAAGTAGTCTTAACAGCAGGTGTAGAAGCAGTTAAATTTTATTTTTATAAAAGAAAGTTGTACTTTAGTTTTGCACAAGTTCAAAGTTTGATACAAGTTCAAATATTAATATAAATAAAACACTATTGTTCTTCTGTTTATTTTGTGTTTAATATTTTGTCTGTTCAGTTTGTGTTTGGCATCCCACGGTTTCATTGGAGTGGGTGGGGTTACACAATTATGCATATAAATTTTATGTTAATCAAGGTACAGATTTGTTCCTATTTTTCACCGGCCTTTGTCTATATTTTTTATCATTCCAGGTTGAGAGGTATGACCAGAGAACATCCTTACTAACTGGTCAAGCTACCTCAGCTGGCATCTTTTACCCCAGCAGAGCAGTCTGCTATGATATAATTTAAGAAAGCCAAGCTCCACACTCCTCATGGTGAACAAGGTCAACAGCTTTACAAACTCATTTCTACCACCTAGATCCATAGTCTCATGTTTCAGTTCATACCCCAAAGATTGTGAATATAGATGAGGATGAGAATGTACATGAATCGGCAATTTAGGAGTTCTGTCCTGTGACTTATCCTGGATCTGGCCCCCATGTCTCTAGTAACCCAAGTCTGGACCCTGTGTTTCTGATGGACGCAGGCAGTAATGCCTAAACTAACATACCCCCGTACCACAACATCCAGAAGTTTCCTAACTAACATACTATCTCCTAATAAATGCCCATAATACATAGGAGCACAATTGGGTTGGACTGCATGACTAGGCTTATAATGGCCCTGGTGGTCAGTAGCCTAGTATATACCTAGGAACCTATGAGCCTATATCTTACTTTAGTAGCACAGTTCAGTCCAGTATAATACCTACAGTTACTGCTGCTACTGTGCTGTTATTCTTGTCAGCTTCCTGAGATCCTGTGTCTCATTTGTAAAGTAGACCTTAAAAAAACAAAAGCTCTTCTTAGTAAGTAGCTGTTTACCCATCACATGGAGAGAGCAATCCTTTATTTTCCAGGTAATGCCATTGACCTTGGATGTAAAATTGCTGAGTTTTATCAATTCACTTTACACACAGCAGTGAATTACTCCAGTGTACACCAAAGATTAATCATTTGAAGCCAAGAGAGCTCTGAGTTTACAACTGCTATTTGACTGCATTGATTTTCAGATTTTCTACACTTAATTTTTGGATATTTCCATTACTTTTTGATTTTGGTATTACATTGCAGTTTGTTGTATTTTAGTTTTTGTTTTACTGCAAATGTATATTTTTCTTGGAGTTTTAAACGTTGTTGGCTAGGGTCTGTTAGGAAACTTTTGCAATCACTGATTGAATATGAATTATCTCTAGCTAATTAGTATCTCTAGCTAATTTACCCTCACCAAGAATGATGCCACAGTATAAAGACAAAAATTATCAATTTTAACAATTGGCTAAAGTATTGGTGTCCTTCAAAGGGGATCCAGTGTCTGTCAGCCTGGGATGACATGCTCGACAAGCCACATTGCTGCTTTTGAATACTGGCTAAGGCTCTTGCCACCCCCATAGTGCCTTTTTTTAGGCAAGGCTCAAAAGACAAACCCACCTCCATAGACAACACAAGGAAAAAGAAACTAAGGGTAATGCTGCTCAATGCCAGAAGTCTAAACCTCAAGATGCATGCACTTGAGGCTCTCCTCAGTATGGAGAATATCGATATCTGTGCAGTAACAGAAACCTGGTTCAAGGCTCCCAAGAGCACCCCAGCACTACCAGGTTATACCTCATACCATGCTTTTCGGCCCCAAAACTCAGACCGAACCACAAAAGGAGGGGGAGTATCCATATTCATCAAAGATACCCACACCTCCAGGTTAGTGGCACTGCACGAAGCATCGGAGACCATCCATGTGCAACTAACAGTGGGCAAAACTGCCTTTCAGTTTGTAGCCTGCTACAGATCACCCTCCCAAACTCAGGAACCCCACTTGGCTTTCCTGAGAACACTGGAGAATATGAAGGTCCCTCCAAACACCATTATATTGGGTGACTTCAACTACCCAAACATAGACTGAGCACTACTCAAGCCCCAATACCCTCGCCCAACGGTTCCTAGAATTTATAAACTCAAATGCTATGGAACAACTGGTCACCACTCCCACAAGAGGGGAAAACATACTGGACCTGATCAAAACCAACATGGGGACTCTATGTTCCATACCAGAGGTATACCCCTCATTGGTAAGATCTGACCATAAATTAATCTCACTGGACATCCATATCCCATCCCCATCCCCAGCCAAGGAAACCAGGGTGAAGAACTTCTCAAAAGCAAACTTCACACTTCTCAAAACCAAGGTGGAATCCTTCAAAGCCCCTGGGCCAGTGGAAAATATGGCCCAAATTGCAGAATCCTTTACAAATGCATTCTATGGACACCTACAGGAATGCATGGATTGTGCTATCCCAAATAAAACCAGGACTCGCTCCTCCAAAGGCAGGAGACCTGTCTGTTGGACCCCAGCCATAAATAAGCTATACAACAGAAGGAGGAAGCTACTACATGATGGAGCAAAACCCAAAAAGGGAAGGCATCTCTGATCAGTACTAGCAAGAAACTATGATCCCTCATAAAATCATCTAAGGCCAGCTTCGAAAGAAACATTGCATAAGACGCTAAAGATAATCACTTTAGTTATGTCAGGAACCTGGGTGGTAACTCCCAGAGATGCTCTGAGTTAGGGCAAAATGACAACAAATACACTGAACCCACAGACATTGCCAACATCCTGGCAGACAGGTTCAGTGCAACCCCCCCCCCCCCAAAGAGCAAATGTCTATCCCAACAGAGTGTAGCCTCCCTGACATCACAGATGCACAGGTGAGAGCTGCCCTCTCCAAAGCAAAAAACACAGCATCAATGGGACCAGACGGTGTTCTGGGCTGCGTCTTACACGAGCTCCAAGAAGAACTGAACCCTCACATAAAGTCACTGTTCAGTCTCAGCCTTACTGCAGGATATGTACCCAAGGAATGGTGTACAGCAACAGTGGTCCCACTCCACAAAGGTGGTGCCACAACGGACCCTGGAAACTATCACCCTATAAGCCTGACTAGCCTGGTCTGCAAAGCTATGGAGTGTATCATCATGGAACTCATAAACAAAGACATTGGGAACCTCCAAACACTGGATCCTACCCAATTCGGCTTTAAGGGCAGATCTTGCCTCTTGAACCTGACCGACTTCTTTGAAACAGTCACCACGGCCATAGATGAAGCGAAGGTAGTCCACACAGCCTACATGGACCTCGCAAAAGCCTTCGACACAATACCCCACTCGGGCATCATAAATAATATCACCAGCTTAAATATCAACCCCTATGTCACAAGATGGGTTGCAAACTGGCTCGGGGATAGAACCCACATGGTCAGAATTGCAGGTGCCATGTCAGACTCTAAACCAGTTACAAGTGGCATCCCACAAGGCTCAGTCCTGGGATCTCTCTTGTTCGATATATATTTCTCTGAGGTACAGGCTAACATGGGAGGACTATAGCTGACCAAGTTCGCAGATGACTGCAAACTGGGTGCCATAATCGACTCGCCAACTGACACAAGCATCCTCCAAAAGGGTCTCGCAGAGATGGATAACTGGTGCCAGAGCCATGGCCTAAAGCTAAATGCCAAAGTGCATAGTCATCCCCTTTGGGAAAAACAAAGTGCCCACAAATTACCACATGGGTGGTAATCCATTAAGTATGGAAGAAGTAATTAGGGATTTGGGGACCCAAGTAGATAGCAATATCTCCTTTGACAATCACGTTGCCAAAGTGGTTAGAAAGATTTTCTACATAGCCCACCTTATCACAAAAGGGTTCACATCTAGATCAAGAGAGGTCATTGTGCCCCTCTACTCATCACTCATCAGGCCCATAATTGAATACAATGCCTCATTTGGGATGTACCTTACCCGACACCTGCAGCAACTGGAAAGACCCCAAAAGTACCTCACCAAGAGGATAAAGGGACTCAAACAGATGCCCTATGCAGTTAGGCTAAAGAAACTCTAGTTCTACTTGGTTGCTTACACAGAAATAAATAGGACATGCTGGAGGGACAGATTCATATCCCAGAGGCTCCCCTCACTCTGGAACAAAATCCCAATCCATGTTATCTTGACGAGTGGATGGGAGATCGTAGGTTTACCCCTGGGATCTATTCTGTGTCCCTACTAGACAGAGGCACAGTAAACTAACCTTAAAAGGTCTATATTCTCTGACCTACTATACAGAGGCACAGTCAACTAATCTAAAAGGGTGGCGAAAGCCAAATACACTCTGGCTAGGCTTATAAATGCCCTAGGGCAGATAGCCTAGTATCAACCTATGAACCTCTAAGGAGCTGAAACAGTTTTCTTATTTAAGATATTCACCCACATTCCTATACAAATACAAAAGCTCTGAGTTTACAACTATTGTTCGACTGTATTGTTTTCTTTGGATTTCTGCCTTGCTTACCTGGTTAATTCTTGCTGTTTTTTGAACCTTGGTGGCTTTTTAAAACTCACCCCCCCCCACTATAAATTTGATTTTAAATCATCTGTCAGTGCCAGTTCTTCTGGGCAGTGATAGCTCAGACTGATAAGCCACTACCCTTCAACTCTTAGTTAACCTTTGTTTCATATCATGCCACTAAGTTAGAGCACAATGTAATATTCGGAGTTTGTTTGTTTGTGTCTTTCAGCTTTCAGAGTGATAACTTGAATTATTTATTTTTCTTCTCTGCATGTTTTCTTCTTTTTACCAAACATCAACTGCATGCATTTTTAACTTTCTTTACAATAACAGGAGAAATTTGAATTGTTGCAGAATCTGAGCATCATTTATTTCATTTTCTTTTTACTTTTATAGGTTCATCTGTGAATAAGAGGCTAACAGCCCTGAAGGGGCATTTTAATCCTTGATCAAAATGAAATGCAGTACCTTGCATCTGTGAGGTAAAGGTTTTAACCATTATATCAAACCCATTACTTAATCTGGAGACCTTCGTCTTGTGGTATGACTCACAATACTGAGAAAATTACAAATCCCTGCTTGATCTGAGCCTCATGCATTACATTTCTACTACATTACTGTTTGCATTTTACTTGGTCTGGGGATCCTGGTCTTGTAGTATCACTTACAATAACAAGGGAATTGTGAACTGCTGCAGGATTTGAGCCTTAGCTATATATATATATATATATATATATATATATATATATATATATATATATGGTTCCTCTTTACTAAGTCGAACGGCCACAATCTCGAAGTGCATATGGTCGAGACCATATGCTCGAAAATGTGGAAGCTCAACTGTGTGAATGGGGAACGGCATACAGTGCAGAATGGGAGATTTCCCTTTCTGCACTGTAGTGCGATCTCAAAGTTGGAATAAATAAGTAGCAGGGGGTGTGGGGGATGCAGGGGGGCTTGCCCCCCTTGCAGAAACACTTTTTTTGTTATGTTCTTTTTTTTGTAGTTCCCTTTCACAGAGTCGAGCTTCAGAAATTCAAGCATATGGCATCAGCCATATGCATTTCAAGTTTCTGAATGTTCAACTTTATGAAGGGGAACTATATATATATATATATATATATATATATATATATATATCTATATATATATATATATATATATATATATATATATGAGACACCATAGCTATAGGGTCCAGATCTCATCCTAGTGGGCAAGCTAAAACCTCCAGCATCCTCTCTCTCCAACCAGTGCTTCGTGTCCCTGCCCAAGTAGCTGAAACACACTCACTTTGAGATAAGTTATATCCAACCACACAGAAACTCTTGGGGAAGGCTGACACAGCTTCTCCAGTTGTCCCTTTTACCCAGACTATACGGTAGTACCACTTGCCACCACCCACTAATATTTATCAGCTGCTAAAAGCCCCTTATGAAAGGGTGTCCAGTTATTACTGTGCAATATTATTATCCAAATGGTAAGTGAACAGTCAAAGCTTATTGGAGTGGCTTGGCCAGTATTACTATATGCGTGCAATGTATTCTTGAGCTTAAATTAATTCTACACAAAACAGCCACAGTTGAAAGGTTTAAAGATATTTAATAATAAATAATAAAAACACAAGACAATACTTACTACACAGTGCTAGTTAAGAGTTCAGAGATCACAGAGAAATACTTAAAATAATACAGTAGAAAAGTTCTGACATCAGTACAGAAAAAAAAACTAATCTAATCTTTCTAGTTCCTAGCTATTTCTAAGAGAACACAGTTCTAAAATAAACTTACATATAGAGCAAGACAGTGCTGGTGATGTTGGATGTTCTCAAGATAAATGCTCAAATGTACTCATTCTTTCTGTCCTTAAATTGATAAACACAGTACCGCTGATTCATTTCAGATTACATAATTTCTTTCTGGTTCCCAGGCTAACAGAACTCAAAGGCTAATAGCCCTTTTGATCTTGCAGCTGTCAGGAAGCCAGAGCAATAAAATCAATTATACATGTAAATTCTAGCCATTCTCTGGCCTCAAAAGAAGAGGCAGAATGTCTCCCTCTAGACATCTCAGCTCCGAGCTTTAGATCAATGGATTTCACAATGCTTGACTTATCAGCTTTCTTACAGCAGAGTGCACTGTTACATTTTTTATAGTTCAACATCCAATACAGTCTTTTCACATTTAAGAGATCAAGCTTGTGGCTTACATTAATATGTACAAATCGCAGAATTATCTACAAAACTCTGTCTAGCTAGACTGGCAGCCTTCACCTATCTCTGCTATATATATATGTATATAGATAACACACACACACACACACACACACACACACACACACACCACTTATGCTTAGCATTGTACTGTTTACTGACTGGATTTCTCTCTAACTCATCTCCTATAATCTCTGCTGAGTTGCACAGCAGTTGTTTGCAGTGATCTGTATAGGTTCATTCACCTAGAATTGTAATTTTCCATATAAAATGTCTCCTGCTGTTTTCTTTTTTATCTAGCGGAATGCAGAGTGGCTAGTTTGTCTGTTGAGAAGCATTACCCCAAGTGTGCTGTTTAGACCAATCCTAGATCTCGCCTTCTAGCCCAACTCCCAGTTTAGTTAGTTACAAACCCTTCTTGCACCTGTTCTTGTAGATTCCAAAAAAGGAGGCTAGAGGATCAGCAGCTATGAATGTGCACTTTCATAATAAATCTGTAGTCAGTCTGGTGGACATGGGCATCTTGAGACAATGTAATAATTGCCTCGTGTTTACTGGCAATCACTTTATTCTTAAGCAGACTGAGACAGTATGTGATTTCTTTCATTCTTTCTTTCTTTATTTAACATTTGTTTACTGGGGTGGTCTGACTGGGTCTACAGAACCTATTTTCAGCAGAGGCCTGGGGAGAAGGGCCTTAGGATCTTGCAGACTGTGAAGGACTGAAATGTGACAGAGGAGGATGAGGTTAGTGTGGAAGAAGAGGAAGTGCAGAGCATCAGGCAGGCTTTATGCAAGAGTAGAGCCATGTCTTTTTGAGAATTTTTTAAAGAGGCTTTGAAATGGGTTAGGCCAAAGTATAGACACAGAGTATGAATACAGCAAGTGACCTGGTTTTCTTGCGGGTCTTGAGATAGCTAAGAGATTTTTGTCTTCTGATCACTGGTATTGATTTGGTGTGTAAGGTGTGACTAGATTGGTTAGTGCAGGGCAGGCAGTAGTCTTGAAAATAAGGTTGTGCAAGGTGGGTATCTGAATAAAGGCAAGTTGGTTGGGGAGTGGTTTACAGTGGTGTGTCTGATATTTAGTTTGTGGCAAACTTTGCAACTTTGTTGTAGCACTGTTCCATCTTGTTTATGGTAGAAGTGATGTAATTACACTGTCTTTGGAGGCAAAGCTCTGATATATAGAGACTGATTCATTCAAACAGGTTGCCAGTGACACACATACTGCATCAACAATGGATCAGACACATAAACTCTCCTGTTCTGAGGCTCTTAAATGAAATCTACCCAAACTTCAAAGGTATCCCAAACAATTTCCTCAGCAACTTACCAAACACTCTACAAAAGCAGCAGCACTCCCCAGGACACATACAGCGCCATCTCACAATGTTTCAACATCTAAGCCCTTAAGTCAAAAAAATACACAACCTAATATATTGGTCAGTGAAAACTCTATTGTGAGATGCACTGATGACCCACTAACCAGGCTGAGCAAGGAAACAGTCACAGTCAATCGTCTATTAGAGACAAGGATCGAAGAGGTCAGACATGCACTCAGAATATTGAACCTCAAGTACCAGTATGACTCTGTCATAGTCCAAATGGGTATTAATGACTTGAGATGTACCTCCCTGGTCAACATAAAGAGGGACATGATTGAGTTTGCAGATTGTGTCCCAGGCAGGTATGAGCCTAGCATTGAGCAGCGTTCTACCTTCTCCAAGGATGATACCACAACATAAACAGAAGATGATTGACTAATAATTGGCTTAGTTACTAGTGCCATTCTAGGGGAGTCAGTATTTGTCAGCTTGGGAGGACATGATCGACAGACCACACTGCTTTGCCAGGGATAGTCACACTTGTTCCCACTAGGCTTTTGTACAGTTACTGAGAGATGGTTTGAAGCCATGGAAGCCACCCCAGCAGTACAAGGTTATAGTGCTTTCCACACATTCAGACCAGCTACCACATTGGAAGAGACAAGAAGTGGAGGTGTATAAATCTAAATAAAAAGTAAGCAGACCTCAAGATTATTCAAACAATATGACATGCTTGAACTATTCCATGTCCAATGAACCTTAAAATCCCATACTATATTCTCTATAGTTATAGGTCCTCTTCTATGACCCAGGATAATCATACCACATACATGAATGTATTGGAGTCACTCACCATTCAGCCTAACTCGATATTCATGCATAATCTCAACTATTCCACTATAAACTGGGATACATTCACAACCATTAACATACAGGCTCAAAGATTCCTGGATTTTTTTCAATGACACCACGTCTGCACGCCTACTGGGTGTGCAAATATCCTGGATCTGGTACTCACAAATATGAGGTCGTACTGCATGACACCCCCCCCCCCCCACACACACACACACACACAGGTTTAATGTCCTCAGGTCAGATCAGATCAGAAAACAGTCATCCATGAAGTAATTATAAATCCTGAACTCCCAACAAACCCCAGAAAATTTAAGAACTTTTTCTTCATTGACTATCTCCTACTAAGGGATGGCATAGTTACATTCCAAGCTCCACCCCAAGCTCAGAGAACATTGTGGCCTATGCTGAAGTGTTTAATTAAACCCTGTAAAAGCATGTAAATAACTGCATAGAAACAGCAGCATCAAACTGCAATAAACTTAAGACAAACTCCAAAAGCAAGCCTGCTTGGTGGCTCCCCAGTACAAATAGGTTGTACAACAAAAGAAAGAAAATCCTCTCCAAAAATAGGAACGGCTATGCCCAACATGCAAAATGCTCCCTCATTAGTCTCAGCAAGCAACTCAAGAGACTAATCAAGTCCACCAAAGCCAACTCTGAGGCAAAATAACCTCCCAGGCTAAGGATAAACATAAGGTATTTTTCAGTAATACACGCAGCCTTACCTAACAGTGTGCTGACCTAATAGTAAATGGAACTTCCTATACAAAACCACAGGATATAGCAAATTTGCTGGTCAATAAATTTAGCTCCAGTTCTAACCCACACTACCTCCAGTTACCTCCTAGGAAATGCCTTCCTACTATTTCTCCCCAACAATCACTAGAGAATATGTCCTCACTTTACTCTCCAAAGCTAAGATCATCGATGGGTCCTGATAATATCACAGGATGCTTCCTAAGTAGCTTGAAACATGACCTGAGAGGCCCACTAGAATTTCTATTTATCCACAGCTTCCAGATAGGTTTCATGCATATGGAATGGAGGACTACAACAATCATTCCTGTACACCTAGGTGAACAATCAACAGACCCAGAGAACAACAGATACATGAATTTGACTAGTTTTATATTCACTGCTATGGAAAGGATTATCATGGACCTGATAAACAAGGACATAAAAAAATCTTCAGACACTAGACCCATCCCATTTTGGTTTCATCAATAGCAGGTCATGCCTACTAAATCTGGTGGACATTTTGAGAAGGGCACTAGAGCAATGGATGAGGGCAAAACAGTACATACTGCCTACCTCAATCCGACAAAGACATTTGACACAATGCCTCACTCGGGTATTCTAGACAAACTCACAAATTTAGGCATAAATCCCTATGTCCCCCAATGGATAGCCAAATGGCTCACAAATAGGACATATGAAGTTAGGGTTGGGGAATCCACTTCTACCAAGAGACCTGTTACTAGTGGTGTCCCACAGGGCTTGGTACTGGGACCTCTCCTGTTTGGAATATAGTTTTCTGAAGTCAAGGCAAATGTAGAGGGCCCGTGGCTGACCATTTTTGCTGATGATTACAAGCTGGATACATTCATTGAATCCTTGAAAGCTGTAGATATCTTCAAGAAGGGTACAAACACATAATTGCTGCCAGAGCCATGGCCTAAAACACAGTGTCAAAAATGTATAATTATGTCCTTTAGGAAGATGACCACCCCTGCAAATTATAACATTGATAACACATCTAAAAGTAGACCCAGTGGTAACAAACTTGGGAACTCAGGATGACAGTAATCTGATCTTTGATCACCATGTGTCCATGGTGATGAGAAAATCCTTCTATGCAGCACAACTCATAAGTAAGGGCATGGTCTTCAGATCCAAGGATATCAAAGTCCCACTATACTCAGTCCTCATTAGACCAATAATTAAGTACAGGTATCTACCTGACCAGTCATTTGCAACAGCTGGAGTGGCCACAGAGGTTCCTCACTAAAAGAACACTGGGTATAAATACATATCCTATGTGGACAATCTCAAAGCCCCATCTCTGTACTCTAGTCTCATACAGATTACTGAGAAATGATCCATGCCTAACATACAAAGCATTCTCTGATCCAGCACTGATGAATCTTCTGCACATTCACAAAACAAACAGCACTAGAATTACACAATCTAAGAATCTAAACCTCATCTGTGACGCAAACAAAACATGGTGGAGGGATGGGTATGTGTTTGGGAGATTACCCCTTCTCTTGAACAGACTCCCCATTAATGTGAAACAGAACTCTTTTCTAAGCCTATTCAAACACAGTTTAGGCCAATGGATGGGACATTACAAATTCACTCCTGATGTCCCTTCTGGACACAGAGAGCTTGTAGATGCCCTAATGCACAGACTTAGACAAAAAACATTGTAGTCCTTGGGCACTGATAACTGTGAAAATTGGGGAATGAATGGCTAGACTTAAAAAGGTTCTAGGGCCATTAACATAGTAACCTACTATAATTTTATAACAATATGTACAATGAAGAGAGATGCGGGTATTACAACCCAGAAATAGACGGTCTCCAAATCATGACTCCATTTTTATATTACTTTATTCTATGTGCAAAAACATAAAACTCATGACTGTGACAGGAAAGTCTTTTTTATTTTTACTAGTTCCTTGTTTATCATCAAGCTCTGTTTCCCAGGGAGCTCTGCAATGCTGTTTCTTCACTGGAGGCAAAAACCATGGTGAGCATTTGTTTTGCCTAGTGCAGGACTTGATTGAGCCAAGAGTGGGAGTGGTAGCTGCTAGCCTCATGCAAGGGATCAGAGGTTTCAGTTTTAAGCCCTAGCATCTGCTGCTCATGTCCAAAGTGTCTAAGGGATTGATGAGCAGTAGGTGTCTTGTGATGTACTTTACACTATGCTATCCTTGCATAATCAAATGGCCCTGTTACCTTTGTAGACAGTAACTCCATGGGATCTTTGGTCTTCATTGAAAAGTCTAACATGACAAGAGTGCAACAGCACACCCTTCATCCACTGAAAAGAAGTGAGGAAGCTGTCCCTCACCACTCCCCTTCTTGCGACGTCAGCTCAAACAGGTGCACAAGCCTCTAATCAAACTCTGTTCACTTGGATCATAGCCAGAGTTTTAGCTCATCTAGGCCAGTGGAACTAGCCATTGGTAGATTCTGCATCTACCCTGAATGTGTTCAGCTTAAAATGTGGAATGTCTGAGTGATGTATGACTTGGAAATAGATCAAAAGGCACACAGAACTGGCCCATGGACAGGCATACTGTTGTAGCATCTTTCACAAAGCATCTGGTGGTATGCAGTTGTATGCCTTTTCCAGGTCCACAAAATACATGTATGTAGTATTATCAAACTCCCAAGAATATTCTGCTACCAGTGCAAAAACAGAGCTGCTCCAGTGTCCTACATCCAAGATGGAATTTGCATTGTTCCTCTGAATCAGAGGCTCATTTTTGAGATAAAGTTTTCTTCCTTGCATGACAGTCTAATCTTTTCCAGGGAGGTTGAGAAGTTTGATCTGTCTATAACTGGAACACCATTCTGTACCCTTTTTGAAAATGGAAACCAGTCTAGAGGTACTGCTCTTGCTTGCTATACATGGCTGAAGTGGCATGCAAAAAATGAACTTCCAGCAGCATCTGGCATGTTCATTTCTAGACCATGCATTCCTGTAGTCTTTCCACTATAGAACTGTTTCATTATTGCAGTTGCCTCATCTACAGAAACTGATACAAGCTCTCCACACTGTCACTACCACCTCAAGGCACAGCATGTCTACTGGGTCCAGGTGTTCATTAGTGTTCCTTCTGTTTCCTGACACTGGCCCCCACTAGGGTCATCATTTTTATTTATTTTTATTTTTATCTATGTGTTGATTGGGTAAGTGTGCTGGATGCATTGACCCTTTTCAGAAGTGACCTGGGAGAACTGTCTAGTTAAAGGAATCAAACCCTGTACCCTGGGCAATGTAAGCAGCTCATTAGCAGCTCAAAGCTTTAGTCCTCTGTGGTAATTGCTAGACGACCCAACCTTTGCTAATAACATCTGTGCAATGCCCCCCCCCCCCTTGGAGTTTTGGGAATGTTTGGCAGAGCCTCTTTGTAGCCATCCAAAAGTTATTCTCCTGTCTTCATTAATCTGTTTCCATGCCAAGGCCTTTGCTTCAGTGATTGCTGCCACTAGAGTTTTCTTGGCCTTTTTGGCACCTATGAGTCAAATTCAAAGATTTCCTAGCTAGTATGCAATAAATGATCTCTGTAACTTGACAGTTTCCCTCCCCTCTGATGTCCAGCAGCTTATCATGTTCTTACCTCCATGAAAAGCACTGACCACCTTTGGACCAGCAGGTTTGTGCCATTGCTTCAGCTGTGGAATTCATGAAACCGTGTCCATTACCAATCCACATATACCTACCTCTTTTGAGGGTGGAAAATTAATTCCTCATATGTAGAAACATATGATAGGCATGCCTAGGGCATTCTCATAATACATTTAGATTTTACAGGTTTATCCTATTACTGCCTTGGCCATCTGACTCAACTTAGTATCACTTGGGAATAACTTTGTAGCTCAATATTTACTTTGACCTGGTTATCGAGAATATGTCACTTCAGGTCTCAGGTGTTGACTACTGACCACTGTTTTATCTTGCTGCATTACCAGGTATGCTTAAGGTTATCATTGCTGTGGACTTTACATGTTGTCCCCAAGTCTGCAGGATTTTCTCTGTGCATCTTCATCATATCTGCTGATGTTTGATTAAAAAAAAACTCTGGAAGTAGACAGAAAATTGCAGTGCTATACTTCATAAAAGTAGAAGGTCACCATTAAATTCAGAGTTTTCAGCATATTTTGATCGTTTTCTACCTTTACAGTTAGCATCCAAGGCCTCTGCTTATTTAGTGAGACATTTGTCTCTCACATTATGCCATCAGGTAAAGAGAAGCCATCATCTTTGGAATCTGAAAACTTCCATCATTACTTGTTTGATATATGTTGACACTCCTTACAAACCATTATCCACTGGCAAGTATTCCTTCTCTTCTGCAACCAGAACACACCATTGGGTTTTACTTCTGTCTTCTGATGCATATGAAACCAATGTTCCAAATAAGGTTTTCATGGCAATACAGATCACTTATTAAGATCATCTTTGCAAACCACCTCTTCCTTATCAAATAATAGGTTCATAGGTTGGTACTAGGCTATTTGCCCTAGGGCCTATACAAGCCTAGCCATAACAATTCCCTGGATATTTCTTCCCACAATATTTACCTCCCTGGACCCCTGTTTAGCAGGGCGACTGAATCTCCCATCAAATTGTCAAGGTTCCTTTTTGAAGAGGGCCAAGGAGGCGCTCTGCTTGACATGTATGGGCAGTCTATTCCAGAGTATGGGGAGTCTCTGGGTCAGGAACCTATCCCTCCAGCATGTTTTGTTCATTGTGATGACAAGGTTTAGATCCCTGGAGCATGTGGCTCTGAGGGATGTCCAGCAGCTCAGGGTCTTACATGGCCTTGTATGTTAAGCAGAGATCACCTCTGCGTAGACAATATGCCACAGAGTATAGCTGGAATTTTTTTAGATGGTCAGCATAGGGCATCTGCTTTAAGCCTGCAATTCTTTTAGTGAGGTATTTCTGTGGCCTTTCCAGCTGTTGCAGATGTCTTGTGAGGTACATAACAAATGGGGCATTGTACTCTATAATGGGTTTAATGAGGGATGAGTGCACTGGGACAATGACCTCCTTTTTTTTTCTGGATGAAAAACCCTTAGTGATGAGATGTGCCACATAGAAGGATTTCCTGACTGTTGTGGTGATGCGGTTATCAAAGGTGAGACCACTGTCCACCTGTGTCCCTAAGTCTCTCATCACACTTTTGGTGTTTAGTGTACTGCCATCTATGTGGTAATTCATGGGTATATGGTTTTTCCCAAAGGGGATAACTATACATTTATTGGCATTAAGCTTGAGCCCATGGCTCTGGCACCAAGCATCTGTTTCTGTAAGGTCTTTTTGTAGAATATCCACATCATTTGGGGATTCAATAATGGCTCCCAGTTTGCAGTCATCTGCAAACTTTGTTAGCCAGAGTCCCTTAATGTTGGCCTGTACTTCAGAGAAGTAGATGCCAAACAAGAGCAGTCCCAGGACTGAACCATGAGGTACTCCACTTGTCACCTGTCTGGAGCTGGATTTGGAGTCGGCTACTTTTACAGTCTGGGTTCTGTCAGTAAGCAAGTTGGCAACCCATCGAGTGATGTAGGGATTTATGCCCAGCTTAGTAGGTTTATCTATGATTCCAGAGTGGGGGATGGTGTCAAAGGCCTTGGTGAAGTCCAGATAGGCTGTTTGGACCTCCTTACCCTCGTCCACAGCTCTGGAGACTGATTCGAAGAAGTCAATCAGGTTCAGAGACAAGATCAGCCTTTCACGAACCCAAACTAGGTGGGGTCCAGTGTTTGAAGGTTGCCAATGTCTTTGTTTATCAGTTCCATCATAATGCATTCCATGCCCTTGCAGATCAGGCTCATCAGACTGATGGGACGGTAGTTCCCAGGATCCACGGTGGATACCCCTTTGTGGAGTGGGATAACTGTAGCTGTGTGCCACTCAGTGGACACAAAGCCTGAGGTAAGGCTATGATTAAACATGACACTTAGGTGAGGTGCCAGTTCATTTTGTAGTTCATGTAGTACACAGCCCGGGATATCAACTGGTCCCATGGATGCTGTATTCTTAGCTTTGGAGAGTGCGGTTTCTACCTGTGTGGCTGTGATTACCGGAATTTGGCAATCTTTTGGTATTGAGACTGGCCTTTTAGGGGTGAGAGGGGAGTGAAGTTGGCACTAAATTGATCTGCCAGGATATTGGCAATATCCTTGGGGTCAGTATATTTAATGCCATTCTGTCAAGCAGATCTGAACATTGTCATTTAGATCATTGACGTAACTATAACTATAGAATGCATTGTGGTTATCTTTGGAATCTTTAGCAATCTTATTTTTGTAACTTGCTTTGGAGGTTTTATGAGGGATCTCAGCTTCTTACTGAGGCTGGTAAGGTAGTTTTTTGCATCCTGGGATTTTCCTCTTTTCTGAAACAGTTTCTTCCTTCTGTTGTATAGTTTGTTTATAGCAGGGGACCACCAGATTGAGTTCCTTTTTTGGAGGAGAGCGTCTTGGTTGTATTTGGGATGGCGCGATTCATGCATGAGTGGATGTGCTCCTACAGTGCCTTAGTGTAGGATTCAGCAGTCAAACTTTCAGCTCCCGTCTGCATGGGAGTCATGAAGTTTGTCACTGCTGACTTGAGTAGCATGAAGACAGATTTACTTTGCTCAAACTGATAACATTCCCATCATTGCTAGTCTGTTGAGGAATGCCAGTTTGGTAGAATCCACTCTGTTAATTCTAGACTTCATATAATACAGGACGTCACTGCATAATTTTCAGTTCTCCACAGGCCTTATTTTCATAGGCTGGTCTGGATAGTGCTGTACAGGAGAAGTCGAGGACTGTAGAGTTTTTGGGGTTAGGTAAGAGTTTGTAGGTGAAGAGCATACTATTATTGAAGGGGTAGAGACTGGGTGATATGCAGGTTGAGGAATATGTATGCATCCTGAAGATTGGGTTAGTTGTATGAAATGGGGGTAGGTGGTTTTGTACTGAGAGGCTGGGTGAGATAGGTTAGGTAAGATATGGTAATAAGTAGTAGTATATGAGTTAGAAGTGAAAGAGGTTTGGTAGACATAATGACTATTCAGGATATAATGGGGAGTGAGTTTGGGATTAAGTAGATATTAATAAAAAAAGTATGGGTTTGGGTACCTGAGAAGATAATATGGATAGTTAGTGTTAATGTGGTAGGAAGTTTTGGCATAGGAAGGGTAGATTATGATGTCACATATTCAATGTTAGAAGTTATGTATGAGGTGTTTGGGGTGTTTGCTGGGTATGTTTCTACTGTGTAGTTGCTACTGTGTGTGACAGCAAATGTATTGTAGATAGGTACTGTAGTTTCGATTTAACAAACACACAGTATTTGATCAGTTATGGATACTATTTGCTAATAATAGGGAATAAAAGAGACATGGAAGATGAGTGTGTGTATGTGTGCTCTCCAGGGGATAATGAATATTAGCTCAAACAGGTAGACACATACACAAAGTTAACTTTAGCTGTTTGTGTTTGCAGACAGTTCAGATCAAGACTGCGCTTTTCTTATAACATTGTATCCACCGGTTGGATAAAAGGGAAAGCTGGTAAAGCAGCCGATTACTTAGAGTGGTGATAGGTTGGAGACACACTGAGCTCTTCATGGGATCTGTAGCAGGGTGGTTGTAGTTTTTTTTTCCAAAATGCTTTTCCCAAATGCATTTCTGAAATCAGCTTGTGTGTTTGTTTTGCAAAGTTTTCACACTTCTTCCTTATTTTTTACTTTTTACAGTGACTGAATAAAAGCATTCTTTATTTTTTTACTTATATTTTTATTTGTACTGTTATAAAATAAATACAGTCTCTTACTTCCACTGCTAGCAGAGCATTTATGGTTTTCTCAGTGTACTCCTTTTTCAAACTATTATTTTCTTGAGAAGCCCCATGCATAGCTAGTCTTTTATTCATTTCAGTCTATGGTCTATGCAGTCTTATCATTTTATTTGAATATGTAGTTAAAGCTTATTCTATTTTTCCAGCCTTTTGTTATTTGATTTTGTATACTCCTTTAGTCTTCTACTTATTTTAGTACCCCAGAGTGTGTCTAATTTTTTTTTTCCTCTAAATTACTGAAAGCCATGTTGCACTAAAGTTGAAACTTGAAACTGTGTTTGACTGAACAGCTGCAATAATTATTCTTCCTAGACAAAGTTGTTTCTTCTCATTTTCTTTTTGATTTTCCCTTACTTTCTCCAAATGACTTCTTTGATAGCATCCAGTCAGTATAATTATTAGCGACTAACAGCATTTTACCCAAATTGATAGCTTGTACTGGCTTTTTATTAAGATTCAGTTTTATCAATGGAAGAGCTCTTACCAATGAACAGCCATCTTGGATGTCCTCATTGCACACTTTTTGCATATTTCATAGAAATATTTTCATGCCACAAAAATGTACATTTTAGATATACAATGCATAAAATAAGCCATGAGTTCTTACATATTTTTTCTTTTTTTTTTATACACAAAATGCCATTTCTTTCAAAAAAGCCTGAAAAAGACATCCAATATTATTAATGTGATCTAATACAGATTTAACTCAAGGAAAGAACTCCATATAACCGAGCGTTAGTAATCATCAACATGGTTATCTCTGGGAGAAGTAATCAAAACTCATTTGATTGCTTCTGCCAGTGTTGCGTCCATGCAAGATTGTGTACAGTGGGGATTGGGGAAATTGCCATCTCCACACTGTAGCTCAGTCTTGTAGTTGGTATATATAATTAGCAGGGGGTGTGGAGGTTGTAGGGGGGCTTGCCACCCTGCAAAAAACAAACTTGTTATGTTTTCTCACTGTTTTGGCTTTCAATCTTTTGGGATGGATTGTCAGCCATTTGACATTTGTGTACTTTGACACTCAGAAGTACATCCAACCCAAAAGCAGTCCTAAAATAATAAAATTGTGTCCTACTAAATACATGAGAACTACTATATCATTCATATTAACAACCTAAAAATTAAGGAAAACATCACATCAAGATGATGATGCTCTTCTCAACAGGCTTAACTGAGAAAAAAGCAATACTTTGTGTTATACACATAGGGGATAATTCAGTAAAGCCTACACAGAGCAATCTGCCATGTAGGCATAGTGGCACAGCCCCATCATGGAACATGGCTGCAGAGCGATCCAATAAGTATGGAGGAGGGGCATATACAAGTGTGCAGAAATGGAAGTGTCCATGGAATACAAATCACTTAATCTGCTAGTGAAATCCATTCAAATTAAGGTGGTTTCTGATACAATAAGCAGAAAGGCCCCCGTGTAGGTCCCTTTTGGTGTAAGAAATATAGGCATATAGAAACTGTGTACCAGACTGTAACATTTAAACAGGAGCTGTAAAAGCCCAAAAAGGTGGATATTGCACTGTAGGCATGCAAATGGCCAAAACTATTACCAGTGAGTCCATAAAGCAAAGCAAATCAATAAAAAATATTTTTTAATACATACATTACGTTTAAGTGGCACACTAAAGTGCAAACCTGCTGTTATGCAAAAAATAAAGTTTAAAAACTGAAAATTAGACATTTTCAAAAATACTGCATTATAATGCCCAGCATGCAGAGTCATACAATGGCAGGTTTCAGTGGTTGCTAAAGTGATAGGCCCTGGAGTAGTAAAGTATCCAGGGTATACTCCATTAGGTGTATGTAAATGAGTTGGGGTTATTGAATAGCAAAAAGGGCCACCATGCCTGCAGGTACAATCCATAGTAGAGCTAGAACCATGTAGGTAGTAGTAGACAAGGTAGCTGACATCAGAAGGGAGTGTGTCATTATGTTTAAGTGGATTGGAGCTTAGCAGCGCCTGTTTGTGCTCAGCTAAACACAGCTAAGCAGGGGTGTGTCTGATGCTGCTAAGCTCTGCTTAGCCCTACTGCATTTGTTTTAGCTGGTTAAAGAAAAGCTAAGCATACCCATGCACAGGGGAGGGTCCAAACTTTAGAGCAGCATTTACACTAGTGCTGTGTGTTTGTGCTGTGTACCACAGTGCTTAGCAGTGAAAGAAATTAAAAAAATAAAATAAATAAAAGGAACTAGCCTGGGAAAGCCAATCAAGTATAAATGACTGATAAGCCCTGTTCCACTGACACAGGCCTATTCAAAACCCTCACTGATAACCCTGGCAGTTGGAATTCATCTTAGTCAGGCAATCAGGACAGGTTGGGACTTGAAACCATAAATCAGCATGCATATGTTGAAAATAGATCTATTACAACCTGTAACATGATGTTTTATAACCATATAATAACAGTTATGAATGATAAGACGGTCACAGAACAAAAACAAGAGCGAACCTGCGTAAAAATCACTAAAACAACTGTTATTTATTTGAAGCGCTTTTTGTGCACTCGATGAGCACACTTCATCAAAACTATTAAAATACACAAGTCAGGTTTACATAGACCAAACAATCAAGTTTTCAATTAAACTTTCAAATAACCCGCCTTTCTTTTTCTTAAAAATACAGATATATAAGTAGTTGAAAGTGACATATAATAACTCTTTGCTGTAAAAATATGTATATATAAGCTAACACTCAATAGTAACTAACCTAAAACTAAGATATTATAGCTACATATGTATGCATATAATATCAATTTATACACTTTATGTATATTAAAAGTAATGTAACATACATTATGTAATTAAACTACCAATGTACAATAGTACTTGGTACAAACATATGTGTCTGTATAACCTATGACTCCATAAAGTCAACAATTAGTAGAACCCTTTAAAACCATACACATGAAAAAGGATAAAAATAAAAAACAACAAAATTATAAACAAATTTATAAACATAAGGGCATCATCAGCGTTTCAAGCTCTTAAGTTTTAGTACACTAGCAATTGAGCAGGATTCATTTAGACCAGGGAAATTATAAGCATTAAGCTTAATTTGCCATTCTAATTCCAATTCTTCCAACTGCAAACAAGCTGGACCCCTCTTTTAGTTTGGTTAACCTGGTCAATAACTGCAAATTTAAAGCTATGATTACTACACTTTAAAATATGTTTGGCAAGTGCATTGTCTAATTTCAATCTACTAATAGCATGTTGATGTTCATACATCCTTTCACGGAGTTTACGCTCCGTTTTACCCACATAAAATGCAGGGCACCTTTGACATTTTGCCACATAAAACAACCATTCTAGTATTGCAGTTAAATCTGGCTTTAAATTTTAATATGGTGACCATTAACCATCAATGAATACAAGTTGTCCACAAATTTACAATAATTACAATCTTGGCATTTAAACATGCCAGTGATTTTAGGAGGTACCCTTTGTTGACGTTCAAGTAAGTTTTTAAGATTATAACCCCTCTTATATGTAACACTTGGGCCACCCCCCAATTTAACACAAATATTATGGTTAATACCAAATAATTCCCAATTCTTCTTGATAACCTCAAAACACGACCGACTCTGTAGGTTGTATGTAGTTATCAAGCTAGGGACCTTCTGTGTCTCAATTTCATGCCCAACTATTGGAAAGTTATCCATACCTTCTAACCTATTTTCAACAATGGGTATTTGCTTAAAATGCAACAAAGCTTGATATATACCATTTGTTCTCTTAAACTGGTCCTCATGTATTAAATCGTCTAATAAGGTAACCGGATAACCTCTGTGCAAAAACATTGATTTTAAAACTTGACATTCATGCACAAAGTCACTATCCTCACTCACAATTCGTGCTGCTCGCACAAGTTGTCCTTTAATAACAGAACGTTTTTGATGGTATGGATGACAGCTTGTGAAGTGCAAAAAGGAACTGGAATAAGTACTTTTCCTATAGATAGTGGCTGTGATAATACCTAATTCCCTATTCTTTGTAAGCCATACATCCAAGAAAGCTATTGATTCTATATTAAAGGAAGCTGTAAATTGCAAGAATTGCGTTGATTCATTGAGTGTTTGTAATATAGAATTACTGTTGACTACATCATCTTTAAGAAGAATGAAGATATCATCCAAAAAATGAGTATAATATACTATTTGCTCCTTAAGTCCAGAATTATTGAAGACCTATTCAGCCTCCCAACTAACAAGATTAGCTATACTAGCCCCACACAGGGAGCCCATAGCTACTCCGACTTTTTGCAAATAAAAATTATCACCGAACATAAAAAAAATTGTTGTTTAATCAGGTCGGTTACTAATGATATCTCACCAGGTGGAGCCCCTTCCCTCTGCAATAGAAGACTAACCCATTCTAAACCTAGCTCTTGAGGAATACAGGTAT
This sequence comes from Protopterus annectens, assembly GCF_019279795.1. Taxonomy (NCBI): domain Eukaryota; kingdom Metazoa; phylum Chordata; order Ceratodontiformes; family Protopteridae; genus Protopterus; species Protopterus annectens. The sequence continues at coordinate 1,956,683,223 of NC_056743.1, read as the reverse complement.
ATAGATCTTTAACATCCACCGAAAAAAGTTGTAGTCCATCCTAAACTCCAAATCATTTAGATTTTGGAGAAATGACCACGAGTCTTTACATATCTGACTTTGCTTGGTCACATATTTTTGCAAAATGGAATCAACAACTTTTGCACAAACATAGGTAGGTGAGCCCCTACCATCAACTAAGGGTCTCAAAGGGGGGTTGACCTCATTTTTGTGTATCTTGGGAATACCAAAGATACAGGGATATCTAGGATAAGATGTATATAAGTAGTTATAGATATTTTGTTCTATTCTACCTTCAATGAACATATCCTCTATGTAACTCTTAATCTTATTGTATGCCCCATTAACTTCAGATCTAGAGCTTAAAGCATAGGCTGGATTGTCCAATAGCGAATACATCCTCTCTCCATAATCGATGTTATCAAACACTACGAGTAGGGGCTCACCTACCTATGTTTGTGCAAAAGTTGTTGATTCCATTTTGCAAAAATATGTGACCATGCAAAGTCAGATATGTAAAGAGTCGTGGTCATTTCTCCAAAATCTAAATGATTTGGAGTTTAGGATGGACTATAGCTTTTTTACGGTGGATGTTAAAGATCTATATACCTGTATTCCTCAAGAGCTAGGTTTAGAATGGGTTAGTCTTCTATTGCAGAGGGAAGGGGCTCCACCTGGTGAGATATCATTAGTAACCGACCTGATGGAAATTGTTTTAAACAGCAATTTTTTTATGTTCTGTGATAATTTTTATTTGCAAAAAGTCGGAGTAGCTATGGGCTCCCCGTGTGGGGCTAGTATAGCTAATCTTGTTATGGCATATTGGGAGGCTGAATATGTCTTCAAATATTCTGGACTTAAGGAGCAAATAGTATATTATACTCGTTTTTTGGATGATATCTTCATTCTTCTTAAAGGTGATGTAGTCAACAGTAATTCTATATTACAAACACTCAATGAATCGACGCAATTCTTGCAATTTACAGCTTCCTTTAATACAGAATCAATAGCTTTCTTGGATGTATGGCTTACAAAGAGTAGGGAATTAGGTATTATCACAGCCACTATCTATAGGAAAAGAACTTATTCCAATTCCTTTTTGCACTTCACAAGCTGTCATCCATACCATCAAAAATGTTCTGTTATTAAAGGAAAACTTGTGCGAGCAGCACGAATTGTGAGTGAGGATAGTGACTTTGTGCATGAATGTCAAGTTTTAAAATCAATGTTTTTGCACAGAGGTTATTCGGTTACCTTATTAGATGATTTAATACACGAGGTCCAGTTTAAGAGAACAAATGGTATATATCAACCTTTGTTGCGTTTTAAGCAAATACCCATTGTTGAAAATAGGTTAGAAGGTATGGATAACTTTCCAATAGTTGGGCATGAAATTGAGACACAGAAGGTCCCTAGCTTGATAACTACATACAACCTACATAGTCGGTCGTGTTTTGAGGTTATCAAGAAGAATTGGGAATTATTTGGTATTAACCATAATATTTGTGTTAAATTGGGGGGTGGCCCAAGTGTTACATATAAGAGGGGTTATAATCTTAAAAACTTACTTGAACGTCAACAAAGGGTACCTCCTAAAATCACTGGCATGTTTAAATGCCAAGATTGTAATTACTGTAAATTTGTGGACAACTTGTATTCATTGATGGTTAATGGTCACCATATTAAATTTAAAGCCAGATTTAACTGCAATACTAGAATGTTTGTTTATGTGGCAAAATGTCAAAGGTGCCCTGCATTTTATGTGAGTAATATGGAGCGTAAACTCCGTGAAAGGATGTATGAACATCAATATGCTATTAGTAGAATGAAATTAGACAATGCACTTGCCAAACATATTTTAAAGTGTAGTAATCATAGCTTTAAACTTGCAGTTATTGACCAGGTTAACCAAACTAAAAGAGGGGGTCCAGCTTGTTTGCAGTTGGAAGAATTGGAATTAGAATGGCAGATTAAGCTTAATGCTTATAATTTCCCTGGTCTAAATAAATCCTGATCAGTTGCTAGTGTACTAAAACTTAAGAGCTTGAAACGCTGATGATGCCCTTATGTTTATAAATTTGTTTATAATTTTGTTGTTTTTTATTTTTCTCCTTTTTCATGTGCATGGTTTTAAAGGGTTCTACTAATTGTTGACCTTATGGAGTTGTAGGTTATACAGACACATGATTGTACCAAGTACTATTGTACATTGGTAGTTTAATTACATAATGCATGTTACATTACTTTTAATATACATAAAGTGTATAAATTGATATTATATGCATACATATGTAGCTATAATATCTTAGTTTTACGTTGTTTACTATTGAGTGTTAGCTTATATATACATATTTTTACAGCGAAGAGTTATTATATGTCACTTTGAACTACTTGTATATCTGTAGCTTTAAGAAAAAGAAAGGCGGTTATTTGAAAGTTTAATTGAAAACTTGATTGTTTGGTCTATATAAACCTGACTTGTGTATTTTAATAGTTTTTCTGATGAAGTGTGCTCATCGAGTGCACGAAAAGCGCTTCAAATAAATAACAGTTGTTTTAGTGATTTTTACGCAGGTTTGCTCTTGTTTTTGTTCTGTGACTGTCTTATAGTTTCTCAGTTTGGTTTTTTGTTTGGTTTACACAGTTATGAATGAATAATTGTGCTGTGATATGATTTATATAGATTTAACTTTAGCATTTGACAGGGTCATACACAAAACACTGATCGATAAATTAGTACAACTAGGTATCGATGTACTGTTTTTAAGATAGCTGCATGGCTTACAGATAGGACATGGCAAGTATCACACACCAACTGGACAGGTGAAATCCTTGGTTACAGTCAAGGTGCCCCTCAGAGCTCTGTCCTAGGTCCTTACTTGTTTAGATTGTATCTTTCATACCTAACTTTTTCATCTGAGGTGTTCTACAGTCTATATGCTGATGACCTGAGACTGGGTAAACTGATTACAAATGTTACAGATAAGGCATGTCTGCAAAATAATTTGACTAAATTGACCATTTGGGCACAGGAGAATAATATGCTGATAAATACAACAAAAACTAAACATATGAGATTTGGGAGACATAAATTGAAAGGTGAATATTTAATACAGCACACAGTGATTGAAACTGTAGACTCATTTAAGGACCTGGGTATATGGGTAGATTCAGCTATGAGTTTTTCTAATCATATCAAGCAATTGGCTAATGATAGTTATAGAACTATAGGTTGTATAAAAAGATTTATAAAGTCTAGGAAATCAAACAATAATGAAGTCATTGTTAGTTATATTAGACCCAAACTTGAATATGGAATAGCAATATAGAAACCCTATAAGAAAACAAGCACGAGTAAACTGGAAATAGTACTGCGGAAATATACCAAGGGCATCCATGGATGTGAAAATCTAAGTTATTATGAAAGGCTAATATCTGAACTTGTACAGTGTCTCTTACAGATATCTAAGAGGAGATCTTATTCAGGTCTATAGGGCATTTAGGGGCAACTACCTCTGGGAATGTTTGGGGTTATCAAAAAGTACTAGAGAATCATCAGACAACCTACTGTATGTAGAATATTCTACAGGAATAAGAAGTGTGATAATTGCTTCTCTGACAGAGTAGCTGATGCTTAACTTGAAGCAAGTACTAGTTTAGAGATTTTTTAAGAACAGCCTGGACATTTATTATGGGAACAAGTGTTTTGGCATATTGACAACCTAGAAGGGCATTAATGCTCATACTTGAAATGTATGTATGTGTATGTATGTATCACACAAGCTGCATCTGTAGCACACCAGTATAAAGTATGCATACACCCTTCAATCTGATTTTTCCCACATACTCTGTACCATTGGAGTACACATTTGGGAATTTTAACTGACAAAATGATCGGGGCTGTTGTTTCTCTGCTACATTTGTATGTGCTAGAGGCTGAGGCCAGTAATGATGCTGATGCTGACTATAGGCCCAGAGTGAGACTGAGAAGAGTGTTCAGGCCCAGGATAACCTTCCAGGAGCTACATGAGCTGCAGATTGTAGAGTGCTACATGGTAGACAGGGACATACTACAAGAACTCATCAACCTCTACAAGAACTCATCAACCTCTGCTAATGGAGGAGAATCCATCCCAGTGGAAACAAAGCTATGTGTACCCTTAAAAATACTAGCTACAGGTACTTTTCAAAGACCTACTGGGGACCTGATAGAGCTCTCACAGGCATCCACATCCAGGGTACTCCATCAGTTCCTGGATGTCATGCAAACACATGCCAGTCAGCACATTTATTTACCCCGCACGCCTGACCAGCAATATGTGTCTCTTCCACCATGTAGCACACTACCAAGCAGTACTGGGTACCATAGACTGCACTTGTGTGCACATCAAAGCACCACCCAGTGAGGAGGGTAGAGTCTACGTCAACTGCAAGGGGTATCACTCCAGCAGCCAGATCATGTGCAATGCCCAGAGCATTATCATGAATGTGTGTGCTAGCAGCCCTGGCAGTTATCACTACTTCCACATCTGGCATGTATCAAAGCTGTACCAGACATTTGCCAGGGGGGGGGGGCATCCTGTATGGAAATCTACTGGGGGATGCTGGCTATGCAATGGAACAGTGGATGATGACACCCATCAGAAATGCACACACACCTACTGAAGAACACCATAATGAGGCACATGGGCAAACTAGGAACGTGTTTGGGCTGGTCAAGTCACGGTTCTGCTGCCTTGACATATCTGGTGGAGCCCTGCAGTACTCTCCAACCAAATGTGCACACACGTTGACAGTATGTGCCATGCTAAACAATATGATCCTGCGGAAACGGGTATGGCAGGAGCATCACAGGGAAGGAACAGACAGCCCCCACCAGTACCAAGGTTCCCACAACCACAGGGGGACTCTGGGGAGGAACCCCCTGAGCCTGTCCCTGTAGGCATATGTAGGCGGGCCCAGTATGCCCTGACCTTGGCAAAGAGGCAATGCATATGCACTGACAACCTAAGGACTGACACCTGACTCCGATTCACATACATAGTAAAAAGGATGCCAACCACACCACACAACAAGTATCTTACCATGTCTAGGCTGTGTACTGCATGCATTCAACAGAGTCAGCCCTGAAGCACTGTCTTCTCAACTGTTGCAGGCACAAGGTAATGTAAAGAAGAGTAAAACAAATGAATGGGGTACTAGACTGTGGTAGCATATGTAAGCATATGTATGGACCTGCCACATGTATGCAAAGGCATGGAGTGGGCTACCGGGATAGCCACAGACAACTGACAGCTATGTGGGACAACAGGAACTCTCTGCCCAATACTGGCCACCCCATAATATGCAGTATGCAGTAGGCCACAAGCCAGCATAACCCACTGCACTATGTGAGGGAAATACAAACACTGGGGTCACAGGACTGATGCTTGACTGTCAATGTTAGAGTTCTCTATCCCCAACACACCCATGTTCCTATACAACTGCAGTAACAGTATGTTTCCAAGGTAATACCAGTAGACCACACAATCCCTGGGTTGTCCCAATCAACCTGGTGACATGTACCTTTCCCCAATATGCAGGGGTCAAAGTGCTATGTATGTCTGTGTTTGAGAGTGTCAGGAAGTAAACTGCACTGTCTGACGGCTGTCGTGGCTTAGTGGGCTAAGTACATTACCGTGGTTAATAGGGTACATAGTTTGAGATTGGCTGCGCCTACTCTTTTGCATGTGAGCCACACCTATGGTAGGATTTCTACTGACTGTCCATATGTTGGTATTTGTTACTGTAAGAAAGCTGGACAAAGCCAGAGACAATGGAGGGACAGGGGGCCACAGATATGGATGGTACACAGCTCTGAGTAACCTAGATGGTGGTGATTAGAACAGCAGGTTGTAACAAAGTCAGTGTAGCACCAGGATATAAAGGCTGTTGCGTAACTGTGTTAGTACTTAACAAGTCAGTGGACATGATCCATACTGTACAGAGTTTCATAGAATGTTCACATTTATGCCTCATATATCTGTTCTATTTGTCAAAGCATTGCAGTTGTCTGGCAAGCCACTGGCAAATCAAAGATTGCTGCAAAAAAATAACAGGCAGTTCAGATGCAGACTTCATGCCATCAGAAAATGCATGCTAATACAAAACCGTTCTACCAGCTGTCTAAGTTTGTAAGAACAGTATTAAAATCCTGTCTCCATATTTGGGCCTGTGTCCTACTGTTATATATGGCCCTGTCCAGTTTCTTGCTGTAAGAGTTTGAGAGGTATGGGTAACATGTAGCCTTATAATAACAGTGCAATGCAAGCTGTCTGAGGACCAGAGCAGACGTATGGGACACAATGCTGGGCAACCTGCAAAACAGGTGCAGTCAGAGGTGTGAAGTCCATTATTCTGTGTGTGGTGTTACATCTTCTACCCCATTCACAGCATACCTACAACTACACCGAACAGCAACTGTGGACAAAGCCAGGAACTGGAGCAGGTCAAGACAAAAGCCCACATATAAGGGGAAGGGGGTACTACTGGCCAGACAAATGTAGAAAGTGCAGAATAGAACAGTCTGTGCAGTAGCATGGGTTCCCTGCAGTGTATGGAGTCAGTAACCCAAATGTATGTCAGTGGTTCCTCACAGCAATCTATAATGATCTGCCACTGATGTACCAAGAATCACAGTGCTATGTAAAATGTACCAGATGTTTTATGCAAAACTCTGTTCTGTCCAATATACTCTGTACACACCCTAGATATGAGTCCAATATTAGGGATAGCACACAGCCAGGAAATCTCTCAGGCATATCAGGGAGGTGCTGGACTGTTTAATCAGGTTCAACAACCAAGTGGCTGTAGTACCCAAAAGCTTGGACTGGAGTATAGGTAGGTCTGGCCTGGAGTCGCATTGTAAGTACTGATGGTCATACTGGGAATGATCCTACACTTAGCTAATTTCTGCCCATGTCTTAACCCACATCTGACTATAGAACTGTGATGTCCATATATCCCTGTGCATACAGACAGCTATGCATACCTTAACTGTCTCTCCCTATCCCCATCGCACATGATTACCCTTATCTATTCATATGTGGCACATATAAGATATATCTGGATATGTTGAGTGTTATATATACATACACATGTATGTATGTGTGTATGTATATATATATATATATATATATATATATATATATATATATATATATATATACACACGTATAAGTAACACACACATATATATATATATATATATATATATATATATATATATATATATATTGGATTCACTTTGGAATCTCGAAATTCAAGTGTCATATGATTGAGACCATATGACTGATGATTTGGAATATCAAAATTCTGAAACAAATCAAAAACAAAAGAACAACAACATTTCTGCAGGGGGACAAAACCCCCTGCACCCCCCACTACTTAAATATGCCATCTCTGAGACCACACTACAATGTGGAAAAGGAAAATCTCCCTTTCTGCACTGTATGCAGATCTCCATTCAGAATTTCAAAATTCTGAAACTTTGATCATATGGTCTCAACCATATGAATTTCGAGGTTTTAGGATTTCAAGATTCTGAAGGGAGCCCAAATATATCATATATACAGAGGCTGGTGAGAGAGAGAAAGAGAAATCCTGAAAGGCATAGAGTGATGTAGTGCTTCAGCCATTCATACACCAATTGTAACCAGTGGTTTGTGCAAATAGTAAGATGAGCTCCAGTGTGTAATAGTCGGTAGGTAGGGATTCTAATCTCACATAAGCCACTTTGTGAGTGTGTGTGTGTGTGTATTTGTGTATCTAGTTCACATGCAGCAGAATACATATGCTCAACAGGCTCATGTCTGTACAATGGTCACTCATTTTATGGCCCTGCGACTAGTGTCCTCCACAGCAGTAGCCTCCCTGTCAGTAGCTGCTGATGTCATCCACCCTAGCAGCAGTGGCAGACACTCTAAATGCATAAGCTCCATGACGCATGTGATAACTATGTAGCACTATAGTGTATACAGTTAGATAGGGGTTTTACTCTCAACAACGGCAACTCTGTGTGTGTGTAGGTATATCCCCTTGTAGCTGTCTTTGTCTTGGCTGTATGTGTGCAATCCCAATGCATTTTTATGCTTGTTCCACCCTGTTAACCCCCCCAGTGGATTTCTTTGCAGGGCCTGCTGATGGCATCCACCTTAGATGCACAGTTAGACACTCTTCAGGCACATAAGCTCTGTGGTGCATGCGATAAGTATATAGCACTATAGTACATGCAACTAGGTAGGTGGGGATTCTAACCTCAAAACTGGCAACTGTGTGTGTGTGTGTGTGTGTGTGTGTGTGTGTGTGTGTGTGTGTGTGTGATGTATATCCCCTGTAGCAGTGTGGCTGTCTTGGCTGTGTGCAACAGTTATACCATTTTAAGGGCCTGTTAACCCCCCTAATTGTCAACCTGTTCAGGGCCTACTGATGTCTTCTACCTTAGAAGCACAGTTAGACACTCTCTAAACGCAACAACCCCATGGCTCATACTGTACGTGTGTCATTCTATAACATATATGACTAGAGAGGTAGGGGATCTAATCCCAAAACTGGAAACTCTGAGTGTGTGTGTGTGTGTGTGTTTGAATGCATGTCCCCTTGCAGCAGTGTGTGTGTGTGTGTGTGTGTGTGTGTGTGTGTGTGTCTGCAATGATTATACCATTTTAAAGGCCTGTGCAAACCTGTTAACTCCCCATTGGCAATCTATTCAGGCCCTATGGATGTCATCCACCTTAGAAGCACAGGTAGACACCATCTAGCCACAACAGTTTTGTGGTACATTCACTATGTATGTAATACTATAGTGTAGAGAACTAGATAGGTAGGGGTTCTAATCCCAAAACAAGCAACTATGTGAGTATATTTGTGTATGTATGCATTTCCGCTTACAGCAGTGTGGCTGCCTCGCCTGTGTTTCTGTGCTACTGTTATACCATTTTAAGGGTTTGTGCAAACCTGTTTATACCACCAGTGGCAACCTTTACAGCACCTGCAGATGTCATCCACCTGAAAAGTAGTGGCATACACTCCAAAAACATGTGCACTCCATGGCGCATGCGCTATGTATATAGTGCTATAGTATGTAAATTAGGCATGTAGGAGTTCTACTCTCAATAAAGACAGTTAATGTGTGTGTATATATGTATATCCCCTTGCAGCAGTGCAACTGTGTGATAGCACCACCATACCTCTCAACCCCTTTGAGCAAGAAATTTGGACAAAGCTAAAACATAGGGACAATTTTTAAACATTTCTCTTACAAACATAGAAAAGTTGATAGAATAACAGGTTGTGCATTAGCATGAATTTTCTGAAGGGTGTGAAGTCTGAAATTCAAATATTTGTCATTATTGTCTAACTTCAGTCTTTAATGCTTTGACACTAATTTGCCAGAAAACCACAATGTTATGAAAAACAGACCAAAAATATGGGGAAAACATCAGGACATTCTGCATAAATCTGTACAGGTGAGAGGTATGGCCACCACCTGTCCTACCCTGCAGGTTGCAGTCCATGTTTAGCCAGGTATGACCTGTGAAAACACCTCAAACAATATAGAAGTCCCAAGACTGCAGGACAACAAACATTTTCTAAAGTTCTCTAACACTTGCATAAAGCAGTTATTTTACATTAGGAATGCCTTAATGTTATGAGAAATAGCATAAAATATGGCAATGTGACAAAAATAAGCTGTCATATTAGCAGACTAAGAGAATTCCTGTCCTTTGCGCTTGACGTGTGTATGGTTTGTCCTGCCAACTCTCACGATATTACAAGACTTGTCCCACATTGCACATTTGATAAGGTGGCAACTCTACTCTGTATTGCCTATGTGTGGGCAATATGTAGACATGTGGAGGCCATGTGAGTAGCTTCTGCCTCAATGGCCCACATGTATGTAGACATGAATACTAACCACCACCACCCACATTTGTAGGTACTGCCTAAGGCTGTGGTGACTGTTAAGTTGTGTGCAGGCTGTCATTGACACACCAACTGATCTTAGCATACTGCAATGGGGTCTTGCATTGGGTATGGAATGGTGCCAAAGGTCCTGGGCTCATGCTGAATGCAGAAAACAGTACCATCATATCATACATCAAGGACATGGCCCCACTATTTCCCACATCAGTGGCAACCCCATAAACATACAACCTGCACTGAGAGACCTGGGTACTCAGGTTAACAACACTGTTGCATTCAGCCATCAAGTAGTGGCAGAGGTCAAAAAAGCCTTGTATGTGATTTGCCACATAAGTAAAGGGAGTGCATCCAGAAAAAGGTAAACATTACCTCTGTATAGCCTCAGTCAATACAACAATAATTTAATACTATGGCCCATTTGGTATGTACCTATCCAGACATCTGCAGCAACTGGAAAGGCCATGATAATACCCACTAATGTAATCCATGGCCTCCAACACCTGTTCCATGCAAACAGCCTCAAATCAGTAGTGCCCCGTTCAGTATCGGACAGGTTGCCCAGAGGTGGTCTGTGGAACACCTAGATGGCAATGTTGTACCCAGCCCTTCAACAGCTGGCCCATATATGTGTGTCTAACTCTTCATGCATTACCAGCATGACGGGCCTGAATGTGATATGCAACATCAACAAAACCTGCTGGAGAGATAGGTTTGTCTCCCAGAGGCTGTCCTGTATTAGGAATGCACTTCCCATATATATCAGACCTGTCTTAGGAATGCACCTCCCATATATGGCAGAGTACCATGCAGACTCTCATCAAGTGCATCCACAATGAGTAGCTGGAAACCACAAATCTGTTCCAGGGATCTTACCTGTGTCCCTCAATGACAGGGGCAACAGGTGCTAATCAATGATTCTCTTGGGGATAAAGTAATGGCTAGGCTTGTAAGGGATTCAGGACCATTACTCTAGTAACCTTCTATGATCCTATGAAACTGTGAACCTACTGAACTCCCAGGTAACATGTATCAAGAATAGCATGCTGTGTCAAGAGGTATGCATGCAAGATGTCGCTGTCTACCCCCATTGTCCCTCACACCCTGTTCTACACATATGCACCTAGGTAATCATGCACATATACAGCCATACCTTGGCAATGTCACATTTCTCATTGTCACTATGCCATCCTGAGCTGCTGTACTGGCAGCAGGTCCCCACGATGTAGACACAAAGACACCTGGAACAGAAACAGAATAAGGTCTGGGAGACAATAGTCAGTCAGCAATACTAACAGCAATACAGCATCAAGGCACAAAGGTACATAAACTTTGATGTGTACACATAACACATGCCAGCAGACAGCACCATACAGGGTATAACAGTACTGCACTAAAAGCTGCCATTAAGTGCACTGTATTCACTCTATGCATCAGACACATTAGCATGTCCCTGCAGCGATGCTTTGGATGACAGGGATGTGGCACAACTATCATCACATGCACAGGGTGTGGTGTGGGGTTGCCAAAGGCCTAGGCTGTGCCACACAGTTGACATATATATGTGTGTGTGTGTCTGGAGGGGTACTGGTCAGCTGGGCCATGGGGAGGAGCTGTATGTGTCTGGTGATGAACTGCATGTAACAGTGATGTGTGAGTGCATGGATGTACACAGTCAAGCCATGTGCCAGCCCTACATGAGGGTATGTTGGACAGCTGTGGACCATACATGGCAGAATGTACAGTTCACCATCTTTGTCCACAAACATGGGAAATGGTTCTGCCAGGAGTAGCACTGACACCATCAGACCCAGTGCCAGATGTGCTACTTCTTGTTGATGGTGACCAATGTCTGCTGGGGCTGTGTCCCTCATGGGACTGCCCAGGACCATGTGCCCATGGCCTGCCATGTTGTGGTGTGGACAGCACCCTCCATTTGGTAGTGGTGGTGGTACTGCCACTATGTGAGTGTAATTGTGCATGGCCACATGACAGACATTGCACGGTTAAGGACTGACAATGTCTCACCCCACCATCTATCCACTACATCAGTGAAATGATGTAAGGCATCACCAATACCGTGGATGGAGTCATGCATGCCATGCGGTGTTGCATCCATGGCCCTGAGCATCTGTCTGGTGTAGCTTTCACAACATGCCTGTGCCTCCATGATGGGCTGAAACATGTGTCAGACATGTGTGGCACCACTGACAGGTGCTGGATGGGCAACCTTCCTCCTTCGAACAACCCTGTAAATCTGCCTGTATGGGACCTTGCTAGATTTCTGGCTATAGCTAGTGTCTACAATCACAGATGCCATAGTCACCACACTCTCCTGTTCAATGCCAACATCCTCTGACTGTCCAATATCTGTGTCTGCTGTGGACTGGTATGTGTGTGGCCAAACTGACTGTGTGAGGGCACATTGGGGAGGAAGTGGGATGTCAACCAATGGGACAGATTCAGCCCCCATCTACCCCACCTGTGCCTCACTATGGCTACCATCATCATCGGAGTCTGATGTGACACTGACATCAGGTTGTGAAGGGGACACACCCCAACCCCCATGGTTACCTGTGAAGGGAAGACTACATTAATTCCTGAACTATAATGTCTGTTGATCCACACACACACATACAAGTGAGGTGTCACAAATGCATTATACAGACCACACCTTATGACTGATGCCATGCGCAACACACAAGCAGACCACAACAGACAAACACAAGACAGGCCCTTAACAGCATGCAGTGCAGCTATGTCCAGTTAATGTTGCTAGTACTATACACCTGTGAGATAAGTGACATGTCAGTGTATGTGCTGGGCCTTCACCTAAAACACAGTTCACCCATTTCCACAATATTAATGCACCCCTTTATAGCAGACTGCCTACACCTTCATAAAAATTGGTGCTAATATGTTACAGCTTCTGTAAATTTGCTACTGCGATTACTGATGTAATGCACTGCAGTGAACCCCTCCACAACTGAACATGCAAGAATTGCAATATGGCTAGGTTTACCATGGCAAACTGGCAACCCTTAACATGCCTATGGTATAGATGAGCCATAACAAAACAGTTCCACACTCCCGGCTACAGGATGATGGACCCTGGCCACACCAGAGGTACCTATGGATTTGTGGGGGAGAGGTATTGTCAGCAGACACAAATGTGGCATTGGTACAGAATAATATTTGCATATATCAACATGTACAGTAAAACTGTGATACTACCCACATTACTGACATTCACAATATGTGTGCACACAGCACACATGTGCATTACAATGTCCCCCACAAATGCAGACTGACCTGACATGTGTACAGGTATGCAGAAGCTGCAAATATGAATGCTACAGTATTAAAGTGATGACCACAGGAGGCTTACCTGTATGTTCCTCGGCTGTAGAAGCTCTGCCACCCACCTCGACGACATATGGTGTGGTGGATTCTTGGGAGCTGGTTGCCGAACCCAGGTTTGCCAGGAGCTCCTCTGTGGTTTAGAGTGGTTGTTTTACAGCAGGCACTCCACCGGTAGCAGCACGGTTCCTGGCCACAGCTGTGGCCCTTTGCCATGCATGATTTATCAGATCTGTGGCCCGGTGTCAGACCTGCTCACAGTTCCTCTCCTGCTGGCCAACATGATTCACTGATGCCATGAGGGCTGCCCACAGTACAGTGCGTTCTTGCTGGTTATGGTGAGTCCTTGACAACAGGACCTGGGAATGGAGTCTCAGGGCATCAGTTATGATGGTGTTTTCTGCTTCTGAGAATGGTGGATTCCTACTGTGGTACACCTCTCCTGAAAGACAAGAAGAGGGGAACACGTCACAGGACCACATACATTGCTCTCCATTATGTATACACCTTGCACATCCACATTTGCCAGCACTATCCACCGCTAACGCCCACATCATACCCTGCCATCTATCATAACAATATGCATGTGGCTATTAGGAACATAGTGGCAATACATTATGCATTGCCCTTCTGATCTTGATGTTTTCTGCTATTTGCTGCATGTCCTATAAGGTGTTCAAATGCATTTTCCTGTTGCACCTATTACTGCTTGTTCATAGCCTGTCTACATTGTATGCAGTGGTGTCAGCCTCCTACTGTTGTAGTAAGCACCTTGGCTGTAGGCCCACTCCTTAGGACTCCCTGGTCTTCCTCTTTCAGATTCTGGAATATATGGCTGGACAATGTCCTACAGTTTCCCTGGCATGGTGTAGCACCTGACTCATGTACATGGATGGACAACCATCTACAAACACTACCAAGGAACACACTGAGTGAGAGATGGAATGACATTAGGAACCTACAGACCATGCTATCTCCCTGTCAAACCCACATATCTGTCCCCGAACAGGTTGTCAACACAATCAGTACACATCAGACACCACCCGCACCTACACAACACACACCCACATATGCAGAGGTCCTCAGCATACACATCCACAAACAAAGGAGACCTCCAAAGCAAAGCCACACCTGAACAGCACATACCACACACCTGTGCCCCACAGCCATAAAGGTGTCACCACATATCAAACATACTACACATAGGAGACTACATTGTGAGACACACTGACGTGCCTCTCACCAGGCTATATATGGGGAAGGTCATAGTTGTCTGTCAGGTACCAGAATCTGCCATATCACATACACACTGCTGTCTCTCTCAAACAGGTACTGTTATGGGTCTGTTACAGTCCATGTCGGCGTGCCTGACCGGAGATGTACATCCCTGGACTATATGCAGTAAGACATGAGTGAGCAGACTGATTATGTGTCCTAGGCAGATATGTCCCTAGCCTTATGCAGCATTCTGCTGTCACCCAGACTGATGGCACAATACAATCAGGAAATGATTGCCTTTAACATTTGGCCTGTTATCAGGTTCCTATTAGAAGACCGAAGACCCATTCTTTCAAATGCATCTTGGTCGAACTTAAAAGACTGTAATGGCAAAATATCGAAGCGGCTTTTTCTTTCCCTGGGAAAGAATTCACTTGGTGGCTTCATTACTTTGCCATTTTCGGCACTGTAGTGTGGTCTCGGAGTTGGTATATTTAAGTCAGGGGTGTGTGTGGGGTGCTAAGCCCCCCCCCCCCACTTAATGTAATGTTTAAAGTGTTTTGTTTTTTATTTTTATTTTTGTTGGAACAGCAATTTTTTTCCCTTGGAAAAAAAATGCTGTTCTGACAGTTCGATATTGTAAGCTTTCGCTTACATAGGGTCGATTAATCACCATTCTCTTTTTTAAGTGTTTGGTGATCTGATATAGACCCCTAGCCTTATGCAGGATTCTGCTGTCACCCAGACTGATGCCGCAATACAATCAGGAAATGACTGACCTTAACATTTGGCCTGTTATCTTGTGCCATTCCAAGGGGATCCAGTACCTGAAAGCCTGGAATGATACAATCAAAAGACCATGATGCTTTGCCTGAGATGGCCTCCATCTGTCTTAGCTGGCTTTTGAGCATCTGGCAATGGTTCTCACCACCCCATAGTGCCTTCATTAGGAAAAGTGGTGAGGTTATCACTACCAACATACAACTGTCAGTACAGCACAAATGGAAGGCCATGCTGTTAAATGCTAGGAGCCTACACATGACTATGTTCACATTGCAAGCATTCTCAACCCTTGGAAATGCTGATATCTGTACAGTCACAGACACATGGTTCAAAGCTGCAGAGAGCACCCCAGACATACATGGTCAACCATCCTATCATACAGTCAGACCCCAAAGCCTGGGTGGTAATGCCATGGGACATGGGGCTTCACTATATATGAGACACATACACACCTCCAGGCTGTACAGGCAGTAAGATGTACAGGTGACACTGCAGGGGCAGGTCACCATTGTTAAAACACCTATTCAAATCTTAGCTAGCTACCAGCCACCACATGCGACCAGGTAGCCCATTCTGCCTATTTGGACCTGATCAACTCTATCAGGATTCAGGTCTGTAACCTGATCTGGGTTACATGAATGACCCAAATATACATTGGAATATGTACCCATGCCAGCACACAAATTGTCAGAGAGCCATCAACAGTGTAAATACAAAGAGCTCAGTGCAGCTAGGTGCTACCCCCACATGAGGTGAAGGTCTGTTGGAGTTGATATTAAACAAAACGGGTAACGACTGCAGCATCCCTACAGTGTCATCCTCCATGGCAAAGGAACCATCATGTAATCATGTTTGCAGTCCCAATCTCCAACAATACCCATCTGGC
This sequence comes from Protopterus annectens, assembly GCF_019279795.1. Taxonomy (NCBI): domain Eukaryota; kingdom Metazoa; phylum Chordata; order Ceratodontiformes; family Protopteridae; genus Protopterus; species Protopterus annectens. The sequence goes on along the minus strand of NC_056743.1, from coordinate 1,956,667,016 downwards.
TAGGGTTAGACATACATACAACTCCAAAGTGGAATACAGCCTCCTGCAGGGTGGTATACACAGGTTCACATCCCCTGACCCTCTGTAGGAACTGGCACCAATATTCACAAATACACAAAAGTGCTATACATGCATTTATATTGATGCATGGAAACGGGTATACCCGACAGGGCTACATCATCTTCTGCAAGGATATGTAAACCTGTCTGGTGGACATCTGCAATAAATAGCGTCTATAACAGGAATGACATACTGCTGTCCTAAACAAAGTAGGAGAAGGTGCCCATTTTGGAGCAATGCCTGCTTAGTCTGAACACGCAAATGAGATCACTACTGGAAACCTGCTAATCAATCCCTGAGCCCACATTGTCGACATCCACTACATACAATCATCTTCCCTTCTGCACATATGTCTGCAACATCAGAAGAAGCACTTAGATCTGCTCAGTTATGGTGGACAAGGACACCAGATATACCAGTGCTGTAGGTATAGCATACTTGATGCCTGACTGAGTCAGTGTAGGCTTCTCTCCCTGTCTCCCCATCAGTACATCAGGAGGTCCCCAGTACCTGTCCCCTGTTCCTTTATATAGGGAACAAGTCACCGCTGCCATCTCCAAGTCATGGTATACAGCCAACATGGGAGCCTATCACATCACAAGATGCATCCTATATGACCACAAGCATGACCTTTGCAACACCATAAGGCACTGTATTCAAACAAGGCCTGACTACTGCCTTTGTCCCAGCCAAGTGAAGGACAACCACTGTCACCCCTTTACACTAAGGTGGGGCATCCACCAATCCACCACATTATAAACCCATCAGCCTAACTAGGCTGATCTGCATGGCAATGGCACAGTTTATAGTGAATCTCATCAACAAGGAAATTGGCGAACTCCACACACTCCATCACCCACTGTTAGGTGTTGTTAAGGCAGCGATCATGTCTGTTACAGTTGGTCAACCTCTTTCAGATAGTCACCACAGGCATGGACGGGGACGGGGAGGGGGCAGTACACACTGCCTATCTTGACCTGGCCGACAACTGTGACAGTATTCCCCACTTGGCCATAATAGATTTAAGCTCCCACCTAGGCATCAGTCCATATGTCACCAGATGGGTAGCACACTGGCACAATGACAGGACGCACCTAGTCCACATAGGGGAATACCCCCAAGCGGTAGACCCATAACTAGTGGTGTAACCTGGAGTTCTGTGTTTGGGCCTCTGTTACGTGTGATGAACTCTTCTGAGGTGCAGGGCATAACCATTGGGCTATGACCGACCATGTTTGCAGATGACTGCATGCCTGGTGCTGTCACCAGATTTCCTAGTTATGTGGACATCTGCCAAGAAGGTCTCAAGGAGGCACATGACTGGTGCCAGACACATGTCCTCAGGCTGTATAACACAAGAGGAGACTGTAGGTGCTGAAGAGCTGAATAACAGCAACATGTCATTCCAAGTTATGTTCTACAGACCTAGTGTTGTAATCCCTATTTCCCATGGCTGCATCCCCCATGTACATCGCATTACATGGGGGAATTCTATTACATAGCTGGTATAGTGCTGTACTCCTTTGTGTCAGAAATTCAGTGGTATATTCCTTGGATAGCACAGTCTGTCTTCATGAAGAAAGTCACATAGGCAGCAGCTTGCCTTTTGTAGGTAATGCTCATGAATAGGTGATTGCAGGCAATCTGTGACTCACAGTTGCTAATAGCATCCAGAACAGCTGGGTTGCATTTTCATTAGCCAATGGTATGGCAACACAGTGCTATAATTAAGGCCTTTATGTAGGCCTTGGCCCTTTTCCACGCCTATGAGGAGGACATTATTGAGGTGTGGGAGCTACAGCATCACAGATGGTAGGTAGAAATACGGTCCACTGCTTGGATTGATGTGTTATGTTCACAGTTTTGCATGCTATGTTTGGCCATTGTTAACAGACTTTATGATTCTGTGGCAGTTTACTGTTTAACAATGTGTGCTGGGGTCAGTAAGGAATCAAACAGTTGTGTCATACGTCATTTTTATCTGAATGTGCATGCTGCTGCAGTTGCTGCTGGTCTATCAGCTATGTAGGCTTGTAGGGGAGGACTTGACCATTTCCCCCCACCCCTTTATGTATGGGTGTTGTGCGGATGCCCTGTTCTAGGTGTTTGGGAGGTGTGGTAGGTCTGTAGCAGGTAGCTGAACATACTGCTGCATGTGTTGCAGGTTGCAGCTGTTGCATTCTGGCCAGCACACTCATATTGGGGATTGTGAACACATTTAGGGACAGCAAGCTGCATATATTAGTGAGAGAGCAGTGTCAGGTCTGTTGTCACAGCATAGCCAAGGTGGGGGTACCCATAACAGTCCAGGTAAGGCATGTGCCTCTGGTACATATGCTAAGTAATAGTGCCATCCAGAGAATGGTAGGTGACATTTAGGACACCTGTTCATATTTGTCGCACGTGTCCCACCCTGCAGGCCTTTGACATGCTAAAGTGGGTGGCAGTGACTGCAGTAGCAGCTACCAGTTCGGTTGGATATTGCAGGGCTCAGTTGTTTGTATGTTGTATTGATAAGCATGTATTTAACATGCAACAGACTGGACTGTAGGCCAGGATTGTGGATGTCCAATTGTCACACATGCTAGGAATGTAACCGATAGAGCTTCTGAGTCATTATTATGGCAGGTGTAGTTGCAAGACATATGTGCATGCATACAGTGTGTTACTCAGGAATGGCATGAATATGTGTGTTCGGATGGGTATGATGTGTAACACTGACCTATCTGTCATGATTTTGTAACCTTAATCTGCACTGACTTGCCAGTACTTTGGCACACACAATGGGTTTTATGGCAGCCATGACATAAGTAGGTGGCCCAACTGTGGGCATTCTGCAACATTTTGTGTAGTTTTCAGCTCTACCTTATATTGTAGGTCTCCCGTACATACATCAACATGTACTTGGCTGTGTACTGGTTCAGTGTCTGCATCACAGGCCCAAGTATGCTGTACTTTATCCCATTATATGTAGAAGTAGTGTATCACTGGCAATCAGGATATGTTTATAGAAACACCAGTCATTGTTCACAGGTGAGTAGCTTAGTGGGCTAATGCACTAGACTGTAGTTGACGGGGGCTTGGATTCAAGACTTAACAGGGTTGAGAAGTTTTGCTGATGTGCATCAGTGGAATTCCTGATATGTTTATAAAAACACCACTTATTGTTCACAGCCAAGTGGCCTAGTGGGATCATGTACTATGCTATAGATGACAGGGTCCTGGGTTTGAAACTTGGTAGGGATAATTATTTTATTGATGTGTGTAACAGTGTCAGAAACAGATAAGGTAATTAAAGCAGTTTTAAGTGGGTTTAAAAGGGTTTGCGTGGCACGCTGCCCCACTTAGGTCCACTTAAACCCTCACTAATTCCAAAAAAAGAAAAAAAAAAAGGGATGATAGGAAAATGGTAAAATGGGGGCAAGCAGGAGGAAAAACGATGTTAAAAACAGGTAGGGATGTGCAGGGTGGGTGGAGTAAAGGACCATAACTCTCCATTTCTTGTACAGCAACAGCTGTGCAGGTCATTGAGTATTTGGAATTTGGAGCCTCACATCCCCAAGAGAGGGGTGGGGGTGACATAACTATGTTGATTAATTGCTGTATGGATTGATTGTGGGCATTGTATATGGTGGCAAAATGGAAACCTATGTATGCAGTGATTTTTTTTGTGGGACAGATGCCCTATTTTTTTAAAGGAGAGAGTGGAATGTTGGGGAGGGGATATAGGTACATATGAGGAGGTAAGTAAGTTGGGTAGGAGCGGTAGCAGTTGCAAACGGACAAGACAGATAAGACAGCAGACATGGGTGATGTATGACACATGGGGGGGGAGGTAAACACCTTAGATGGGGAGGGTGTTGTGGAATGGGAAAACCAAGTCCCCACAAACAACACTAGTGGGACTGAGTTTCCCCACCCATGGGCAGCCATCACTGCTCCTTCATGGCCCCAAAGGTGGTTGTGTAGGGGGCAGGGTGCCAGGGCCGGCCTGCCCCTCCAGGTGCACCTGTTTGGCCTCAATCTGGCATAGTTGATCATCCAAATCATGCTGGAAAATCCTGCGCACCATCCATGGAAGCTGTTGCCAGGTGACCACTCCCTCTCCACACCCATATCTGGGGGGACAAGCCCCATCCCTTGAAGTAGTTCCACCTGTGGGTGTTGCAGGACCAGTGGAAGGATCAGCTCCAGGTTGAGTCCCAGTGTGCTGGGACCCGGTGCCACAGCCAGATGAGGTGGGGTAGGTGGATCCGTAGGAACCAGCCTATCCACTCATGCTACGTTGTTGAGGTTTTTTCAACATGTATAGGTTAGTCATGAACAGAACATTTAAACGTTAGTTATAACAGCATGCATGCATGTTTCAATTAACCCAGAGCAATAATATTACATGGTATACAAAACACAACAGTAAATGGGATAACAGTCAGTATTGTAACAGCATGCCAGTAACAGTTACAGCAAAAGGCCAAAGGTATGTTAGTATGCAACCACTGTAATATGTAACAATAATAAAACACAAGGCCCAACATAAGGTTTTGAGAACAACATATGTGAAATGGAACCATACCTGTAGTATAACAATAATAATATTTGTGATGGATATAAGGGGTGGGGGGAGAGAAAGTGAGAGAGAGAGACATTCCATTAACAATAGTATAAGCTATATTTATTGCAACAGTACTGTTCTATACTCTACAGGTCTGCCTTTATTTTTATGTCTACAAGTGCCCTATATCTTTTGAAGCACATGCATACCTCTCAAGCTATCCGAATGGGACAGTATAGGCATAGCTGTAACACCTACAGGTACATAACTACAGGGGACTATTATATGTTAGGGGAACATATATGACTACCAAGGTATACCGTGCACTGATGTGTGGAGGTGTGCTACTGGCATACTTTGACTGGATGTTAAATCTGTGTCCACGGGTTTTGGCAACAGTGATCACAATCCGTGATAGCGTGACACTTGAGCGGCATGTATTGTGCATAGTACAGAGAGCTTAAATGTATCCTGACGTCCTTGGCAGGCACTGGGTTAGATTATCAGCAGACATTCACAAATGCTCCAGGCATACAGCTGTAACAGCAATAAACCATTTGATTTCTCTTATTAACTTGGAAAAGTGTACTTGTGGATGTTTCATTTAATGAAGTCTTATCACCTTGCTGAGCAATGCTGTTTACAGACTAGTATATCTGGGCACACAAATTAGTATACCACTGGAACAGCTACTATAGACAATTTATTTACCTGTAATTCCTGTGGGGAGAACATTTGTTAACAATATATAACTGTTTCTATATATATTCAGTAGTACTTGTCTGTTTCTATAAATATATAGTAGTAATTATCCCTGGATTCGAAGCCCGGTTTATGCATGGAAAAATCAACATACATGTCATTTATCAGACTGAGCTACTGAGCCACTGCTGTGTGTTGACTGACTGATATGTGCCTAGAGCTCACCTGGTAACAAATTCTGATCTGGTAATATAGGTAGAGTGTCACAGAAGACTGCAGTGACACTTGAACACACATGCATGAGATTCATGCATGACAGAGAGAGTAAGTGAACTGTATATTACTAATTGGAATGCAGCTGTACTCATTTAACCCCTAATGGATGAGAATATGTGTGATGTGTACAAACCATATTGGGGTGCTGGGTTGCCTACCTGACCCATATACAGTTACAGGTGGTATATTTGCAGTCTACATCTATTTCACTCTCATACTTGTCTGCATCAGCATAACTACATTGAGGAATGCATATAGATGAAATGCAAAGGTTAACACAAGACAATCCTGAGGGAAATACACAGTAATACCTTACACATTACTATTCAAGGTTCAGATCTTATAGTGCAGGAAAAAATATCATAATGCAGTATATCTTGTAATACAACTCCACACCTACACTTTAGGAAAACAGTTCTTTATCTGCCAACCGTCAGTCACTTTATACCCATGTTTACTTCACAGCACTTGTAATACTCAATTTCTTGACCAACAGCCCAAAATACATACAACATTTGGTACAACAAACCTTTACTGAGGGTGACATGAAACAGTTAACAGTCATTTTATTATTGAACACTTTACATAATGCAGGCTAATGTATGCATTATTAACTTTATTTCCTTAACAATTCTGACTGCAGGTGTACTTTATTTCCTGAAAATTATGAATGCAGATTTATTCCCTTCACATTATGAATCCAGTTGTACTTTATTAGCAGAACATCATTATTAATACAGTACACATTTGTTATCCTTAACATTATGAATGCAGTAGTAAATTGTTGACATTATCAGGTTTCATGCTTTCATGTATATTGAACTGTACCTGGCACTACTCATTTATATTAGTCCAGGTCAATGAACACAATCATTGCAGTACACTCAAAACAGAATATACCTACTGGCAATTGCTACTGTACTCTTTCTTAATTATATTACTATATATTGCAGGATATATCTGTACTCATCATACTCTTGGCACAACCTGGCCAGGCACCCTGCATGGGTCTCCAGGTTGCGAGCTCTCTTCTCTGCTGCTGTGGGAAGAGAAATGCACCATCATGCATACCTGTCTATCAGCTATTCATACTAGACTTTGGTAAATCAATGCTTCCTATACTTACAAATTGTGGGGCATTGTTGTCTTGAGCATCTTGGATCAACTGGGCCAAGAGTTCCCCATCCTATGCTTCAGGTCATCATAGTGGTGACACACCTCCTTACCAGTGTGTAGGATAAGAGTTGCACTGGTGAGGTCTCATGCCAGCCAGTCCCAGGCCTCTTATTTGTATTCCAACCCCTGATACTGACCCTGCAGCAGACGGAGGTCATGGGATTTTATGAGGAGCTCAACCATGACCCAGGACTCCAACATGCACCACAGCTGCTCCCCGAAGCATGCACCCTCTCCAACTCCTTCCATAGTTCCTGCATGGGTCAAACTCCAACAGGGTGTGGCTGTATTCCTGCCTGTTTAGCTTAAATAAGGCTGTTTTCCCACCTTTTGCCGCCACTGGACCATTTTTAAAAATGCTATGTAAAGCTTAGCACCACGCAAACCTGCTAAGCTTAGCTGAGCAGTGTTTAATCTGGCAAATGCTTATCAATCCCCAAACCAGCTAAGTGGAGCTGTGCTTTGCTAACTACTGCTAAAACAAGTCCTGTTTAAGCATTGCTTGGCTTGGCTTAGCAATGCTTAGCAGAGCTTAGCTACAGGCAAACCAGATTTTTTTTTTAAATAAAACAAAAATATATTGAAATTAATTGTTCATTAATGATACTCTATTATTATGTATATGTATTTTACTTCATATCTCCTAACCTTATGCATTTTAATTATGTTATCTTGTAGTGTGACTGTAATGTATTAGACACTTGTGTGTAACCGGAGCTTTTCTCCTCGGGTCTTCACTGAAAATGGGCTTCTGGACCAGCTGGACTAACCCGGTTAACAAATGTCAATATATACATGATTAAAAAATAAATTCTTGTAACAATTTGCTATTGAGTGCAAAAGCTGAATGGCCTGTCTTGTATTCAAACTGTGTACCTATTGCACACAAGGCTGTGACTCTAACCATTCAGCTGCTGTGGATATGACTGTCGCTATATATTTCTATATAGCTCTCAGTCATGTTTAAGCACTGCTGAGCACCACACCATGCAAACCCATTCAGCTATGCTTAAACGTGACCTTTTAAATTAAAATTAAAAGTATCTAGTTTCTATTTTTAGATGTCTGGCAAGTGTCCATTGCTAAACGCCATGCCGTGCCATGCAAACATAAAAAAAAAATAATAAAAAAAAAAAAAAACATTTAAAATATTTGACTTTTATATTTCAGTGCCATCTGGCAGTTTGGCAGCGCAAGGGGTGTGTTACTCATCTCTGGACACACCGTAACACACACCCTACAATACAGGAAAATAAGAAAAAAACAGGGAACATGAGATATTTCACGCTTATATTTCAGTGCCATCTGGCACTCTGACAGTGCAGAGGATGTTTTACTCATCTCCAGACACTGTAACACACCCCCTACACTGATTCATTAACCATGGTACACGGGTCTCCCTCAGTAGCGTGCCTTCATTACTATACAAGGCGTGCTACTGAGTGGGATCCACAGACATGGCCACCATACACTCCATGTAGGTCTTACACTATTCCTACATGGAGTTTATTAAATCTGGGGGATAATCATTGCTAAAAGTCCAGCACCTGAAACAGCCTGCTACATAGTTGTGGGGTAGCATCATACTTAAATGTTAAAGCACCACTAATTAATGAGTCAGCTGCATCTATCCTGAGGGACTTTAGGGATACTAGCCTTTTTTTTATTCAAAAAATTCTTCTGAGAGTGCTCAAAGTTTTAATGGACTTCCGTTTTGAAACTGTGTAAGTTTTTACTCCTGTTGTAACTTGCAAGAGATATAATGTTTCTCCGATAGAAAGGGAGTTGAGACCCCCACATCATCAATGAATAACATACCTACCTATGAAGGTTCCACCCAAAACCACTTGAAGTAAGTCCAGTATTTAGGACAATATTTTTTGTGCCTTTGGCTAGCTCCAATACAGTACATAATCATTTTCTCACAGACTCTTTCAAAATGCTGTGTGCTATAAATAACCATTCATGATGTGTCGTTCGGCTTTTCCCGGTTAGGGGTCGCCACAGCGGAACTCTGTCCGCTAATGATTGGCAATAGATTTTTACGTGCTGAGTTGCCAGCCCTGATGCATAACCTTCAACGAAGGTACGCCCATTCAAGCATGTCTCCACACAGAAGACACTCTGAGAATCGAACGGGACAACATCTTGCTGTGAGGCGACAACGCTACCGCAATAACCATTCATCCAGATCAAAATCAACTTTTTATAAATATAAATATTGATTCTAGACTTACATAGAAAAGACTGTAACCTAAAATGAGATACCTTATTTTGTCTTTGACTAAGCATTACCAGAGTTTGATGCAAAATCTCCCTGGTTGTGTTAATTCAGTGCTCAAGCAAGTGCTATATAAGTGAGTAGCTTTAATAAAGACCACACTATTATTCGTTCTTCCCTTGAAGCAAAGGACAAACAAAGGGTAATAAGACTGTCCCTGTCTCAGCAGACCCATCGACCATGATTCTGTTACTGCATATCTAAGCCTGTAATAATGGCATAATGAAGACCTGGATAGATTCCATCTACCCTTTAAAAACCGATAAGATTCCATAACTCACCTCCACATCTTGTGAGATGTCATAAAGTCAATGCCTACTAACACTTTTTAGGCCCATATCATTTAGCAGGTTGTTTCTGACCTGGAGAGCTGGGTATCCCAAAGAAGTATTGCTAACTCCCATGCCTATTCGAATAGAATAACACTCTATAAACTTTTCAAGGGTTTTAAAGGTTACTTCAGGGATGTAGCAATATCACAAGGTTTTAGAAAGCTGCTTGAGGTCTCATACCATTGCCCAGGGGGAATTAGCAATAAGAATTTTAGGATGTATTTGTATCCAGATGGGCATAGTAACAACCGGACTGCTGAAGAGCTATATCATAGTAAATGCATTAGCATACCTGCCCCACTCAGGAAAGCCGAGCCCAATTACTTTATTGGTGTAATCTCTGCCATCCATAAGACCCTTTATCTTTTGTTATCCCAACTAACTTGACTAATTAGTTAGAGCTTTATTATCTGCTGCTACCTGGATAAAATTAAATGGTAATATAAATGAGGTGCATTCTGGGATATCCATTCTTCCAAATGAAGCACCTTCTCCGTATTTCATTCATATTTATCTGAGCCATACACCTGGATCTGGGTGCAAGTAACCTCCTAAATACCTCTGTACCCCAAACTATGCACAGATCCAGCTTCATTGACTTGAGATGTTATGCAGATGCATTGGCTGCATGAAGTGTAGACATATGTATTTTCAATTGGAGGCTCGATGCACAGGCAAAGTCCCATACTAGTTGCAAAAGTCAGGGTACACCACCTTTGGCTGACTTGATAAGACTGCACAATCACCAGCAAAGAAAAGGGCCTAAGTCTAAATTCTGTGTAGTTCCCATCCTGACACTATAGAAAGGCGGCATTGTCCATAACCACTGCATGCTCTCCACAACCATAATTTCTTCTGGATGTCTTTTAAAAGATAAATTCACCCCATATCCTAGTCAATTGGTAGTTTCCCATTTATGATTGTTTCTGGACTCATGAGGCTAGCCTAAGATTGGGGTGTGAAATGTTGGCCACATGTGAGGCTTGTAAAAATCCTGTACCAGTGTTTGACACATCTATGGGCTGCCTCGTCCCATCCTGTCCTAGACCATTTTGGCAAATAAGATAAAGTTTGGCTAGTAGACCTAGCCACAATCATAAAGATGACTGTTGCTAATCACTGCAGCAGTTTTGTTATAGTACATGCAAGTGAAAAAAATTATTTAGTATTTTTATTCAGATTACAGAAAGCCTTGAACTTTCCCATTACTATTTCTAAATTATGTCTTCGCTCATTAATTTCAAATAGAAAACTATTACATACTGGTAGTTCTTTTAACATTTAAATTACACTTATCTTTTGACTTTTTCATTAATAGTTGGTGCTACCATAATGAGACTTTTGAAGCTCTTTCACAATCATTCACCCAAAGTCTGACAAAAATCCAGTTTCACACACACACACACACACACACACACACACACACACTGGTCACCTTTTCAATAATTAAAACAGTTTTTATTAGTGCACTATTATTTAATGAAACTTATGTTTTAATCCTTGAAAATTTGACCATTGCATGTTTAAAATCATCTGCAGCTCTGCTGGGAGTGTCTACCTTCACTTCCCAGGCTGATGTATATATTATTTTTAATTTGAATGGCAGCAGAAACTAAGACAATTATTGAATTCAATAATCTTTTGTTTATATTGTGGCACCAGTCTTGGTGATGGTAGAGTGCTGCTTGGGGCCAAGTTCATATCAGTTCAGTATCATATTCCAAGACTCCTTCATGTTGGTTTTCATACAGTCCAAGGAGGCATGTCCCAAATCATTTACACTCATGTACTATGACTGTATCATATGTATACTTATAGCGTAAGGACTTGAGTGTTTATGTGATGTAGTGGATTATGGCACCAGATAGGTGACTGACCATGAGCCTCTCATTGCACAACCTGGAGAGTAGTGATTGTTTTCTTTTATCTATTCCGTTAGCTGGGCTACATTTTGAAAATGTCTTGCAAAGTATGTTTTAGTTTTCAGCTTCTGTTTTATGACTTCAGAAATACATGTGCAGCATCAGTATGAATTCTGTTGGAAAAATCTGCCTGAAGCAATGTGAACTTCGGTTAGTACCCAGCCTTGTAACATTTGACCACATCCTTGGCATTTTTTTTTTTAAATCTAAGTAAAAGTCAACTGATTTATTGAAATAGCATAAGGTATGATACACAGTTGTGTAACTGCATACTAAAGTGGTGTGTAAGCCAGGTGGTATTGTCAATTTTCTTTCCATTATGCTGCTTCATAGGCAGTCCATCCATCCATCCTCAACCCCTTTCCCCATTTTGCACATGGGGTCTGAGTGTCACTTCCACAGTGACAATTATCTCAAGCCAAAGTTTGTGTGTTCATGTTTTCAAATATGTCTGCATTCAACTGGATTCTTGTAGTGCTTTTTGAGGAAAGATGGCTAAGTGGCTGAGACCTTGTTTAAAAGTGACAAGAGAGACGCAATGAGTCTGACAGAAAGTTTACTTCTAATACCTGATAAACCAGTCCTGTGGTTCTGAAGTGGGATGGAATCAGTAGGAACAGTATTTAATTCCTCTGCCTGTAGGAAGGACACTTCACAAGATAAATAGTGATCAATCAAACATCAAAAAGTATGCAAATACATAAACAGATTAAAGCAAGAGTGACTGCCCTTGCGCTTCAGGACTGAAAGTACCCCAAAAGATTTTGTAGAATAGGAGTGCCTTAAGGTACTTTCTAAATCTAGGCTCAGTTATGAACTTCTGAAGCTGCTACTGCAGTAAACACCGCTGACTAGGACATAAAAAAATGGAGTCTTTATGGCTGACCAGCAGCCCCAAGGTAAACAAAGGACCTAAGAAAGATAAGGCAAAGGTCAGCTTGTACTTGAAGCAGTATGCTGCACTTCAGGACTTTTATTTATTTATTTATTACATTTGTTTATTGGGATATTCAAACTAGGCATAGCCTTTTTTCAGCAGAAGCTTGGAGCAAAATTCATCCCATTATATATGAGAAAAAAGAGGTAATCCAGAAAGTGCGAGTCAGGGCTGCTATCCCATCTGTGACCCAGAGGATGACAGGAGAAGCAAGAAAAAGAAGACAAAGGATTAGTCCAGTTAAAATCATTTTAGCTAGAAGATCATCAGGTCCATCTAATAGAGTGGTTTGCAGTTTGATCATTGAAAATGTTTGCTTTTATAAGGCTGTTGCCAGTCTTTATTAGTTTGTTTTGTATCACATGTAATATGAGAGGCTGTGCCCACTTTTAAAAGGCTGATATTGCCTTACATTATGAAAGACTAATCTCTTGTTTGGCAAAAAGGATTACAGTGCCTGCTTATAAGAGGCTCATACACAACTAATGTGACCGGCCCCCATTCTTCTTCCTAATGAAGGCAGACCTTTTTATATGCAGGGGAGGTAGTCACTTAGAGCCACACTAGGTGACTCCCATTTTTTGAAAAACATATGGATCCAGAGGAATAGCTTACATTGGAAGCATGTTACAGTCCAGAGCTCATAGAGGTGCACAAGTAGGAGGAAAGATGTAAGTACAGTTTGAGACCTCAGAACCTTTTGTATAGGCTTGTTGTACCCATGTAATAAAAATCCACCAAGTGGTGAACTGCAAGACTATATAACCTTTAATAAAAAATATATCACATCTTCTTTGAGCTTAAGCAAACTGTGCCTGTGATATAAAGACTACAGCAGTTTGGAGTGGGAGCCAGGGATAACAATTTACACTGTACTGAAAATTACAGAAATTGTATTAAATACAGGCCAAGTGGCTAGAACACCTGTATCTGTTGCTGTGGGGTATCCAAAGTGAGAGGGACAATACCCCTGGTCTTAGAGCGTGGTTCTATGGTGTTCCACTCTGGGGTTTTCACTCTCAAGCTTCTTGCTAGATATAACAGTTAGTTAAGGCTCTTCTGCTCAGATTCTTCCTCTCCATGTTCCACATGGTGAAGTCAGTACAAAGGAGGGCTAGATATCTTTGTCCTAGCTATAGAAAGAGCTGGAATGGGAGGATCAAGTAGAAGGGCAGTTAACCAATCTCCTGAGAGAGGGAGTGGCACCCTGGGGACCAGTGTGGGAATAGATGATGTAAGAGGCTGATGTAATTAGTATGGGTGTACGCTGTCAGTCAAACCTGGAAGCTAGTCTTTGGCCCCCTTTTCTCACTCGTAACAACAAAAGGAAAGCCCAAATCTCAAATCAGTAGTAGAAATGTAGATGCAACCATATTGCCAAACTGGAGGCTAAGCTCTCTCAACTCAGTACTGGCGTAACCAGTCAGGAGGAGAAGGAAACCACACTCACTACAATTCCAGTCTCACATAGACCTACCACGACAACAAACCAAACACGTAAACACACAAAAACATACTCGGAGGCTCTAAATAAAAATCTGCCTAAGCAGCAGAGACCTCCAAAGCAGACACACAAGCAACCACTACCCCAAAACAAAACACGTGCAACACATAGCTCACAAAGCCAGTGTGCCGAACAGTCACAGCCCTTAAGGCTAAACAACACACCTGATACACTTGTAATAGGTGACTCTATCGTCAGGCACACTGACGTCCCGCTCACCAGGCTGAACAAGGAGAAGGTCACGGTGAGCTGCCTGTCGGGCGCTAGGATCCGCCACATAACATAAGCACTCAGGTCACTCCAAGGCAAGTACAAATATGACTCAGTCATTGTCCATGCTGGTGTGAATGACCTGAGACGTACCTTCCTGGACTACATGAAAAGAGACATAGAGGAGCTCTCTGAGCATGTAGCCCAGGCCAGTATGACCCTGACCTTGAGTAGCATCTTACCCTCACCAAGAATGATGCCACAATATGAAGACAAGATGATCAATTTCAACAATTGGCTTAGGTGTTGGTGTCATTCAAAGGGGATCCAATGCCTGTCAGCCTGGGATGACATGCTCGACAAGCCACGATGCTTCGCTAGGGACGGCTTGCACCTGTCACCTCTGGGCTTTCAGATATTGGCAAAGGCTCTTGCTACCCCCATAGTGCCTTTTTTAGGCAAGGCTCAAAAGACAAACCCACCTCCATAGGTATCACAAGGGATAAGAAACTAAGAGTAATGCTACTCAACGCCAGAAGTCTAAACCTCAAGATGCACGCACTCGAAACTCTCCTTAGCATGGAGAACATCGATATCTGTGCAGTAACAGAAACCTGGTTCAAGGCTCCCAAGAGCACCCCAGCACTACCAGGTTATACCTCATACCATGCTTTTCGGCCCCAAAACTTGGACCGAACCACAAAAGGAGGGGAGTATCAATATTCGTCAAAGATACCCACACCTCCAGGTTGGTGGCACAGCACAAAGCATCAGAGACTATCCATGTGCAACTAACTGTGGGTAAAACTGCCTTCTAGTTTATAGCCTGCTACAGACCACCCTCCCAAACACAGGAACCCCACTTGGCCTTCCTGAGAATACTGGAAAATATGAAGGTCTCTCCAAACACCATTATATTGGGCGACTTCAACTACCCAAACATAGACTGGGAGCATTACTCTAGCTCCAACACCCTAGCCCAAAGGTTCCTAGAATTTATAAACTCAAATGCTATGGAACAACTTGTTACCACTCCCACAAGAGGGGAAAACATACTGGACCTGATCATCACCAACATGGGGACACTATGCTCCAGACCAGAAGTGTATCCCTCACTGGTAAGATCAGACCATAAACTAATCTCACTGGATATTCACATCCCGACCCCACCCCCTGCCCAGAAAACCACAGTGAAAAACTTCTTTAAAGCAAATTTCACACACCTCAAAACCGAGGCGAAATCCTTCAAAGCCCCCGGGCCTGTGGAAAATATGGCCAAGACCGCAGAATCCTTTATAAACGCATTCTATGAACACCTCAGGAATGCATGGATCATGCAATCCCAAATAAAACCAAGACCCATTCCTCCAAAGGCAGATGTCCTGTCTGGTGGACCCCAGCCATAAACAAACTATACAATAGAAGGAGGAAGCTACTACATGATAGAGCAAAATCCCAAAAAGGGAAGGCATCTCTGATCAGTATTAGCAAAAAACTACGGGCACTCATAAAATCGTCTAAGGCCAGCTTAGAGAGAAAAATTGCACAGGACACTAAGGATAATCACAAGGCTTTCTTTAGTTATGTTAGGAACCTGGGTGGGAATTCCCAGATATGCTCAGAATTAGTCCAAAATGACAAAAAATACACCGAGCCCACAGACATTGCCAACATCCTAGCTGACAGGTTCAGTGCAAACTTCTCCCCCCTCTCCCCACCAAAATGACAAATATCTATCCCAACAGAGTGCTGCCCCCCTGACATCTCAGATGCTCAGGTAAGAGCCGCCCTCTCCAAAGCAAAAACCACAGCATCAATGGGACCAGATGGTGTCCCGGGCTGCATCCTACATGAACTCCAAGAAGAGCTAAACCCAAACATAAAACTACTGTTCAATCTTAGCCTTACTACAGGATATGTACCGAAAGAGTGGCCTACAGCAACAGTGGTCCCTCTCCACAAAGGTGGTGCCTCAACGGATCCTGGAAACTATCGCCCCATAAGCCTGACTAGCTTGGTCTGCAAAGCTATGGAAAGGATCATCATGGACCTCATAAATAAAGATATTGGGGACCTACAGACACTGGATCCTACCCAGTCTGGCTTTGTTAAGGGCAGATCCTGCCTATTAAACCTGGTAGATTTCTTTGAAACAGTCACCAAGGCCATTGACAAGGGGAAGGTGGTCCACACAGCCTACCTGGACCTCGCAAAAGCCTTCGATACAATACCCCACTCGGGCATTATAGACAAGCTCACCAGCTTAAATATAAAGCCCTATGTCACTAGATGGGTTGCAAACTGGCTCAAGGACAGAACCCACATGGTTAGAATTGCTGGAGCCATGTCAGACTCCAAACCAGTTACAAGTGGCGTCCCACAAGGCTCAGTCCTGGGACCTCTCTTGTTCGGTATATATTTCTCGGTGGTACAGGCCAACACGGAAGGACTGTGGCTGACCAAGTTTGCAGATGACTGCAAACTGGGTGCCATAATCAACTCTCCAGCCGACACAAGCATCCTCCAAAAGGGCCTCATAGAAACAGACAACTGGTGCCAGAGCCATGGCCTCAAGCTAAACGCCAAAAAGTGTATAGTCATCCCCTTTGGCAAAAACAATGTGCCCACAAATTACCACATAGGTGGTAATCCATTAAGTACAGAATAAGTCATTAGGGACCTGGGGACCCAAGTTGATAGCAATCTCTCATTTGACAACCACGTGGCCAAAGTGGTTAGAAAAACATTTTATATAGCCCACCTAATCATGAAGGGATTCACATCTAGATCAGGGGAGGTCATCGTACCTCTTTACTCATCCCTCATCAGGCCCATAATTGAGTACAATGCCCCTTTTGGGATGTACCTTACCAGACACCTGCAGCAACTGGAAAGACCCCAAAAGTACTTCACCAAGAGGATCAAAGGGCTCAAACAGATGCCATATGCTGCCCGGTTAAAGAAACTCCAGCTCTACTCAGTGGCATACTGCCTGCTCAGAGGCGATCTGTGCCTGACGTATAAAGCCATGTCCAACCAGGAATTAATGGACATGCTGCACCTCAGAATATCCAAATCCCATCGAGCTACGCGCTTGAGAGACCTGAACCTCAGCACTGAAATAAATAGGACATGCTGGACGGACAGATTCATAACCCAGAGGCTCCCTTCATTCTGGAATAAAATCCCAGTCCAGGTTAGGCAGAGTTCCACACTGACTCTCTTCAAGAGGAATCTTGATGAGTGGATGGGAGATCGTAGGTTTACCCCGGGTATCACTTCTGTGTCACTGTTAGACAGAGGCACAGTATACTAACCTCGAAAAAGGGCATAGCAAAATTAATTTAAAATGGGTGGCGAAAGCCAAACACACTCTGGCTAGGCTTATAAATGCCCTAGGGCAGATAGCCTAGTATGAACCTATGAGCCTATGAACCTATGAAAACATTTTCAAATACATGAAAGTTGCTGCTTAAGTCTGTCCACATCAAGAGGTAAAAGGCATTCTGCAAATTCCTAACAATTGCTGTTTAGGTTTGTACACATTGTGAAATCAGAAAAATAAATAAAAATAAACAGAGTGGTTTGTTTCCTGTGTTACTAATTCATTAGACAAACTGTATCAAGGAAGATGCAGAGATATACAGATCTATTTTTGTTTATTGGCTTTCTCATATTAACAGCAACATTTACAGTTAATTATCAGTTAATGTCCAAGTTCTGAGTTAAACATTACAGATGTCTTAGCTGTATGATTTATTGTTTAGTTTCCAGAGTGCAAGCACATTTTTGATGGTAATGCTTGAGTTTAGACCAGGGTGGTGTTATACGTTCAGCCTGATCCGACAGCTTAACTCCAGTTTTTTCAAGGATGGCATGTTTGTTTCCTGAGTGGACCCATTGTGTGCTTGCCCAGGTTGTGGAACTGGAAACCCCTGTGTTGTAGGAAATCACGGCAGTACTTGGCTAGTTATTTTTAGAGGATCTAGAGTCTAGGGATATCAAGGATAAATGAGAACATTACAAATAATTAACCAGTCATACTGTTGACCCTCAAATTATGTAACATGATGTTATTTAAAAATGAATGTCTTTATTTGTAGTATGTTAAGGATACATGGATTGATGGACTACTAATTTATTTTATTTCCAGTTTGATGACCGGAGAGGTCCACTGCGCTCAAGGAGCCCGTTTTCAGTAGAGGCCCAGGGAGAAAAGTTCCATATTACAAAATAAGCAAAATATAATATTATATAGTAAAACTAAGCAACGTATAACAGCAAAATAGAACATACATACATACTAGATTAGAGAACAAGTTGTACAGAGGTTGTAATTCATCTGTAAATGGTTATGAAAACTAACATTTGTAAGATGGCAGTAAATAAAATTTTCCCCAGAAAAGGGGTGAATAAACGTGGAAAGTACATTATATACAATGTATACATTCATGATATTGATATATTCCGAGAGAGACGGTTGTATAATAGAAAGAGTGGAGTGCATATATTACATTTTAGGTTTGGGATGCGTTGATGTTCTTTGTCAAATAGCATCAAAATTTATATGTTGGCAGTAGTGAGAATCATTCTCAGATGGGGTGAGAGAAGACAAATAGTATACTATTTACAATATATACATTCAAGATACAGACGTTAGATTACATTATAGTCAGAGTGAGGCAGTTCTTTAGGAAGTCAGTATGGAGTAGAGTTACTTGTAGTAGAGTTATTAGCAGGTTAGGTAGGTAGAGTGCAATTACATTCCCAATTATGGGAGAGGTAGGAATGGAACTGGGTTTTAAAGTGTTCAAAGTTTTCAGAAATTCTTCGAGAGGGAGGGAGATACTTCCATTATTTGGCTAAGGAGAAGGATAGGATAAGCTGACCAGCGGGATAGTTTTGTTTGTGTACAATAATTAGATTTTGGTGGGCAGATCTTAAGAGTTCTGCGTGAGGAGTATAAAGGTAAGATGTTTGTTAGTGCTGGGCATGTAGTTGGTTTAAAACTTAGCTTGAGGGCTGTAGTGAGTTGGAGGTAGTCAAGGTAGTTGGGAAGTTCTAGCCAATTTAGCAGGTGGAGAGATGTACAGTGTTGGGAGGAGTATTTGGATTTAGTGGTGAATTTTGAGATTTTGTTGTAACAGATTTCCAGTTTGGAAGAGATAGAGGAAGATAGTTTGGTTAGTAGGGGAGCACCGTACAACAGTGATGGTAGTAAGCAGGTAGTGGCGAGTGTTTGTCTTGTAGAAGGAGAGAGTTTCTGTACAGCATGTCAAGTTTCTGATGTGTTTTCTTAATATTTAGCTGAATGTGAGTATCGAATTGTAGGTGTTCATCAATAGTGACCCCAAGAAGTTTAGCAAAAGGAACAACTTCTATAGTGGAGTTGGCATGGCTGATAATATTGAAAGAGAGGGATTTTGAGAGACAGAATAGTAGAATTTTGGATTTGTTGGCATTTAGAGAGAGGTGGTTTTGAAGCATCCAGTTCTCAGTAGTTGAGAAGGCAGTTTGAGTTTTTGTTTGGAGCTCGGGGAGCTTGAAAGTGGAGCAGACTAAAGTTGAGTTGTCTGCATATTGTACTATCTTAGTGTTAGGAATGGCTGCATGGAAATCATTAATAAATATATTAAAGAGCATTGGACTGAGTATGGATCCCTGGAGTACTCCGGTCAGGGTAGGTCGGAAGGCTGAGGTGCCAGTTTTCCATTGCACAGTCTGAGATCTGTCAGAGAGGTAGCTGTTGAACCAGGTTAGGGTGTTTTGAGAGAGATTAAGGTTACAAAGGTGGTTTAGGAGGTGGGTATGGAAGACTGTGTAAAAAGCCTTGGAGAGGTCTAGAAGGACTGTGGATGCAATTTCTCCAGAGTAACAGGCGTGGTTTACTATGTCTAGGAAAGAGAGGAGCACTTATTGTGCTATGGCCAGGATGGAAACCATGTTGTGTTGGTGTGAGGAGTTGATTATTGGTAAGGAAAGGCATGAGCTGGAGGTGGATGCATTTTTCAAGAATTTTTGAAATTGGGGAGAGAATGGCTATGGGTCAGAACTTTGAGATGCTATTATTTTTGCCTCTTTTGTGGAGGGTTAGAATAAAGGCTGCAAGCCATAGTTTGGGGACATACGATTCCTGCATGGATCTGTTAATGAGAATGCTAATGGGGATGGTGATACCATCTGCTGCAAGTTTTAGAAAGAGTGAGGGGATATTGTCAGGGGCATTGGAGCATGGCTTAAGTTTAGAGAGAAGTTTTTTATGCATGAGGTGGTGATGGGTTTGGGATGCAATATGGGAGGAGTGTTAGGGATGGGAGGTGGGGTAGAGGCTAGGGAAGAAGGGTTGAGTTGAGGGGAGGGGTTATGGTTAGGAAAGGTCTTGGTGAGTTCTGCTATAGAGTTGGTAAAGAAGAGGTTGAATATAGTGGCTATTTCTGGGTCAGATTTACTGGTGTCAGGGCAAGGATTGTTTTTGGTACCTGGGTTCAGAACAGAGTTGATGGAGTTCCAGAATGGTTTGGGGTTTTTGTAATGATTAGACTGGAGTTTAGTATAGTAAGATTTTTTTATTTTTTATAATTTGTTTTTTGACTAGGTTGTGGAGTTGCTTATATTTAAGAAGAGTGTCAGAGTGCTTATTGTGATGGTAAAGTTTCCAGGTCTTGTCTCTTTGTTGCATAATTGTTTTAGTATCCTTAGTTAGCCACAGAGTGGGGTTGGGTTTTATTAGTTTTGTTCTTGGTGGGGCTTGGGAGTTCACGATATCTAAGATGGTTGAGTTGAAGAACTCTATGGCGTTGTCTAGATGAAGAGTTTTTAGATTGTCCCAGTTTGTTAGTTTGAGAGAATTGGAGAAAGTTGTGGTGTTAAAGTTAATAAGGTTTTGTGTATGAATATACTGGTGTTGGTGAGGTGTGGAGGGGGTTGCTCGATGGGTGAAGGCTGGCAAGTGGTCACTAATAGTCTGGTAAGATGCCTGTGTGTGAAATTTTATTTGGGTGGGAGACTAGGATCCAGTCAAGAGTGGAGCCTGGGGGTTGTTTTTATTGGGTCTGGTAATGGCATTTGTAAGTTGAGTGAAATTGAATTGATTGATAGATATGGAGGGATTATTGGAATTAATTTTGTTCCAGTCAATGTTCACTTCCCCTAATATGTATGTCTCAAGGATAATATTAGTTATGGGCCATAGAAGAATTTCTTCAAGTGTAGTGGTATTGTTTCCAGGGGGGATATAGAGGGCCATAACATGAATGCTTTTATAGTTATTCATTTTGAGTATTCCTATGACTAGTTCAGCATTGGTCAGAGGCAGCTCCTAAATGCTCTATCCCATGCATGGGTCCCCTCAGATTATCTATGGTAAGATTCTAGTTATTCTCATTAGGGGTAATACATGTTTATAATTATTGACCATGGGATGGGTAAGGACAATCAATAACCAAATGGGATAGGTTATTTCAAGCAGGAAAATGGAAACTGGCCTGGCTTAAAATGGTCCACAAGGGCAGCTGGCCTAGTACTGACCTATGAACTTGACAGCTGGCTACCACATCATGAAAATTCAATACTTCTGACGCCATATCTTTGTAAGCATGAAAAACTAATCATAAGGCCAATTTTGAGAGAAAAATTGCCATGGATTCAAAGGACAATCATAAGGCCTTTTTCAGCTGTTAGGAACCTGGGTGGAAACTCCCAGATATGCTCAGAATTAGTCCAAAATGATACAAAAATCACTGAACCCACAGACATTGCCAACATACTGGCAGACAGGTTCAGTGCAAACTTCACCCCCCTCTCCCCCCCTAAAGGAGAGATAACTATCCCAACGGAGTGTAGCCTCCCAGACATCTCAAATGCGCAGTTGAAAGCTGCTCTCTCTAAAGCTAAAAACACAGCATCAATGGGACCAGATGGTGTCCCCGGCTGTGTGCTACACGAGCTAAATGAGGAATTAAACCCGCACATAAGGCAGCTGTTTAATCTCAGCCTTACCACAGGACACGTGCCCAAGGAGTGGCATACGGCAACTGTGGTCCCACTCCACAAAGGCGGTGCCTCTACGGACCCTGATAATTACTGCCCCATAAGCTTAACAAGTCTAGTCTGCAAAGCTATGGAGAGGATCATAATGGAGCTCATAAACAAAGATATAGGGGACTTGCAGACATTGGACCCGACCCAGTTTGGCTTTGTCAAGGGCAGATCATGCCTTTGGAACTTGGTTGACTTCTTCGAAACAGTCACCAAGGCCATTGATGAGGGAAAGGCAGTCCATACAGCCTACCTTGACCTTGCAAAGGCTTTCGACACAATACCCCACTCGGGTATTGTAGAAAAACTTACCAGCTTAAATGTAAACCCATATGTCACAAGATGGGTTGCAAACTGGCTTAAGGACAGAACCCACAGGGTTAGAGTTGCTGGCGCTGTGTCAGACTCCAAGCCGGTCACAAGTGGTGTCCCACAGGGCTCGGTCCTTGGCCCCCTATTGTTTGGCATCTACTTCTCAGAAGTACAGGCCAACATGGGAGGACTTTGGCTGACAAAGTTTGCAGGCGACTGCAAACTGGGCGCCATAGTGGAAAGTGCATCGGACACGGATATCCTTCAGAAGGGACTCACGGAAACAGATAGCTGGTGCCAGAGCCATGGCCTGAAGTTAAACGCCAAAAATGTATAGTCATACCCTTGGGAAAAACAAGGTAACCCCAAGCTACCATATAGGTGGCAATCCACTAAGCACAGAAGAGGTTATCAGGGACCTGGGGACCCAGGTTGACAGTGGCCTTTCTTTTGACACTCACATTGCTAAAGTGGTTAGAAAGACCTTCTACATTGCCCACCTGATCATGAAGGGATTCACATCCAGATCTAGTGAGGTCATTGTTCCCTGTACTCTTCACTTATCAGACCAATGATCGAGTACAATGCCCCATTCGGGATGTATCTCACCCGACATCTGCAGCAATTGGAGAGACCCCAAAAGTTCCTCACCAAAAGGATAAAGGGACTCCAAAATCTGTCATATGCTGCCAGATTGAAGAAACTCCAGCTCTATTCAGTCGCATACCGTCTGCTCAGAGGTGACATGTGCCTGACATACAAGGCCATGTCCAACCCGGAATTAATGGACATGCTCCACCTCAAACAATCCAAATCCACCAAAACCACTAGAGCAAGCGACTTAAACCTTAGCACGGATATAAATAGGACGTGCTGGAGGGATAGATTTATCACTCAGAGACTCCCTATGCTGTGGAATAAAATCCCGGTCCATGTGAGGCAGAGCACCTCGCTGGCTCTGTTCAAGAGAAATCTTGACCTGTGGATGGGAGATCGTAGGTTTACCCCGGGAATCATCTCTGTGTCACTGCTGGACAGAGGCACAACAAACTAATGGGCACATATAAGGGGTGGCGTAAGCCACAAAACTTTGGGCTAGGCTTATAAATGCCTTAGGGCAGATAGCCTAGTATAAACCTATGAACATCTCCATATTGTCTTTGGTATTCCTATGTGATCTAGGACAAGAAACCAAGACTTTTTTGGGGAAGTCTGTATGGTACATTAGAAAAGGAACATTCTACTGAAAGAAATTAACAACATCTGAATCAAGCATTATGTTGGATGCCTTCAGTTACTTGCTTTCACCAGTGTGTAAACTATAGTGCAATATTGTAAACGTGTATACGGGCTGCATCATTAGAATATGTGCATGTTACCATGTGAGTTGTGTAACCCGATTACAAAATGTGCTTATCTGGCTGTGTCTGCACAAGTTGATACGTCACATAACACTGCCTCCAGCTGTCATGGGCTGTGCTGGAATTTCACCTCCAGCCGTCATGGGCTGTGCTGGAATTTCACCTTTGCATCTTTACTTGCCAGCAGAAAAGCAATAACACTATCAGTTATAAAACACTTGGGGGGGGGGGGGGGTCATTCCTTGTCAAGCTACTGAAATTATTGACTTTCACGTGGTGGTACGGCGGTAGCATTGTTACCTCAGCAAGAGGTTCTCCCGTTCGATTCTCGGCTGGGCTTGGGAGTGCCTTCTATGTGGAGTCTGCATGTCCTCCCCGCGGTTGGGTAGTGTTCGAAAGACATGCGTGCGTAAATGGGCGTGCCTTCGTTGAAGGTTGGGTGTCGAGCTGGCACCTTGGCGTTTCGTACTGCCAATCATTTGCAGACCGGAGTTCCGCTATGGCGACCCCTTACTGCGAAAAGCCGAAAGTCTAACAACAACATAGGTGTGAGTGCATGCATGTGTGCGCCTTCTGTGGAAGGTTGGGTGCCGGGCTGGCACCTCGACAATGTAAAACTCCATTGCCAGTCATGAGCGGACAGGTGATCCACTGTGGCGATCCCTAACTGGCAAAAGCCGAAAGAAGAAGAGGGAAAAGCCTAGCATCAGGAAGTACAGTAACTTGATATTATAGCAGGCTTAGACATTATTTTTCACAACACAGCATGCCAATTTCATATTTAAAATGCATTTGTGATTTTATAGGCTTGTGAAATGTATATGTGTTATGATGTAATGGATTTTATCACACTTCAAGGATAATTGCTATATGCTAATCTGGTGCATTAATTCCGGAAAAATCTGTTATCATTTTTGTTGATTGGGAATAATGTTTTGGATATTATTAAAGTGCTTTGCCATCAAGACAAAAAAGTAAAGTTCTCTTTTAGTCTTTGTATTATTCCATAACATACCAGTGTTCAGTGAAAAGGAGAATTCAGCGGGGTTTTCTTTTCTTTTTTTGCCACGTTTCCTTCTCTCTTTAATTTCATGCAGTAGTTTGGAAACTTAGAGAATTCGCGATGGTATAGCGGTAGCGTTGTTATTTCATAGTAAGAATTTTTACTGTTCGATTCTCGGCTCCAGTGTTTTCTGCGTGGAGACTGCATGTCCTCACCCGCGATCGAGTGGCCTCCGGAAGACAGGCGTGCCTTCGAGCAGGCTCCATAACGACTGCTAATTATTAACAGACCGGAGTTATGCTGTGGCGACCCCTAACATGGAAAAACCGACAAGTCTGTAAAGTTAGAGCCGCCATGTCATATGCTTATTACTACTTTAGGAGGCATAGTCCAACGATTTATCTTTGTTTCATTTTATAGACCTTTCATCTATTAGTGATTAACCCTGCCATTCTTAAAAGGAAAAAAAAAAAAAAAACAGGCAACATTTTCTAAGGAAGAATGCATATTAAAATAAAACAATTCTGTCAAACTAGCAAAGAAAAAAATGGCTATTCGATAACTCAGGAATAATCAGACTTCTAGATGAAAAGTAAGTGAATATACATTTTTAGTATGTAGTTTGTGCATGATTCAATGGGCAAATTGGCATCCGGTAGTTTCTAAAACTCTGCTTAATGAAGTTTCCCATCAGGAAGATAAAAGCGCAATTTTTTTTTGAATTTGTGTCAGTAATTGCATTGCAGCTGTTACTGATAGATTAGAACTCTGCTTTAGGTTCATAGGTTCATACTAGGCTATCTGCCCAAGGGCATTTATAAGCCTAGCCCATAGTTATGTGGCTTTCGCCACCCCTTTAGTTTGAATAAAAACTATGCCTATCATTTTTCTGTGCCTCTGTCAAGCAGTGACACTGAAGTAATCCCTGGGGTATATCTGCGATCTCCCATCCATTGGTCAAGATTCCTCTTGAACAAGGCCAGCGAGGTGCTCTGCCTCACATGTACCGGGATTTTGTTCCACAGCATAGGGAGTCTCTGGGTGATGAATCTGTCCCTCCAGCACGTTCTATTTATAACCGTGTCAAGGTTTAAGTCTCCGCCCTTGTGGTTCTGAGGGATCTAGATTTTTGAGGTGAAGCATATTCATCAAATCTGGGTTTGACATGGCCTTATATGTCAGGCACAGGTCACCTCTGAGCAAGCGGTATGAGACTGAATAAAGCTGGAGTTCTTTCAGTCGGGCAGCATAAGACATATTTTTGAGACCCTTTATCCTTTTGGTGAGGAACTTTTGGGGCCTTTCAAGCTGCATCAGGTGTCTGGTCAGATACATTCGAGCGGGCATTGTACTCAATCATAGGTCTAATGAGTGATGAGTACAGGGGACGATGACCTCCCTTGATCTAGATGTGAATCCCTTCATGATCAGGTGGGCGATATAGAAGGTTTTCCTAACTACTTTAGCAACATGAGTGTCAAACGAAGACTACTGTCAACTTGGGTCCCCAGATCCCTGATGACTTTTCTGTGCTCAGTGGATTGTCACCTATATGGTAGCTAGGGGCAACCTTGTTTTTCCCGAAGGGTATGACTATGCATTTTTGGCGTTTAACTTCAGGCCATGGCTCTGGCACCAGTTATCCGTTTCTGTGAGGCCCTTCTGGAGGATATCTGTGTCAGATGTGTTTTCGACTATGGCCCAGTTTGCAGTCATCTGCAAACTTTGTCAGCCATAACCCTCCTGTGTTTGCTTGTACTTCAGAAAAGTAGATGCCGAACAAGAGTGGACCCAGGACTGAGCCCTGTGGGACACCACTTGTGACAGGCTTTGAGTCTGACATGGCTCCAGCAACTCTGACCCTGTGGGTTCTGTCGCTTAGCCAGTTTGCAACCCATCTTGTGATGTATGGGTTTACATTCAAGCTGATGAGTTTTTCGATGATACCTGAGTGGGGTATTGTGTGAAGGCCTTTGCCAGGTCGAGGTAGGCTGTATGGACTGCCTTTCCCTCATCAATGGCCTTGGTGACTGTCTCGAAAAAGTCAACCAAGTTTAAGAGGCAGGATCTGCCTTTGACAAAGCCAAACTGGGTTGGATCCAAAGTCTGCAAGTTCCTATGTCTTTATTTATGAGTTCCATTATGATCCTCTCCATGGCTTTGCAGATAAGGCTTGTCAAGCTAATGGGGCGGTAATTTCCAGGGTCTGTGGAGGCACCGCCCTTATGAAGTGGGACCACAGTCGCCGTGCGCCACTCCTTGAGTACGTATCCTGAGGTGAGGCTAAGATTAAACAGCTGTCCTAACTGTGGGTTTAATTCCTCGTTGAGTTCATGAAGCACACAGCCGGGGACACCATCCGGTCCCATGGATGCTGTGTTTTTTGCCTTAGTGAGGGCAGTTCTCACCTGGGCGTTGGAGATGTTTGGGGGCTACAATCCTCTGAAATAGGGAGCTCTCCTTTTGAGGGGGGAGAAGTTTGCACTGAACCTGTCAGCCAATATGTTAGCAATGTGTGTAGGTTCAGTAATTTTCACATCATTTTGAACTAATTCTGAGCATATCTGGGAGTTTCCTCCTAGGTTTCTAACATAGCTAAAGAAGGCCTTATGATTGTCTTTAGAGTCCTTGGCGATTTTTCTCTCAAAATTTGCCTTGGATGATTTTATGAGAGCTCTTAGTTTTTTACTTATAATGATCAAAGGTGTCTTACCTTTCAAGGATTTTGCTCTATCTTGTAGTAGCTTCCTCCTTTTGTTGTAGAGCTTGTTTATGGCTGGGGTCCACCAGACTGGATGCTTGCCTTTGGTACAGAGAGTCTTAGTTTTGTTTGGGATTGCCTGATCCATGCAGTCCTGTAGAAATATGCTAATAATGCTTTTAGCAAAATAACTTTTTATTAGATTGATTCTCTGATGAATGCTTCTCCGTAAATTGGTATACGTTCATAGGTAGATGCTAGGCTATCTGCCCTAGGGCATTTATAAGCCTAGCCAGAGTGTGTTTGGCTTTCGCCTCCCATTTAGATTAGTTAACTGTGCCTCTGTATAGTAGGTCACAGAAGATTAGTTTACTGTGCCTCTGTCTATAGGGTTGCCAGCTTTCTTTGTGGCTAAAACCGGATTAAGGTCACGCCCCTCACATCACCATAACTCCACCCATTCCCACCCCCTGTCCCATCCATGATCCACCCATTTTGTGACATCACCATTGCATCAGCTGATGGGAACGCCCTCTTTTTCTGTTCCGGATGCCTGCTTTCAGCCAATTTCTCCCCAGTTGCCATAAATACTGTTCAAAACTCTCACTGTGCATACTGTCTTCTGCTTTACTACAGTGATTACAGATATTTGGATTTAATTTAAAACATTTATTTCAAATTTTATAGCACAAACCACTGATATAATTACATAAGAAAATAAGTTTAGCTGAATCCCAACAACATGAATGACACCATTCTGGATAGTACACAGACAGCATTGATGGAATCATTTCTTTCAGATGACAGTAACTACTTCTATAAGGAAGCTAAGACTCAATTTTGTAATACCTCCTTCTGTTTGTACCATTGCAAAGACTACTTCAACAGTTTGCAGTTTTAAGACTGCTTTCTTCCAACAACTGTATTGATTTCTAAAGTATGTCTACTAATTTAGGCTCAGAAGGAAACAAGGTCAAGCTCAGCATTTTTTGCATTCCAATCAACAGAAGTTATTAACAACTTCTGTAAGTATGTCAAACAGACCTGCGGTATTTCAAAGAATGTTAAAGCAGATATTTGAAAACACAAGCATTAGCACAGTAAAACGTTCTCAACTTAGTTGACAAGTGGAGAACAATCACTATGTCAAGTGCAGTAATTTATTTCATATTATTCAGGTGCTTAATAAATGTACCATTTGGTGCAAATAGTCCAAGATAAATAAAATTGGCCAAGTAGTATTTAAAAGAAGAAATTAACTTGGGTGGGAATAAGCTAGATACGGTGGTTATTTTTATAACACAAGTATTACAACCAACTTGAAGTATAAATTGTTAATTTTAATGTTACTGTTATATTATTGCCATGGTTGTATTTTAAAACACCAAATTAAGATTCTTAAGGCACAAAAAATTTAAAAAAAGTTAGCTATGGTAACACTATATTACTAAAAAGACACATCATGCTCTTCTAAATACAAGAATACATGACTGAACTGCATGTTGTTTAAAATGCTGAACACTAAGGGTGACGCTTTCCTATGGTTACAGCACATTCAAATGTATGAATAGCTCCCCAAAAAGTCCTGGTATGTGCTTCAGATACTGACTTCGTCTGAAGTGCAGACTTGTGATAAGCAAGTACAATAAGGGCTTCAGTCATTAAACAATGGCAAGCAACTGAATTATTCTCAAACATACATGCAATAAAAAATCGTGTTAGTGATTACTTCAAGCAAGCAACTCAAAACTTTAAGTCAAGACGTGGAAGCAACTTGGTTTCTTCCGATTCTACATGCATTAATGATGTAGAATCATGTCATTTAAAACTAGATCAAAGGCCAGATCAATATAATGCCATATTTAAAATGACAAATTGCCGGGATTTAAGAAAACAACCAAGCCCTGAAATACAGGCTGCTCCCTAACACGTGAAGTGTTTTACATAGAGTAGACCAGTAACTTAAATAAAGCATTTAAAACAAAAGACACGGAAATCAGTAAACACATGCCAATATAAATACGCCCTCTGCAACTGTGCCCTTCTTAACTTCTTATATAATTAGCTTTTTATTAAATCACAAACAGAAACTAGAAGCTCGGGGAATCATATGATCGGTTCGATCACGTGTTTACACTCCGGAGTCACAGCAAAAGATAATGGGATCCCTACCTGTATTACAATGAGAGATGCAGTAAATGATTTAAAAAGGATGGTTGTATCCTCTATTTTTTTTTCTTTCGTCGCATACAAATTTGAAGGATGCTTACTTGGGTACATTACACACTTTTTTTCAAGACATGATTTTCCAGCAAATAATACAGCTACATACATTAGCCATTTTTCCATACACACTAAATTGCTGCAAACAGTGTGCGTCTAAAGTCGCTACATACTGGCTTTTATCACAGTTAGCTTTACAAAAAATAAGCTGTTAGTCTAAAAAAATAGTTTTACCTTTATGGAGAAAGCAAGAGCCATTAATCCCAGGCAGAAGATGTTCATGTAGACAGTGCTGAATGGACCAAATCAAATCTGGTACCTCATGGATACACATCAGCGTTGTTGTGGACATGAATGATAACAAATCTGCCTCCTTGAGCTCAGTTCCGATTTCCGACAGGCTGGCAGCCCTGAGGGACGTGATGTCATCATCGCGCATGTGATGACATCAGCATCAGTGCCGCAAAATTTAAAAATTTAAAGACAAAACCAAAAACCCAGACTTCACATGTCCGGTTTTGAGTGGAATTTGTAACCGGACAATTTGTTAGAAAACTGGACAGTCCGGTCAAAAACCGGACAGCTGGCAACCCTATCTGTCTAGCAGGGACACAGAATAGATCCCAGGGGTAAACTTACGATCTCCCATCCACTCGTCAAGATTTCTCTTGAAGAGGGTCAGTGAGGGGCTCTGCCTAACATGAATAGGGATTCTGTTCCAAAGTGAGGGGAGCCTCTGGGATATGAATCTGTCCCTCCAGCATGTCATATTTATTGCTGTGCTGAGGTTTAAGTCCCTGGAGCGTGTAGCTCTAAGGGATTTGGATTTCCTAAGGTGGAGCATGTCCATTAATTCTGGGTTAGACATGGCTTTGTACGTCAGGCATAGATCACCTCTGAGTATGCGGTTAGCAACTGAGTAGAGCTGGAGTTTCTTTAGTCGAACTGCAGAGGGCATCTGTTTGAGGCCCATGATCCTCTTGGTGAGGTACTTATTGGGGTCTCTCCAGTTGCTGCAAGTGTCGGGTAAGGTACATCCCAAATGGGGCATTGTATTCAATTATGGGCCTGATGAGTGATGAGTAGAGGAGCACAATTACCTCTCTTGATCTAGATGTGAACCCTTTTGTGATAATGTGAGCTATATAGAAGGTCTTTCTAACCACTTTGGCAACGTGATTGTCAAAGGAGGGGTCCCCAAATCCCTAATTACTTCTTCCATACTTAATGGATTACCACCTATGTGGTAATTTGTGGGCAATTTGTTTTTCCCAAAGGGGATGACTATGCACTTTTTGCATTTAGCTTGGTATGCTGTTTAATTCTTACTGTATGGCTGTGGCACTGTGTATATAATAATGTCAGATGTTTACGGCATCAGGGTCACTCTTATCTGTGAGCAAAGAGAGAGTGTGCAAATGATGATCGAGCATGACACCCCGCTCCATGTACAAAATGAGAAAAGAGGTAGGTGATGGCCGATGTTGACACTAACAACAGTAGCAGTGGAAGTTCTGATTCAAACAACATTTACAGTGAGGTCTGTCTGTTCAGTAGAGGAAACTGCACTGACTGCAAAACTGAATGGAACCAAAAATAAATTATAAGAATAAACAACTAATAGTAATAGTGTAGATGAATGATGAATTACTTTAATATTTCCATTTGATAAGTGCAAGAGTTTTTATCTCATTGTTTGTCTTGCCAGGCGTGATTATTTTGTCATAAAATAATGTAAACATCCAAGGAACTCCTACATCAGATAACTATGATTTAACAGAATGAATGCATTTATTATGCTGACAGTATGATGAAACAGGTTTCATCTTAGTATTTTGTCACTACTGAAGCCATAAGATAGGTCACTATTTGTAATTCCTAGTGGATGAAAGCACTGACAGGTGACGCCTTTCTTACTGGAATTGTCTTGTGTTTTGCATAGAAAGTTATCGGAGGTATGTACCAGAGCATGTCACCTTACCATTGCAAAGGTACATATATTACACTCATTAAAACATACCCAGGTATGCATATAGAAGCAAAGCTGAAAAGAATGTCCATCATTTTTTGATATATTTATCATAAAATCTTGCAGACTCTTCTAATAATTTACTAGATGAGCACATTTTATAACTATTGGTGCCCTGTGTAGTATAATGTATCCCAAAGTCGGTTATTAATTAAGTGGTCCCTGGCAAACTGCAGTTTTGGGAACCCAACAAGGCTATTCCCACATCACAGTAATACTACATGCAGACAGCACGTCAGCCTGCTACATTCATATCTTTATATATATATATATGCAAATGTACACACTTAACCTTCTAAGCCATGAGTGGCAGGCACTCAGACTAGCTTTTAGCTGCATTGATGTTATACTAAGACAAGCCTCTTTACCATGTCAAAGTAGCCAGCATTACAGTAAGCCATGCAAACCGCAAAATTATTTACAGTTACAAAAAGTGCGCCATATATCTCGGGGTTAGACACAAATTGCAGCATTGCCAAGAATGCCAGTGCATAGCCAGACCCATACATACAGAATAGAAAAGCTCAGACTATCTGCTTCTCCTATGAGCAGTCATAACATAATTCCACAAATAGCAAGTGCTCACGCCTATGTCCTCACAAGGTACCTGTTACAAAGTAATGTCAGGCTCAAAACAAGTGTTTTTTGCATGGTGTCCTTGATGTTCCCCTGAACACATGTAGGACAGCTCTATATACCCCCTGAACTTACATATACCAACTCCACAGCTGCTCAACAGAGGTGAAGGGAAAATGTTCCAAATGCAATGCACAGTGGTCTCTGGCAATCATTTGTTTCACTCTAACAGGGCTGAACAAGTCACTTCAAAGATTTTTTGGATCAAGAATACACTGGGAACCACCACTATACCATAGTACATGAAACTACAGCCTAGAATTTTGAATTTAGTATTTTTATACAGATTACTGTGTCCACATGCCATCTGTACCTCAGGCTTTGCTCTGTACCCAGCTCTTTCTAATTAGTGTTTCAAACTAGTGAACAGCCTTCAACCAATACTTTTAGTTGGCAGCGTGTTCCCACTTAAACAGACCTAATATTAAAGCCCATTCTAAAGATGACTACAGGAAATGCTTACTGTCCTGTGCCACATACTGACATTATCCTACATTTTTCTCCACTGAAGGAATGGACATACAGTGCAGATCAAGTGTAGTAATGGTGACTGTGATATACCACTGGCTACCATCTGTCCTTTTTCTAAATAATGCTCAACATTTTCCTGCCAGCAGAGGACAAAATCTGGGATCATAATCAGTCCATGTCCCACTCCACCCCACAATAAAAAAAAAACAGTTCTTAGACTTTATATCCTCATCTTTCTCAACCAATACCAAACCAGCCATGAGGATGTCACAGACCACTGACATCACATGATCACTTTCAACAATTGGCTAAGCTTCTGGTGTCATTCTAAGGGGATCCAGTGTCTGTCTGCCTGGGATGACATGATAGACAAGCCTTGCTGTTTTGCCAGAGATGGGTTGCACCTGTCACCCCTAGGTTTTCGAATACTGGCCAAGGCTCTTGCCATCCCCATAGTGCCTTTTTTTAGGCAAGGCTCAAAGGACAAACCAACCACCGTAACCAGCACAGGTAACCAAAAACTAAGGGTAATGCCACTCAATGCCAGAAGTCTCAACCTCAAAATGCACACACTCGAGGCTCTCCTCAACATGGAGAAAATCAATGTTTGTGCAGTGATGGAAACCTGGTTCAAGGCTCAAGAGAGCACCCCAGCACTGCCAAGTTACAATTCATATCATACGTTCCGGCCTCAGTTACCGGATCACAGTACAAAGGGCGGAGGTGTATCCATATTCATCAAGGATACCCATATCTCCAGGTTAGTAGCGCAGCATGATGCCCCAGAGATCATCCATGCTCAACTATCAGCAGACAAAACCACATTTCAATTCGTAGCCGGTTATAGATCACCCACCATGTCCCAAGATGCTCACTCCGCATTCCTTGAGACATTGGAAAATATAAAGGTCCTACCCAACACCATAATTTTGGGTGATTTCAACTACCCTGGTATAGATTGGGTGAACCGCCAATGTTCCAACTCCTATGCTCAGCGATTCATAGAATTTATAAATTCAAATGCCCTTGAACAGCTAGTATGTTCCCCCACTAGAGGGGACAACATATTGGATTTAATCATCACAAATATGGGCGCCCATTGTACCACACCCGTTATCACTCCCTCCTTGGTCAGATCCAACCACAAACTGATAACCCTGGACATCCTCACCCCTCCACCTCCCCCAATCAAAGAAACCATAGTCAAAAACCTTTCCAAAGCAAACTTCAAACTACTTGCATCCGAAGTGGAGAGCTTCACTATTCCCTTGCAGAAGGATAATGATATCCAGGATGCGGAATCCTACACCAAGGCACTCTGTATGCATCTTCAGGATTGCATGGACCGTGCTATCCCAAATAAAACCAAGACTCCTTCCTCAAGCAAGAAGAAACCAGTCTGGTGGACCCCGGCCATAAGCAAACTTTACAATAAAAGGAGGAGACTTATACAAAAAAAGGCCAAATCTCAAGTAGAAAAATCATCCCTAATCAGCATTGGTAAGAAATTGAGGGCCCTCATTAAGTAAATAAAGCTAATTTTGAAAAGAAAGTTGCCAAGGATAACCTTAAGGCCTTCTATGGATACGTCAAAAACCTAAATGGCAATGCTGAGGTCTGTTCTGAGCTAGTACAAAATGGAACAAGATACACTGACCCTTCTGACATTGCCAACATCTTGGCTGACAGGTTCAGTGCAAATTTCTCCCCCTCCCCTCACCACCTACAGGGCCTATTACCATTCCAGGGGATTGTGTAAGTCCAATTATTACTGATACATTGGTTAACAAGGCTGTATCTAAAGCTAAAAACACTGCCTCCATGGGACCAGATGGTGTCCCAGGCTGTGTCATACACGAGCTCCAAAAGGAATTAACCCCGCATCTTAATACCCTGTTCAGTCTCAGCCTCTCCACAAGATATGTGCCCATAGAATGGCGCACAGCAACGGTGGTCCCGCTACACAAGGGTGGGGCCACAACTGACCCTGGGAACTACCAACCAATAAGCCTGACCAGTCTGATCTGTAAGGCTATGGAGTGAATCATTACTGAACTCATAAATGGAGAGATTGGGAACCTCCAGTCACTGGACCCCACACAGTTTGACTTCGTCAAGGGCAGATCATGCCTCCTGAACTCGGTGGATTTCTTTGAGACAGTCACTCAGGCTATAGATAAGGGAAAGGAGGTACACATGGCTTACCTTGACCTTGCTAAAGCATTTGACACCATTCCCCGTTCAGGTATTATTGATAAGCTCACCAGCCTGGGCATAAACCCTCATGTCACAAGATGGATCACAAACTGGCTCTCAGACAGATCCCATAAGATAAGATTAGCGGGATCTATGTCCGAATCCAGACCAGTAACGAGTGGTGTGCCTCAGGGCTCTGTCCTGGGGCCCCTCCTGTTTGGCATATACTTCTCAGAAGTACAGGCAAGCACGGAAGGGCTGTGGCTGACTAAGTTTACAGACAACTGCAAACTGGGTGCTATAATAGAGTCTCCGGCCGACATGGAGATCCTCCAGAAGGGCCTAAATGAGACTGATGCATGGTGTCAAAGCCATGGTCTCAAGCTAAATGCAAAAAAATAGTATCTGCAAACTACAACATAGGAGGTAATCCCCTGAAATCTGAAGAAGAAATAAGGGATCTAGGGACCCAAATAGATAGTCAGCTTTCCTTTGATAACCATGTTGCCAAAGTGGTTAGAAAATCCTATGTGACCCATCTGATCACTAAAGGGTTCGCACCAAGATCTAAGGATGTAATGGTGCCCCTGTACTCTTCCCTCATCAGACCCATTATTGAGTACAATGCACCAATTGGAATGTAGCTGGCTAGACATCTCCAGCAGCTGGAGGGACCACAGAGGTACCTAACCAAGAGGATTACTGGCCTCAAAACAGTTGCCCTATGCAGCACGATTGAAAAAGCTAAGACTGTTCTCTGTTGCATACCGCTTTCTCAGAGGTGATCTCTGTCTAACGTACAGAGCCATGTCCAACCCAGAATTGTTGCACATGCTCCATCTTAGCAAAACCAAATCTACTCGAGCTACACGCTCTATGGATATAAACCTCAACACAACAATGAATAGAACATGCTGGAGGGATAGATTTCCTTCGCAGAGACTTCCCTTACTATGGAACAGGGTCCCGATCTACATAAGACAGAGCCCCTCACTATCACTCTTCAAGAGGAACCTTGATGATGGGTAACAAAGTTCACACCTGGGATCACACCAACAGCACTACTAGATAGGGGCCAAGGGTACTAGCTGCTAGTACAAGGGTCTAGGGAACTACTAAAGGGGCGGTGAATACCGCACAACATGGCTGGGCTAAAATATGCCTTTGGGTAGATAGCCCAGTACCAACCTATGAACCTATAAGAGAGAAGGCACACTGCCATTGGTTTCACTTAGCTAAGTCAGCTGTAGTATATAGTGTGCATAACTCTAAATATGGCAATATTTTGCAACAGGGAGTTTGCTTATTATGTAGTGCATATTCCTTCTAGAAAGCACTAAAGACATCATAAAAGCTAAAACATGTATATGTTCTGTGGTGTAAGAGTACAGAAATATATCTGTACATCTGTAGTGAAATGAAGTATGTGTTTTCAAAAAAATTATGTTTGCAATTACTAAGATATATTGCCTGATTACAAGAGTCTCTCACTGTAAGTGACTTTACAACAGTGTAATTCACACTTACAGTGAGGGCCAGTCTTTTGGAATGGGCCCATAATTCACAGTGGAAAAATTCTCAGCTGTAACTGCTAGGAATTATTTCATTACAAGGAGCTAAGCAAAAAACTGGAATGTTATGATCCAAAATTTAGAAACATTCCTTAATGTAAGTAGAATATAGGAGAAATTTGAAAATGTACAGTGCACCAAGCTTCTCCACGCTGTGGAGAATGTACAGTGTGCCATATTCTACATGCTGCTGGAGAATGTGCAGTGTGCCATATTC
This sequence comes from Protopterus annectens, assembly GCF_019279795.1. NCBI lineage: Eukaryota > Metazoa > Chordata > Ceratodontiformes > Protopteridae > Protopterus > Protopterus annectens. The sequence continues at coordinate 1,956,630,307 of NC_056743.1, read as the reverse complement.
TACATGCTGCTGGAGAATGTGCAGTGCACCATATTCTACATGCTGCTGGAGAATGTAGTGTTTGCCATATTCTACATGTTACTAGAGAATGTAGTTTGTGACATATTCTGCATGCCGCTGGAAAATGTGTGTGCCACAGTCTACATGCTGTTGTAGAATGTACAGTGTGCCATATTCTGTGTGCTGCTGGAGAATGCACAGTGTGCCATATTCTACATGCTGCTGGAGAATGTAATGTGTGCCATATTCTGCATGCTACTGGAGAATGTAAGGTGTGCCATATTCTACATGGTGCTGGAGAATGTAGTGTGCCATATTCAACATACTGCTGGAGAATGTACAGTGTGCCGTATTCTTCATACTGCTGGAGAATGTACAGTGTGCCGTATTCTTCATACTGCTGGAGAATGTACGGTGTGCCGTATTCTACATGGTGCTGGAGAAAGTATGGTGTGCCATATTCTACATAACTGCTGGAGAATGCACTGTGTGTCATTTTCTACATAACTGCTGGAGAATGCACTGTGTGTCATTTCCTACATGCTGCTGGAGAATGCACTTTGTGTCATTTCCTACATGCTGCTGGAGAATGCACTGTGTGTCATCTCCTACATAACTGCTGGAGAATGCACTGTGTGTCATTTCCTACATGCTGCTGGAGAATGCACTATGTGTCATTTCCTACATGCTGCTGGAGAATGCACTGTGTGTCATTTCCTACATGCTGCTGGAGAATGCACTTTGTGTCATTTCCTACATGCTGCTGGAGAATGTGCAGTGTGTTACATTCTGCTTCCTGTTGGAAAACAAACAAGTGTGCTATATTCTACAGTATGTGCTGCTAGATAATGTGCAATGTTTTGTGTTTTACATGCTGCTGGACAAAATGCAATGAGCCCTATTCTGTACGTTGGCTGAGAATTTACAGCATGTTACATTCTACATTCTGCTGGAAAAGAAGCGTTCAAGGTTCTACTTTTTGTTTCTTGAATGACAGAAAGATAAAACATCTATTAGAAACTACAGTTATTGTAAAATATACTACTGATGGGATGGCTAAGTGACAAGGGACATATAAAATTACTAATTCAGATGGAATACATCAATTTTGTTAGAATTTCTGAGTCTAAGAGACTGATATTGAACCCAGTCAGAGTTATTGTGCTTAACCAGCTTCATAATCTAATGTTTGATAAAATATATGAAATGCACATGGGAATTGTAAAGTGTAAAGAAAAGTCATTGGACATGATCTTGCTAGGAATTGTGAAAAAAATTAAGCTGAAGATAATAATAAAAATGTCCAGTATGTAACATGTACCATAAAAGCAGTGCCAAAGATTCAAATACCTCATAAAAATCCAGAAACCACAGGGAGAAGTTGCTTGAGAGTTATTTCAATTCAGGAACAGTCAGTGTCTCATTTGTTGATTACTGTTGTAAGTACCCAAAGGTCACCAGACTAAAATATAATTCTTCAGCAATTGCCTTAACATTGGTTCATAGGTACTGGGCTAATGACCACCAGGATCTTTACTGTATCCAAGATGGGGGTGTATGTCAGTCAGGACATGATTTACTGACTGCCTCTGTCCAACAGAGACATGGGCACCAAACCAGGGGTGAATTTCAGATCTCCCAGCCACTGGTCCATGTTACACTTGAGTAGGGTTAGGAGGGCAGTCTGTTTTACATGGATAGGGAGTTGATTCCAGTGAATGGGAATTCTCTGAGGCACTTGTATGTCTGTCTAGCATGTCTTATTTATGTTGCAAACAAAATGTAGGTCCTTAGATCTAGTAATTCTGATACCTAGTCATTTTGCAGGTATGCAAAAGGTCCACTAGAGTGGGATCCAAGGATGCCTCATTCGCTATGCATAGATCACCTCTCAGTAGTCTGTCGGCAACTAGGTATAGAGATAGGGCTTTCTGATGATCCACATAGGTCATTGTATTTATGTACAATAGTCTTTTTGTAAGTACCATTATGGACATTCTAATGACTGCATGTGTCTAGTCAGATACATAACAAAGGCTCAAAGGTGTGTACTAGGCTAATGTCCCTGGAGCCTTTACAAGCCTAGCCCATGGAAGTGCCCTGGCATCGTACTGCCCGATGTTAGCTCCCAGTGCCTCTATCAAGTAGAGCCACTGGTGCGATCCCCAGGGTGAATTTTCTATTTCCCATCCACTCATCAAGATTTCTCTTGAAAAGGGCCGGCGAGGTGCTCTGCTTGACATGTATGGGAAGTCTATTCCAGAGCATGGGCAGTCTCTGGGTAATGAACCTACCCCTGGTGCAAAGAGAGTGAAATCTGTACCTCAGAGAAATGAAAAAAAAAGACAGCATACGCATACATGAAGGGTGTACAAAATAATGATTTTTGTCAGGATTAAAAAAAAATCACAGAAAATGTTGCATGATTTTAGATCACTTACCAGTATGGTTTCTTTCAAGAAAAGATGGAGAAAATACAAAAAGGTAAGGCTTATTAAAGCTATAACTATTTATTTTTATTTACAATTTAATGGGGATTGTTGCAGGTTATGAAACGAAGACAGGAATAAAAAAGTGTTGTAAAAAGTACTAAGTAAGGCAGAATGTGTACGCTCAGATGATAGGAACGTACAATCTGGTGAAAGGATATAGGGAGTTTTCTTCAGAAAAGCAAAATAATTCTGAAAATAGAGGACTGGAAAAGCTGACAAAAGTTTATTGTACAAGGTAAGTAGTCCCTCCCTTGTTAAACTTGAATTGCAGATGGAAAGGCTTACAATGCAAGAGAAAAATGACATGGCTGCAAAAATGTTATGCAACCCGTATGTATTTATTCCCAGTTTCTGGGGCCAACTGCCTTACACCGCTGACATCTGCCCATAATTCACCATGATCTCATTTGTTCTCTTCTATGGGGCCAATGAATCCCTGCCATATCTTTTACAATAAGTGGGCTCTCTCTATTCAAGGGGACAGTGTGTTGCAGCAGCATCCTTAGACCACCGCTCCAACTTTCTAAAGGTGAGAGTACTGAGACATCGATCAAATGTGTACCCAAGGGTGGAGATTTTAATAGCCAAGAGTTGGGGGAAGCCCGAAGTAAAATGCAGCATAAGCCATGTTATGCACATCACCCTGCATTACCCATTCAAGCTTCCCCTGCTATAAAACTATTTAGAAGTCTGCTTTGCAACAGGATTACGTCCACTACTTTCCACAGAAAGATGTACAGTTGCAAGATGACAAACTGACAATTCCAACCTCCTGCTTAGCTCCTCCAGCAACCAAGCTGTTAAACTCCAGTCATCTGGGTGAGAGATAGAGAGGGTATCCCCTACCACAAAGGCAAACATTTAGAACAAAAGGTGAAAGGAAATGTAATTGGGGGGGGGGGTGTCAATAAACTCATCTGCAACAGACAAAAAAGTGCAGTAATCCACCAGCAGGGATAAGCTGTTATGGGATGAAGAAAGACCTAAAATTTAATAGACAGATGCGTTAAAAGGACTCTAAATGAGAAAACTCGTGACCAGTGTGATAACATTTTTTTGTGGAAAAAGGCATCTAAGCTTTAATTACTTTGAAGAAAAAAACGTAGGAGATGTCATTGGGCTTAATAATAAATAAATAAATAATAATAATAATAAATACTACTACTAATAATAATAATGAAGGGGCTTTATATTCAATTATGGGTCTGATGAGGGCTGAACAGTGGCACAATGGCTTCCCTGGACCTAAATGGCATACCCTCACTTATAAGATGAGCTACAAAGAATGATTTCCTTACTACATTGGACACATGTTGGTCGAAGGCCAGGTTACTATCTACATTTGTTCCCAAATCCCTAACTACCAGGACTACTCCTAGGGTGTTTTACTGATCACGTAGTTTCCTGGGATGGCTGACTTCCCAAAAGGTACACTTAAGTATTCCTTGGCATTGGGTTTTATGGGGGGTTTTGGTATTAGTCACTTGTGTTAGACCCTCTTGTATGCAAAATGTTAGTGTCTCAGGGGGATTCTATGACTGCTCTTAATTTGCAATCATTTGCAAACTTAGTCAGCCAAAGGCCTTTGACACTGGCCTCGACTTCCGAGAAGTAGATGCCAAAGAGGATCAGGCCTAGCAAGGAGTCCTGAGGGACCCCGACTGATTACTGGCCTCTTTGTGGAGGTGGTCTCACCAGTCATAATGTCCTGAGTTCAGTCTGTGAGCCAGCTGGCTGTCAAGCATGTTACATATGGGTTTAGCCTAATTCCATATGTTTGTTAACAGTGCCAGAATTGGGTATTGTATCAAATGCCTTTGTCAGATCGAGGTAGGCAGTGTGTACCATTTTACTCTTATCCATTGTCTTGGAGACCTTCTCAATGAAGTTCCGCAAGTTTAGTAGGTATGCTACATTCTGAAAAGATTGATGTTATTGTTTGTGAAACATGGTTAAAGAACAATGACTGGAAACCATTTCTGTTATGGTATAAATGTTTTTACTATAACAGACAGTCTAACAAAAATCAGGTGGAGGTGTTATGATAGAGATTAAAGATAGCTATGAGACCGGTGATTATTACTTGTTCAATGATAACACTAGTACTATAGATTGTATGACTAACAATAAAGACAACCCTGGAACATATAACAATTGTTGGAGTGTAGAACACCAATGTTAAGTGCTGATAACGTAGTAGAATTTATATCAGTTCTTGCATGAAACACAGGAGGGAAGAATAATAATGGATGGGGACTTAAATTTAGCAGAAACAGACTGGAATAATATTGATTCAACAAAATGAATAAGGGAATTATTCACAATGTATGCTCAGGAACAACAGTTGCTTCAGATTGTAAAAAAAAAAAATCTACCAGGGAACTGAACATACTAGACATTGCTTGTGTTCCTAAAGAAATTGCTATTACTTCAAGTCAAAGTTTTACCACCATTGATGTGCAGTGATCATGGTGTTATAAGATTAATTTGCTGCTAGTTGATTCTGCCAAGCTGAAATCTAAACCAATGCACAGAAGATTAGTAACAAATTATATGGAAGCAAAGTAGTCACTAAACTAATTGGAGTGATGTGTTCAGTGGAAAATATGTGGAAGGAATGTGGAAAGTTTTGAAAGAGAAATTGTATGAGTGCAAAAAAATGAAAAAAAATGTTTAACATCGTGATCTAGGCACACGACATCAGGAGGATATATTTCCATAAGAACAAGATACTTGATTAAGGTGAGAGACAAGAAATATAAAAAAATGGAAAAAAGGTCAAATTACAACTTTGTAAACTGAAATAAAAACTGGACAAACAAATTAAGCAGAGTATGAGACAAGATCAAGAAAATTTTGAAAAACATTTATATAAAGATATTGAGCATAATATGAAGCCTTTTTATAGATACAGAAGATATGGAGGAGTAAAGATGTACAAACTGATAAACAGTGTACAGATTCTCAAATTTATTCTGAGACACAAAAGATTATTGATATATTTACAAAGTCTTAGTATAATACAATGTAAGTAAATGGAGCTTTTCTTCTTCTGCCTCTGCTGAAAGTGGGTATTACCCAACTGGACTTTTCTGATAAACAAAGACAAATAAATAAACAAACAAAAAAAACTATGCACACTGGATCCGAACAAAGCACAGGGAGGAAGTGGAATTAGTAATAATGACCTAAGAAAACTTCAGCAAGAGATTGCAGTACCATTATGTTTATTATTTACTAGGTCATATAAATATGTGGAGTATCCTCAGTGTTGGAGACATGCACTTATTAAATCTGCCTGGGGATAAACCCATAGCCATATAGGCCCTTAAGTTTACTTTCATGGTATGGAAAAGTAATATTCAATATGTTATTGTCAGAACGGGAAAGGTTGGGACTCGAAACCATATATCAGCATGCATATATTGAAAATAGATCTATTACTACCTGCAACATGATGTTCTATAACAATATAATAACAGCTATGAATGAAAAATTGTGCTGTGATGTAATTTATATAGATTTAACTTCAGTATTTGATAGGATCATGTACAAAACACTGATCAATAAATTAGAGCAACTAGGTATTGATGTATTCTTGATAAGATGGATAGCTGCATGGCTTACAAATAGGACATGGCAAGTATCATACAGCAGTTGGGCTAAGCCCAAACTTGTTTAGATAGATCATCTTTTTCATCGGAGGCATTCTACAGCCTGTATGCAGGGTCTATATCAGAAGAGTGAATGCTTAAAACAGTGAACACTCTTCTGTCAAACTGTAAAAAAATGAAGCTGCAAAATGTCGAAGGCATGGAACAGCGATTTTTTTCCCCCAGGGAAAAAAATCGCTGATCCAAAAAAAAATGTACACACAAAATAAAGTGGAGGGCTTCACCCCCCCACACCCTCTGATGTGGGGGGCAGTGCCCCCCTCACTCCCCCAAACTTAAATATACCAACTCCGAGATCGCACCACAGTGGAGAAAACAACAAAGTCTCGAGAAAAGCTGTTCTGTGTCTTCAACATTTTGCAGTTTTGTTTTTTTTTACAGTTAGAAAGAAGAGCATTCACTGTTTTAAGCATTCGCACTTCTAATAGGAACCCTGCATGAAGATGACTTGAAATTAGGTAGACTGATTACGTGTTACAGATAGGGCATGTCTGCAAAAGAACGTGACTAAACTGACCATTGGTCACAGGAGAATAATGTGCTGATAATTACATCAAAAACTAAACATATGAGATTTGGGAGACATAAACTGAAAGGTGAATATTTAATACAGCACACAGTGATTGAAACTGTAGACTCATTTAAGGACATGGGTATATGGGTAGATTCAGCTATGAGCTTTTCTAATCATATCAACCAATTGGCTAAAGATAGTTATAAATTTCATTTCCTTGCTATAAAACCTGTATTTGCAAGGTTTTAGCACTTGTATACAGCTCAGCAAGCTCCTGCCTGGTGCCTGTAGAGTTCCACAGCAGCAGAGCGACAAAAGAGAGACTTTGTAGTGATAAAGTATAATTTTTCTGGATTTTCTTGCTGCCTTTAGCTAATTTTGCCTAAAACACTGATTTTTTAGAGTTTCTGTGATTTAAAAAGCTTGTTTCAGCTACATATTGTATTTATTTTACTGCCTGCACTTTAACAAAAGTTGTTTTTGTGTTTAAATTACCTGTTTAACTGCTGTAGGCTACACATTCAAATGTGATAGCCATTTCTGTGCATTTAAACAGTTTTTTTGATTGTATCTGCTTTATTTTCTAAAAAAAAATACTTGTTTTCCTGCCTTTCTAAGCTAGTATAGTCCAGTTTTCAGGTTAGTGCTGAATTCAGGGTTGTGTTTCAAGTTTCTGTGTTTGCCCATACCTGGATAGAAGGAAGTTTCTCTGTTCACCTGTAAGAGAGGGGAGCTTTGAGCAGCCTATTTGTCCCTGGAGGAGTGGTTTTAGCCCAGAAATTAGTAGTTTATTGGCCATTTTGGGCTAATTTCTATCTCTTTCTTTTCCCTGCTATAAAACCCGCATTTGCATGGTTTTGCGCATTGGGCAGCACCGGTTAGCTAGGGTGAAACTATTCCCAGCTCCACAAAAGTCTTCTCTTCAATTTTTCCCTTGGAACTAGACAAACATTCAACTTAAGCACTCAAACCATTCACTTCTCAGCCTTGCACTTGCTGAAAACTCATAGCAAACACTAATAAACCTTAGCACTAGACCCGACCCCCCCCCCCATACTGTAGAGAAGGGCAAGGCTCTCTATTCGACCTTACCAGCCAATTAGTAAAACAGTTCACTGCTACCTATCCTGGCATGTCCAAAGGGCAGTTTCAGGTGTACTCTCTGGTCCAACTGGTGAACCTGGGCATTTTGAGACAATGTTACAACTGCCTCATGTACACAGACAGCCCTCTCCTCCTACCACCAATCACAGTAATACATGCGAGAGATGCAATTATACAGCCAAATTGGAGGCTAAGCTCTCTCAACTCATACGGTCAAGAGGAGAAGGGAATTACTTGCATCACACCACCAGTCTCACATAGACCTATGAAACCAGCACTGGCAAAAAACACACACAAATACATGAAAACATACTCGGAGGCTCTAAATAAAAATCTGCAAAAGCAACAGAGACTTCCAAAGCAGACACCCAAGCAACCTCCGCCTCCCAACACAAACCATGAAACACATACATCACAAAATCAGTGTGCCACGCAATCACAGCCCTTAAGGCAAAATAACATACTCAACACACTAGTAATAGGTGACTCTATAGTCAGGCACACTGACGTCTCACTCACTAGGCTGAACAAGGAGATGGTTACTGTTAGCTGCCTGTCGGGCGCTAGGATCCGCCACATAACACAAGCACTCAGGTCACTCCAGAACAAGTACAAATACAACTCCATCATTGTCCATGTTGGTGTGAATGACCTGAGCCGTACCTCCCTGGACTGCATGAAAAGAGATATGGAGGAGCTCTCTGATCACGTAGCAAGGCCAGTATGACCCTGAGTAGCATCCTGCCCTCACCAAGAATGATACCATGGTATAAAGAAAAAATTATCAATCTCAACAATTGGCTAAGCTTCTGGTATCATTCAAAGGGGATCCAGTGTCTGTCAGCCTGGGATGACATGCATGACAAGACATGCTGCTTCTCTAGAAATGGCTTGCACCTATCACCCTTAGGCTTTCGAATACTGGCCAAGGCTCTTGCCACCCCCATAGTGCCTTTTTTAGGCAAGGCTCAAAAGACAAACCCGCCGCCATAAATAGCACAAGTAAAAAAATGAGGGTAATGCTACTCAATGCCAAAAGTCTACACCTCAAAATGCATGCACACAAGGCACTCCTCAGTATGGAGAACATCGATATCTGTGCAGTAACAGAAACCTGATTTAAGGCTCCAGAGAGCACCCCAGCACTACCAGGCTACAACTCATACCATACATTTCAGCCACAAAACCCAGACCGAAATACAAAAGGTGGAGGCATATCCATATTCATCAAGGATACCCACACAACACGATGCTTCAGAAATCATTCACGTGCAACTAACAATGGGCAAAACTACAATTCAAATTGTAGCTTGCTATAGATCACCCACCATGTCCCAGGACCCCTATTCCGCATTTCTGGAAACACTGGGAAACCTAAAGGTCCTACCAAACACCCTGATATTGGGTGATTTCAATTACCCAAACATTAACTGGGAGAACTACTCAAGTACTAACTCCCTTGCCCAACATTTCCTAGAATTTATAAACTCAAACACCCTGGATCAACTGGTCAACACTTTCACCAGAGGTGACAACATATTGGACCTGGTCATCACCAACATGGGAGACCCGTGTTCCACACCAGAGGTCAACCCCTCATTGGTTAGATCTGCATTCCGCCCCCAAAGAAACCTGGTCAAAGAAACCACCGTGAAAAACTTTTCAAAAGCAAACTTCACTTTACTTAAGACAGAGGTGGAACGTTTCAAAGCCCCCATGCCAAAGGAGAACGCTGTCCAAGCTGCAGAATCCTTTACTAATGCACTCTACGAGCACCTACAAGAATGCATGGATCGTGATATCCCAAGCAAAACCAAGACTCACTCTTCCAAGAAAAGGAAACCAGTTTGGTGGACCTCTGCCATAAACAAGCTATACAATAGACGGAGGAAACTAGTACAGAAAAGAGTAAAATCCCAAGAAGGGAAGACATTCCTGAACAGTATCAGCAAGAAACTACAATCCCTCATAAAATCATCCAAGGCTAGCTTCGAAAAAAAAATTGCCAAAGACTCCAAAGATAACCACAAGGCATTCTTTAGCTACATCAAGAATCTAAGTGGCAATTCTCAGATCTGCTCAGAGTTAGTGCAGAATGGCACAAAATACACTGAACTGATATTGCCAACATCCTTGCAGACAGATTCATTGCAAACTTCACCCCCAAAAGGGCCCATAACCATACCAGAAGAATGTAGTGCCCCTGAAATCACAGTACACTCAAGTTAAAACAGCCCTCTCCAAAGACAAAAAAACAGCATCAATGGGACCGGATGGTGTCCCAGGCTGCATCCTACATGAGCTTAAAAATGAACTAACCCCTCACCTAAACACACTATTCAAACTCAGCCTCTCCACAGGCTACATGCCCATAGAGTGGCACACAGCAACTGTTACTCCGCTCCACAAAGGTGGAGTCACAACAGACCCCAGGAACTATCACCTTATAAGCCTGACTAGCTTGGTCTGCAAGGCTATGGAGCACATCATCATGGATCTCATTAACAGAGCCATTGGGATCCTCCAAACACTGGACCCTACCCAGTTCAGCTTTGTTAAGGGCAGATCGTGCCTCTTAAACCTGGTGGACTTCTTTGAAACAGTTACCAAGGGTATAGATGAAGGAAAGGTGGTCCACACAGCCTACCTAGATCTCGCAAAGCGACACCATTTCCCATTCTGGCATTATAGACAAGCTCACCAGCCTGAACATAAACCCCTACAACACGAGATGGGTTGCCAACTGGCTCACGGACAGAACCCACATGGTAAGAGTTGTGGGAGTTAGATCTGATGCTAAACTGGTTACAAGTGGCATTCCCCAGGGCTCAGTCCTAGGACCTCTCCTGTTCAGCATATACTTCCCAGAGGTACATGCAAGCACAAGAGGACTATGGTTGACCAAGTTCGCAGACAACTGCAAACTAGGGGCTATAATTGACTCTCTGGCTGACACAGACATCCTCCAAAAGGGTCTCACTGAGACAGATACCTGGTGTCAAAGCCATGGCCTCAAGCTAAATACCAAAAAGTGTATAGTCATCCTTTTTGGTAAAAACAAAGTACCCACAAACTACCACATAGGTAGTAGCTCCCTAAATACGGAAGACGTAATAAGGGATCTGGGGACCCAAGTAGATAGTAACCTCTCCTTTGATAATCACATTGCCAAAGTGGTTAGAAAATCCTTCTATGTGGTCCACCTAATCACAAAAGGGTTTGCATCCAGATCAAAAGAGGTCATTGTGCCCCTCTATGCATCACTCATCAGACCCATCATAGAGTACAATGCCCCATTTGGGATGTACCTTACAAGACACCTGCAAAAGCTGGAAAGACCACAGAAGTACCTCACCAAGAGGATCACTGGCTTCAAACAGATGCCCTATGCAGCTCAAATGAAGAAACTCCAGCTGTACTCGGTTGCATACTACCTACTCAGAGGCGATCTCTGCCTGACATACAATGCCATGTCCAACCCAAAATTGATGGACATGCTCCACCTAAAGAAAACCATATCCCCTCAAACCACATGCTCTAGGGATCTAAACCTCACCACAACAATAAGTAGGATGTGCTAGAGGGATAGATTCCTGTCCCAGAGAATTCCCATGCTCTGGAACAAGATTCCAATCTACATTAGGCAGAGCTCCTCGCTAACCCTCTTCAAGAGAAACCTTGATGAGTGGATGGGAAACAGAAAGTTTACCCCAGGGATCACTTCAATGGCTTTGCTGGACAGAGGCACAGGGAACTAATCTAAGGGGGTGGCAAAAGCCAACACATTCCGGCTAGGCTTATAAATGCCTTCGGGCAGATAGCTTAGTACCTACCCATGAACCTATAGGTTGTATAAAAAGATTTATAAAGTCTAGGAAATCAGAAATTATGAAGTCATTATTTGCTAGTTACATTAGACACAAAGTTGAATATAGAATAACAGAAAACTAGCATGCACAAACTGGAAAGAGTACAGCAGAACTCTACCAAAGGCATCTCTGAATGTAAACATTTTAAGTTATTATGGAAGACTAAAATATCTGTACTTGTACAGTGTTTCATATAAATATTTAAGAGGAGACCCTATTCAGCTGTATAAGGTATTTAGGAACAACGACTTCTAGGGATGTTTGGGGTTATCAAAAAGTCATAGAGAATCATCAGACAACCTATGTGGACAATTCTATAGGAATGAGAAGTGTACTTATTGGTTCTCTGAGAGAGCAGATGATGCAAGCATTAGTCTAGCAAATAACATTAAAGCAAGTACTAGTTTAGATATTTTTAAGAACAGCTTTGGCACTTATGGGAACAACTGTTTTGGTATACTGGCAGGCTACAAGGGCATAAATGCCTGTTTTGTATATATGTATGCATGTATATATCATTGACAAAAGAATGCGGTTGTTTAATCATGTCCTCCCATGCTGACAAATATTGTATCCCCCTAGAATAATACCAGAAGTCAGTTATTAATGTTAATCATCTTTTGTTCATATTGTGGCTTCATCCTTGGTGAAAGTAGAATGCTGCTTACATACCAGCCTGAGACACATAGCCTGAGAGATCAATGTCTGTCTTCTTATAGCCCAGGAAGGTACGTCTCAGATCATTTACACCAAAATGGACTATGATTAGATGACATGGGCAATAACCACTTGTTCTTCGTGGTGAACTTTGCCCTTTCCCACTGTAGTGAGATCTCGGAGTTGGTATATCTAGTTGGGGTGGGGTGGGGGGTGAGGTCCTCCACATGGGTTGGTTTAATTTGCTTCAGTATACAGTTTTTTTGTTGTTCTGGATATGTGTTTAATTACCCAGAGTTTGTTCATTGGCGTTCATTCATGTGAGGTTTCAATAATTTCATCTTGGTCTTGTCGGATTCGAAATTTTGTTTTTTCGGTCTGATCAAGTAGACCCATATACATGTGTGTGTGTGTGATGTATAATGTTTGTAAATGCAAATTAATTATCCTGTGAGTGTGTTGCATTGTTGCTTTGACATTTTATAAACTTTTTAATATTGTTTGATTACTTTTATGTAAATGTAATGTAAATGTAAGTTTGCCTATGTCAGTTCAATAAAGGTGTTTTTAAGAAAAAGAAAAGAAAACTCCATAAATAAACAATTCTCACAGTAATGTACTTCACCTGTTTGGAGTCTGGCACATACCTCGGCTGGGGTGCCTTCTGTGCGGAGTCTGCATGTCCTCCCAGTGGTCGCACGGGTTTCCTCAGGGTGCTCCGATTTCCTCCCACATTCCAAATACATGCTGTAGGTGGATTGGGTACTCTAAATTGGCCCTAGGTGTGAGTGTGTGCCTTCCGTGGAAGGTTGGGTGCCAGGCTGGTACCTCAACACCATAAAACTTCACTGCCAATCATGAGCAGACAGGTGATGTGCTGTGATGACCCCTAACCGGGAAAAAACAAAAGAAGAAGTCTGGTACATAGGTTAGTACTAAGCTAATTGCTCTGCAAGGCATTTTAAGACTAGCCAATTATCTCTTGGGAGACTCAAACCCTGCACTTTGTGTTTGTAAGACAAGCACCTTAACCATTAGGCCACCGTCCCAACCAACATATACTGCAGCTCCCAGTGACAGATTTAGTGTACCTTAAGAACCAAGTGGTTTTCAAACAATGAACCCAACACATACCTTTTTTCCTAAGGAGCTTGATTTAATGTATGTTTTCCTTTGGATTTGCCTTCCTGGTTGTTTTAAATGTTTGCTTACCCATGAGACTGTTTTAAACTATTAAACAATGCATTTATTAAGCAAAGAATATAAGGTAGAATTTGTCTGAGTATGTTTTCAGTTTGTATGCAGTTATAACAACATTGCCCATTTTAAAACATTTCAGGTATAAGAGATCACTGAAATTACTGTCATTATAATCCACCAATGTTTGTACTTATCAATTAGAGACAATTTGACTGTGCATACCTCACATGTTTGATTGTGAAAAAAAATGGCCACAACAAAGTATGCCAAATTGCTTTACATAAATACCTTCTGTTCCTTTACATTCCATTACTGCATGGTTACGCAGCAATTTAGCTACTTTGTTGTCTGTGCTCATCTCAGATATATCTAATTGTAATAAAAAATACAAAATAAAATAAAATAATGGCCAGTTGACCACAAAATGTATTTCAACTCAGTTTTCACAGATACAAACTTGACAGCCAACAGCAGTCATAGGTTTAACTAAGTAGTTTAAGACAGAAGCTAAGTAGTTCAAAACAGACAACACCCTACCACTATGCCACCTACAAAATCAAATGTAAAGCGCATTCATTTTTTTTCTAACTAACTGGAGGACTTGTATAGCATATGAAAAAATCAGTCACCACTTTTATGTAGTTTATGAAATAAATCAGTCACCATTTTTGTTAAAACTCTCATAAGCTTGTAAAGAAACCAGTAGAAATGTACATTTTCTTAAGTAAGGGACAAGTTAACCAGCAAGTTTTTAGCAACTGTGTGAATGTTCACATACCAACCTTACGGAATGGATTTCTTCCTTTTCAGATTTAACATTTTTCTCTTCACTGCAAACTATAAGCAAATGGCTGCACTCCATCATTTTTGACAAGCATATACAAAAATGAAAAAAATAGTTATATAAAAAAATAATTGAAGATGCACTGAGAAGAAGCTGTGGATTTCATAAGTATACATTATTATTTCACTAATAATTTGTGCCAAAGAAGTGGTCAGTTGACTATGAGAAACTTTATACTTTAGTAGACGTAATTAGGATTAGGACTTCCTGCTGCATTTCAAAAAAGATATAATACTGAGATGGCATGCTTTTGGGTGCTTGTTGATAACATCATGGGAAAGATCAATTCAAACTGACCTTTTGGCTCTTGTTAATCCTTGACAAATTGCATTCTGGGATGTTTATATAACATTCTGTTATTATTTATGAGTATAAAATGACAGCTGGGAGACATTATAAGAACCAATGGAGTGAGTTTGCAGTGAAGCCAAGTGATCAGATAGTGTCATGGTACTTAGCAACAACTTCAGTCAGATGTAGGCCTGAATGCTATGGACGTAGTTCTGGTTAAATCCAGACAACAATGAGCTGGCATCAGGATATTGTGTTAGGTAAGCCAAAGAACTGTGTGTGTGTGTGTGTGTGTGTGTGTGTGTGAGGGGGGGGGGGTCTGTATGCTGAGATCTGTCATAATGACTTGTAATTGAAGAATGATCATTAATAACTAGTGGACCATAAAAAATGAGTCAGTATTTATCACACATTTTCTTTTCTACCCCAAGAACATTGCCTGGATAAATCGTCTAGTCTTTCTGATATATTTATTTTTTCAAGTAAAGCAACACAACATTTCTTAACTTAAAAAAAGTGAAATAAATCAATTAGAAAAATGCCTCTGTTCAAAACAGCCATAGCTGCAGCACCCTACTCCTCATTAGCCATGGTTCTCCCAGAACTGTAGATCCCAACTAGCTGTTTAAATTGCCCCTGTTTCTATCTGCTGAAGCAACTCCACAAGCACACAAACCACACACAGAATATATGCACTCTTTTCCTCTGAGTGGCTTGCACATACAATCTACCTGCCCCCAAAATAAATTACCCACTTCCTCTGCCAATTACTGTGGCCATTATTGTGTTTCACTTTTTCACAATCCGTTTGAGTTTCGGCTGCAGCGCCTTCTGTGTGGAGTCTGCATGTCCTCCCTGCGGTCAAGTGGCATTCGAAAGACATACGTGAATGGGCGTGCCTTCGTTGAAAGTTGGGCGTCGAGCTGGCACCTTGGTCCCCGTAAAAATCTACTGCCAATCATTAGTGGACCGGAGTTTCGCTGTGGCGACCCCTAACCTGGAAAACCGAAAGAAGAACAACAACTTTCTTCACAATCAGACAACAGATCAGGAAGATGAAAGACTGGTCATAGTAATGTTTTCCAGCTTGCTGTTGACCATAACCTTTCAATCTGTAGCTGCAAGAAATTTGGACAAAACCAAAAATAATGGAGAACAAAGGCACCATAATAGGAACAGGTTTTAAATATTGGTCTTATAAATTTAGAATGTTAAAGTATGCTAAAAGATTTTTCATTAACGTTCATTTCTGAAAGATATGAAGTCTGAAACTCAAATGTATGTTATTATTTACTGGCATCAATCTTCAAAGATTTGATGGAAAATCACAAATTTTATAAGGGACAGATCAAAAATAAGAGTCAAAAATCTGGGCAGTTAAGAGATGTGCTGCTGCCATACACATTTGTTTGACTTCTGCACCCACCACAGTCTTACATAAGATTACTGTACCTCATCCTCCTTTGCATGATGGTTGCTGCTGCCATTCACAGCAATCTCCAGTGCTTAGCTCACTTTCATTCACTGTTTACGAGCTTTATCCTAAAAGGGTCATATCACAACCCTGTTCATTATAAGACGTGTATATAGAGAATGCACCTATTTTTTCCTCTTATCTCACATTCATTCACTGATTACTGGTTTTATCCAATCGTTGTAGCACAACCAGTACTGCTGTTGAGTAAATCTCCATTATTACATATTGTCTCCTACACATTTTCCTAGAACTCAGCAAAACCCGGCATCCTAGCCTGTCTTCCAGAAGTGTTTTACTTGTATTCATTGCCATCCAGACAAAGTTAAGTACCTTTGATTGCTAAAGCACACTTGTTTAAGTTATTTTGAGTGATTGCTACTATTTCCTGCTTTTATGTGTGTATTTTACTGTACTTTTTGTAACAAAATGCTGTTCCCCTCACTGTTACTGCTGTTTAATTGGTTTGTGGTAGCACTGCACTTGTGAGCATCTTCTACTGTGTTTTTACATTAGGAAAAGTGGGTTTATTCATCTTGTGGAGGAGGTGTTTTCCTGGTCTGTATGAGTTGGGAAATACACAAAAGGACTGGCAGTTTAGTAATTCTATTGCCCAGAGGGTGCATTACTTAGTTTTCTGTTTTTTTTTTCTGTGTTGCTGTAAATTTTGTGCATTTACTTGGGTTAGCAGTGCCCCTTATAGCAGCAAGCACCAAGAAAGCAAAATTTCCCTGTAGAATGGTCCATATAACTGCAGTCTGTAAAGCAGAAATATAGAGGGAATACCTTGTGCACCGACAAAAGTAAGAGCAACCAGCTGAGCTTTGAGTGGCAATACCTACAGATTTAGTAGAATTCAGTATTGTGTATACATTAAAGTTAATAGAATTTCGTACTGTTTAGTATAATCTGCCCCTATAAAGCATCCTTTTTAGTCTGCAAAGTACCCTTAATAGCCTACTGACCCCAATAGACTGTCCCCTTGTAGCTCACCAGTCAAAACATTGGACAGTATGGATATGAAATTTCTTAACTGTTCTGTAACCAGCTTAGATATGAAATTTCTTAACTTCTCTGTAACCAACATGGTGGATATGGGCATCTTGAGACAATGTAGCAATTGAAAGCAGAGACATCATGCAAGTAGTGTACTTACCCAATGACACTGGAAGCTAACCTCTTGCATACAAGTGCACATCAGGTTCATCAAATCTTCACAGACTAACATACAACACACACATTGACTAATGTATACTGAGACACTTAAAATAAAGCTTTCTAAACAACAAAGATTGCCTAGACCACATGGTGTCAAAAGCAGTGCCTCAATAGTCCTAAAGGTACTCAGAAAAAACAACACCTAACACCACACATACTATAACTCTCAATGGAGCCCCAAACACTAAGCCCCTAAGGCAAGCAAACACTTCTCAGGACTCTCCTCATAGGGGTCTCCTAAGAGAGTATAATGGCCCCTTTTGTATGTACTGGCCCTCCTAAGACACACTGAACTGATCGAAGGAAGGACACTGAGGAAACTCGGAGCTATAATATATAACATTAAGTATCCTGTTTTTTGTTTATTTTGTTCTTTATTTCTTTGCTATATATAGCACTTTGTGTACTGTGTATTTTTCTAGCTAGTTTCACTGTGTGTGAGGTATTAACTGGAAATTGTCCACTTTTATTAAGCATCTGTTGGGTTGTTTCTGAAAACTTGTTGCAGTTAAACTCTTTTTTCTAGAGGCTCCTTTAGCTGTTTAAAACGTTCATTTAAAGGCTCACTGCTGCCTTTCAGCTGTGAGAAACATTTTTATAGTTGGTGGCTTTGCAGTTGCCCGCCCCTAGTGTAAATTTGATCTGGGACCCTCCTCCCAGTCTAGTGTCATTACCTCATTCTACCCAGTACGGGGAGAGCATTTGAGAAGGCCAATCAGCTTAGTTTCTGCTACTCCTTTCTCTCTTTCCACTTAAAAAAAAAATGTATCTGCTTTTACTGTATTTGTGTTTCTTCCTACTTTATTTTGCGTCATCTTAAAAGTACTCAATTGTATTTATTACTGCTTGGTGTAACTCATTCTAAGCCTTTTAGTTTAAGTACTTGGGCTTCAGACCAGTTGTTTTACATTAAGAAGGTTTGTGGTCTGCACTGTAGTGGCAGAACAGGTAGCTTACATCCTTCTAAGTTGGGAACTGCTGATTGAGGGCTCAGTGTCTGTTATTCTAAAAGTGTATTAATTCTGGTTTAAGCACTTGGGCTTCAGGCCAGTTATTTTACATTAAGAGGGTTCGTGGTCTGCACTCTTGTGGGAGGAGAGGCTGGTCTGCCCTTCTGAGCTGGGAATTTCTGGTTAAAGTCTTATAGTGCCTGCATATTTGAACTGCTTCTTACTGAAATTGGTACACATTGTTTGCTGTAGCATAGACTAGATCCAGGCCTGCTGAATCTGGCTTTGTTTGTATAATTTGAGCACTAATCCCGGCAATCTTTAAAGTATTCAATTGTATTTATTACTGCTTGGTAGTAACTTGATTAAAGTGTAGCTATCATTCTAAGTCTTTTGGATTAAGCACTTGGGCTTCATACCAGTTGTTTTACATTAGGAAGGTTTGTGACCTGCACTGTGGTGGCAGGACAGGTAGCTTACATCCTTCTAAGTTGGGAACTGCTGATTGAGGGCTCAGTGTATGTTATTCTAAAAGTATATTAATTCTGGTTTAAGCACTTGGGCTTCAGGCCAGTTATTTTACATTAAGAAGGTTTGTGGTCTGCACTCTTTTGGGAGGAGAGGTTGGACTCTGCCCTTCTGAGCTGGGAATTTCTGGATAAAGGCTTATAGTGCCTGCATATTTGAACTGTTTCTTACTGAAATTGGTACACCTTGTTTGCTGTAGCATAGACTAGATCCAGGCCTGCTGGATCTAGCTTTGTTTGTATGCTTGTTGTTTGTTTGCTTGTTATTTCCCTGAAATGCTAATTTCACCTAAAACGTGGCTTTTCAGCGCTTCTGTGAATCCCTAGTGATATCTGCATTGCTTACTGTACTTATTTCCTTGTTTCACTTGAAGGAAAGTTACTGTTTGTCGTTTTTGCATTTAAGTTACCTGGCACTTGCTCACTAAAGCAATTATATAAGTCAGCACTAAAAAATTAAAAGCACTACACCCTCACAAACTCCCCTTGAGTACCTTGTTCCCCATTGGCCCTTTTTTTCAATTATAAAGGAATTCCCAATACTATTCTAGCATGTCCAAAGGTCAGTTGTCAATCTCCTCTCCGGTCCAGCTGTTGAATCTGGGAATCTTGCGGCAATGTTACAACTGCCTCATGTACACAGACAACCCTCTCCTCCACCCAACAAATTCCAACACATGTGAGAGATGCAACCATATAGCCAAACTGGAGGCTAAGCTCTCTCAACTCAGTACTGGCGTAACCAGTCAGGAGGAGAAGGAAACCACACTCACTACAATTCCAGTCTCACATAGACCTACCACGACAGCAAACCAAACACATAAACACACAAAACCATACTTGGAGGCTCTAAATAAAAATCTGCCTAAGCAGCAGAGACCTCCAAAGCAGACACCCAAGCAACCGCTACCCCAAAACAAAACATGTGCAACACATAGCTCACAAAGCCAGTGTGCCGAACAGTCACAGCCCTTAAGGCTAAACAACACACCTGATACACTTGTAATAAGTGACTGCATCATCAGGCACACTGACGTCCCGCTCACCAGGCTGAACAAGGAGAAGGTCATGGTGAGCTGCCTGTCGGGCGCTAGGATCCGCCACATAACACAAGCACTCAGGTCACTCCAAGGCAAGTACAAATATGACTCAGTCATTGTCCATGCTGGTGTGAATGACCTGAGACGTATCTCCCTGGACTACATGAAAAGAGACATAGAGGAGCTCTCTGAGCATGTAGCCCAGGCCAGTATGACCCTGACCTTGAGTAGCATCTTATCCTCACCAAGAATGATGCCACAATATGAAGACAAGATGATCAATTTCAACAATTGGCTTAAGTATTGTTGTCATTCAAAGGGGATCCAATGCCTGTCAGCCTGGGATGACATGCTCAACAAGCCACAATGCTTCGCTAGGGACGGCTTGCACCTGTCACCCCTGGGCTTTTGGATATTGGCAAAGGCTCTTGCTACCCCCATAGTGCCTTTTTTAGGCAAGGCTCAAAAGACAAACCCACCTCCATAGGTATCACAAGGGATAAGAAACTAAGAGTAATGCTATTCAACACCAGAAGTCTAAACCTCAAGATGCACGCACTCGAAACTCTCCTTAGCATGGAGAACATTGATATCTGTGCAGTAACAGAAACCTGGTTCAAGGCTCCCGAGAGCACCCCAGCACTACCAGGTTATACCTCATACCATGCTTTTCGGCCTCAAAACTTGGACCGAACCACAAAAGGAGGGGGAGTATCAATATTCGTCAAAGATACCCACACCTCCAGGTTAGTGGCACAGCACAAAGCATCAGAGACTATCCATGTGCAACTAACAGTGGGTAAAACTGCCTTCCAGTTTATAGCCTGCTACAGACCACCCTCCCAAACCCAGGAACCCCACTCGGCCTTCCTGAGAACACTGGAAAATATGAAGGTCTCTCCAAACACCATTATATTGGGCGACTTCAAACATAGACTGGGAGCATTCCTCTAGCTCCAACACCCTAGCCCAAAGGTTCCTAGAATTTATAAACTGAAATGCTGTGGAACAACTTGTTACCACTCTGACAAGAGGGGAAAACATACTGGACCTGATCATCACCAACATGGGGACTCTATGCTCCAGACCAGAAGTGTATTCCTCACTGGTAAGATCAGACCATAAACTAATCTCACTGGATATTCACATCCCGACCTCACCCCCTGCCCAGAAAACCACAGTGAATAACTTCTCTAAAGCAAATTTCACACTCCTCAAATCCGAGGTGGAGTCCTTCAAAGCCCCCAGGCCTGTGGAAAATACGGCCTAGACCGCAGAATCCTTTATAAACGCATTCTATGAACACCTTCAGGAATGCATGGATCATGCAATCCCAAATAAAACCAAGACCCAATCCTCCAAAGGCAGACGTCCTGTCTGGTGGACCCCAGCCATAAACAAACTATACAATAGAAGAAGGAAGCTACTACATGACAGAGCAAAATCCCAAAAAGGGAAGGCATCTCTGATCAGTATTAGCAAAAAACTACAGGCACTCATAAAATCGTCTAAGGCCAGCTTCGAGAGAAAAATTGCAAAAGGACACTAAGGATAATCACAAGGCTTTCTTTAGTTATGTTAGGAACCTGGGTGGGAATTCCCAGATATGCTCAGAATTAGTCCAAAATGACAAAAAATACACCAAACCCCCAGACATTGCCAACATCCTAGCTGACAGGTTCAGCGCAACCCCCCCCCCCACCAAAAGGGCAAATATCTATCCCAGCAGAGTGCTGCCCCCCTGACATCTCAGATGCTCAGGTAAGAGCCGCCCTCTCCAAAGCAAAAAACACAGCATCAGTGGGACCAGACAGTGTCCCGGGCTGCGTCCTACATGAAATCCAAGAAGAGCTAAACCCAAACATAAATCTACTGTTCAATCTCAGCCTTACTACAGGATATGTACCCAAAGAGTGGCGTACAGCGACAGTGGTCTCTCTCCACAAAGGTGGAGCCTCAACGGATCCTGGAAACTATCGCCCCAAGCCTGACTAGCTTGGTCTGCAAAGCTATGGAAAGGATCATCATGGACCTCATAAATAAAGATATTGGGGACCTACAGACACTGGATCCTACCCAGTTCGGCTTTAAGGGCAGATCCTGCCTCTTAAACCTGGTCGATTTCTTTGAAACAGTCACCAAGGTCATTGACGAGGGGAAGGTGGACCTCGCAAAAGCCTTCGATACAATACCCCACTCTGGCATTATAGATACGCTCACCAGCTTAAATATAAACCCCTTTGTCACTAGATGGGTTGCAAACTGGCTCAAGGACAGAACCCACATGGTTAGAATTGCTGGAGCCATGTCAGACTCCAAATCAGTTACAAGTGGCATCCCACAAGGCTCAGTCCTGGGACCTCTCTTGTTCGGTATATATTTCTTGGAGTTACAGGCCAACACGGAAGGACTGTGGCTGACTAAGTTTGCAGATGACTGCAAACTGGGCACCATAATTGACTCTCCAGCTGACACAAGCATCCTCCAAAAGGGCCTCATAGAAACAGACTACTGGTGCCAGAGCCATGGCCTCAAGCTAAATGCCAAAAAGTGTATAGTCATCCTTTTTGGCAAAAACAAAGTGCCCACAAATTACCACATAGGTGGTAATCCATTAAGTACAGAAGAAGTAATTAGGGACCTGGGACCCAAGTTGATAGCAATCTCTGATTTGACAACCACGTGGCCAGAAAAACATTTTATATAGCCCACCTGATCATGAAGGGATTCACATCTAGATCAGGGGAGGTCATCATGCCTCTTTACTCATCCCTCATCAGGCCCATAATTGAGTACAATGCCCCTTTTGGGATGTACCTTACCAGGCACCTGCAGCAATTGGAAATACCCCAAAAGTACCTCACCAAGAGGATCAAAGGGCTCAAACAGATGCCATATGCTGCCCCGTTAAAGAAACTCCAGCTCTACTCAGTGGCAAACCGCCTGCTCAGAGGCAATCTGTGCCTGACGTATAAAACCATGTCCAACCCGGAATTAATGGACATGCTGCACCTCAGAAAATCCAAATCCCATCGAGCTACGCACTCGAGAGACTTGAACCTCAGCACTGAAATAAATAGGACATGCTGGAGGGACAGATTCATAACCCAGAGGCTCCCTTCACTCTGGAATAAAATCCCAGTCCAGGTTAGGCAGAGTCCCTCATTGACTCTCTTCAAGAGGAATCTTGATGTGTGGATGGGAGATCATGGGTTTACCCCAGGTATCACTTCTGTGTCACTGTTAGACAGAGGCACAGTATACTAACCTCGAAAAAGGGCATAGCAAAATTAATTTAAAATGGGTGGCGAAAGCTAAACACACTCTGGCTAGGCTTATAAATGCCCTAGGGCAGATAGCCTAGTATGAACCTATGAACCTATAATGCCCCTTCTGTATGTACCTAATCAGACTCATGCAGCAAATGGAACATCCACAATGATTCATTACAAAAGGAATACAGGAAGTAAACACAATGTGCTATGCTGAGCAACTCATAGGCCTGTCCTTTTATGAATATCATACAGACTTCTGAGAGGTGATCTTTCTGCCATACAAGGCATCCCTGGACCCTCATTTTATGAACATTTTGCACATCTGTAAAACAAACAGCATCATAATTACTAGATTAAAAGACATACATTTTGCTTGCAACATAAACAGGATATGTTGGAGAGACAGTTATATTTCTCAGAGAATTCCCATTCTCTGAAACAGGATCCCCATCCATGTGGATAAGAGTTTTTCCCTATCTCAATTTAAGTGCAACTTGGACAAATGGATGGGTAAATGGAAATTTACCCCTGGTCTGGCACCTATGTCTCTGATGGACAAATATATGGGTGCCTATGTCTCTGATGGACAGAAACAGTCAGTAAATCACCCTCTATATGAATCAATTTTTTGGGTAAGATGTAGGTTGCATAGCTAGGCTAATACAGGCCCTAGTGGCTGTTAGTCTGCTATACACATATGAACCTATGAGCCTTGTTTAGCATAACCCCCTTGCAGCATGTGTTTCATGGGTACTTAACATTGGCTGTGCTCTGTCCCAGAGAAGTGGGAGATGTATTAGCAACCTTACTTCACTTTAAGCAAAGACAATCTGTTTCACATTAATCTCCAGGTATGTCACTCGGGGCTTCCTACTTCTTAGTTTCACTAAAACTGTCATGATGCATTTCCTGTGTTACTGTCAGATTAATTCCTCTATAATCAAAATGTAGCACTGCACATTGATGGCTTCTAATTTGAATGAAGTATTTATATATCTGTTGATCTTGACTTTTGATTACATTTTGAATCCTCTTGTTATCGTCATTTATGTTAAAGCTCAGCTGGTACAGAAGTAGCTAAGTAAAGGTTGCAAATATATGTCTTGAGATACTTTGCATTTGAGCGGGCCTACTGGTGCAAAGACAGTGCATCTGTCTGTACCACAGAAAAAAATTGGTTTAGCAATAGATCTAAGATACTTGTAAGCTTGGCAGGGTGGGGTAGAGTGGTACAGCTGAACATGTGCTCTTCTTTTCTGATGGAGTGGGATGTGTATCAGAGAAGAAGAGGATGGGACAAATGTCTAGTAGCATGCACTTTTGATATCACAGTATCCAAGGTAGGGGTCTGTGACCCTTTTGCACTGCAATATGGCTCCTGGTTCCCACCTGTTGCTTCCATAGATTGCTTACTCCCTGGTACTAATATGTGATAGTAGTTGCAGACCCCTTCCCCCAGAAGAAGAAGTTATATCTGTGATCACTGACTGTAACAGAATTACTGGAAACTAGTGGATGATAGAGGGGTGTTTGGCAGAAAGCAGAATGATCTGCATTAACTAGTTGGGATACGTTAAAAGAAAATACTAGAAATGTTTGGTTTCAGCAGCAATAATGAAACATTAAAATTAATTGAGTTTATATAAAGGAAACATAGAAAGCAAAAAACATGATTACGCAACACAAACAAAAAAAAATTAAATTGGTAAAAAAAAGTTGGATTAAAAGTGGTTATGAAGAAAAAAGGTTGCCTTCCTTACTCTTCTAGGAAAAGAATATCACAGTATAAAGTCTCGCTTTGAAATAGATTTATCCTTACCCTAGAAGATGGAGACACAACCTTGGAGAATTGAATCACTTGAGAAGCAACAAAGCAGTCTATTTGGTTACAGTTAACTACATCCTGGATATCCTACAGAATGTTAAATGAGCCTTGCATCAATAACGCATTAGGCTAGCAGGTAGTACATCTTGCATGTTGGATTATAGGTAAATTTATTATGCTTGCTGGTAGCCTTGCAGCTGTATTCATTAGCAGCTGCAGCCTGTCAATTCTCCTTACTTGACTTTCTAAGACATGAAGCATCACACTACCCTAATGTAGCCCTTAGAATCCATTGTCAGCATGAGATCATTAGAAGAGACTAAGACTGAGATGAGTGTGATAGTCCTTAAGAAATGGAACTTTTGGCTGATGTTGGACATTCTTCGGATGATAACTCATCGTGTGATTCACACTCAGATGGTTGACTTAAGACGATATAGTCAGGGGAATATCATCTAATGAAAACTTAAGGAGAAGCGCAAACATTTTTGACTAGGGCTAGTAACCATTCTCTGTCTTGCCAGGGTTCAGCTGAAGCAGTGATAAACAATATAATTTTTTAAATGTCCAAGACAGGTGTTAAACATGCTTAGCGATCCCAACACTAAGGTACAGAAAAAAAAAAAACAGCTGGGTGACATCAGCATTGCTTTGCAGATTTAGACTACACCGCGTAGCAGTTTTCCATAGTGGTAGCATACATACTATGATCAGAAAGCAAAATAGTAAGGCTGGGGAGACAGCAGTTAATTTAGAAAGGCCCATCAGTATTATTCATGGTCTGTATACAGTAAAGAAACTTCATCCAAATAAAACACCATAAGGTAGCCTCGATAGTTAATGTGACACCACATAGATCACATTGTGAAACAATGCTGTCAAAATCACAGTAAGCAATAACAGCAATTCTTCACTGACTGTTGCTATCATAAGGCAATTGCTAGTCTTAATGGATTAGTCAACTGTTTTGAAGTAGGCAAACTGCATTCATGAGAAAGATCTACATCTGATTTCTCAAAAGTAATTTAATTATGGCTTCCTTTGAGAGTTCTGGAAGTTCCTATTTCTCAACAAAGCTCACAATAGTATAATTCCCTGAATGGTCTGCATGGCACACCCTATAAACATGGGATATGGCATGCATTATGGACGTTATGGGAGGTTTGTTGTAACTTTGACACGTGTTGTTTTGTCAAACATAATTTAATGAAACCCAGTTAGTCAAGAATAATAGAATGACCAGATAAATTGGTAAATGTTTTTACAGTACTGATGTCATACAAGGATAAAGCCTTATTGATTGCCTAGGGGACCTTAGTTTGATTAGCAACACAGGAAGTTGTTGACATCATTGGTGGAGAGGATGGGTTTACCTTCCTGGGGGGTGAGTAGGATGGAGCAGGATGCATTCAACCATGATCCTTCAGAGAAGGGGTGCAACTGCAGTGGGCATCTTGGGGAAAGGTTTTGTCTTGGTGATGGCCCTCAGTAATTATCACACAGCTGTAAAGGTAAGGCATCATGAGTCCAAGCAGTTATGCATTTAATTTGTCCTCCCACCCAGGGCCGGGATAGGGACTTGGCACACATTCTCTCATTTCAGGGATCTTATCTTGGTTCCTTAGTGCATCTGGGCATTCTCTATTACTAAAGAACAAATGGATTTGATTCCAAAATAGGTGGCTTGAAGAATGGCTTGTTATTAGCAACTAACAAAAAAACCTTGCTTAATCTTTTTAAATACATGAATTTCATGCTTCAATCTCCCTCTATAATCCCATCATAGCAGTCTTAACAGAAACGTGGCTAAAACCCCACATGCACGATAACAAAATCCTTTCCCCAAGCTACAATATCCAAAGACTACTGTTAAAGCAGACAAACGGAAACCAGTAAAATGCACAAAAGCAGTCCGGACAAGCACCGTAAAGCCCAAAAAAAATGTTAAAGTCCTTATTGTGAAGGCTGTTTGCAATACAAGCTGTAACACTGAAATTGAAATCCACTTGCACGTATAAAGCCACACTGAAGTTGGAAAAAACTTAAACCTTAACGCACTTTATTGTTAAAACAAGCGTTTTCGCTGTGGTTAAAACTACAGCTTCATCAGAGGCAAAAGTAAAATGCAGTGTCAGAGTCAAGTTTTTATGCAACACACCCACGCCTTAATTAGTAATGCAATCACCATGAAGGCGTGTTAGCAGCATTTCTTGCAAAAGTAAATTCAGAGTATGAAAGCTCTGTTTAGGAGCATTCTCAAAAGTATGTAGTTTCATACTTTTAAAACAGTTGGAAACCATAAAACATTGATGCATCAGCAGTTTGTTACATTCATACACCAAGCAAATGTGCATTAAAAACATGAAAGTGTGTAAGAAATATATACACAATAAAAGCAGTCTAAAAACACTGCATAACAGTTCTGCATATAAAAAATTTTTATAGAAAAGTGTTTGTAAAAAAGTATCTAGTGAAATCATTCCTTTGTAATACGCAACAAAAAGTACCACATTACACATAAGCTTAATTGTGATTCTAGATCCATAGTCTATTTAGCTAAGTGCAACTGCTGTGAAGCATTTTACATAGGCAAGTCTGACCGGAGACTACGGGACAGGCTGTACCAACATGATTATGCCATAAGGAAACTGAAAAAAGAAAACGCTTTAGCTAAACACGTAATGAAACATCAAGGACATAGCTTTCATTTTATTGCAATTGACCAGGTCAAGAAAACAGAAAGAGGGGGTCCAGTACCTCTCTTTTTGGAGAATAAGGAGCTAGAATGGCAAATATTACTAGACTCATTTTCGTACCCAGGTTTGAATGAACATTGCAATATAGCTTGTGTCCTGAAAATGAGGAGCTATAAAAGATAACTCCTTTACCTTTGTCTTACTTCACTTTTCACTTCATTTTATTTTACTTTAATAGTAATTTGTAGTAACATATACTTTCCACCACTGTTAAGATTTATACTTAGCAAGGCTTCCAACTGCAGTTGCAGGTAGTGATTTCACTAGATACTTTTTACAAACACTTTTCTATAAACATTTTTTATATGCAGAACTGTTATGCATTGTTTTTAGACTGCTTTTATTGTGTATATATTTCTTACACACTTTAATGCACATTTGCTTGGTGTATGAATGTAACAAACTGCTGATGCATCAATGTTTTATGGTTTCCAACTGTTTTAAAAGTATGAAACTACATACTTTTGAGAATGCTCCTAAACAGAGCTTTCATTCTCTGAATTTACTTTTGCAAGAAATGCTGCTAACACACCTTCATTGTGATTGCATTACTAATTAAGGCGTGGGTGTGTTGCATAAAAACTTGACTCTGACACTGCATTTTACTTTTGCCTCTGATGAAGCTGTAGTTTTAACCACAGCGAAAACGCTTGTTTTAACAATAAAGTGCGTTAAGGTTTAAGTTTTTTCCGACTTCAGTGTGGCTTTATACGTGCAAGTGGATTTCAATTTCAGTGTTACAGCTTGTATTGCAAACAGCCTTCACAATAAGGACTTTAACATTTTTTTTGGGCTTTAAGGTGCTTGTCCGGACTGCTTTTGTGCATATCCAAAGACTAAATAGAACCCCAAGCATAGTGAAGGCTAAGCTATAATATGTAAAGATACTCTAATGCTTAGGTACATTCAAATGAACCCCCAACCTCAACAACATGGAAATACTTGCATCATGTTACAAAATTAACCCCAAAAAATCCATTATCATAATATCAGTCTATATCCCTCCTGGCAACAACCCATCCATAACTGAGAACTTCCTTTCTTGGTCAGCATCCTCATTTAGCCAGGAAACCATAATAATGGGGAATTTCAATACTGACTGGCACACATGCTCTTCTGATAATTTTTCTAACTTCATAAACTTGCATGGATTCAACCAAATGATTCTCTTCCCAGCTATGATAGATAAGCATAGTAACAAGCAGTCAATTCTAGACTGGACTCTATCCAATAAACCATCATTAGGGTATCACTCCAGATACGTCCCAGACAGCCTAAGTGACCACCTTCCCACCCACCTACGTACTTAGGCATCGCCCCTGCCCCCCTAAATATATATACTATACAAATAAGTGCACAACAACAGAAGCTTCTCACCTGATACTTTTGCAACCCTCCTACTACACAGCGATGAATGGTCACCTGTAAAACATCTCCGACTTGATACTGCAGTTCAATGTTTCAACAAAAAATTCCTAGATATGCTAAATAATCTGGCACCTCTCCAAAAGATCTGAGTTAAAAATAACTAACTACAGCCAAAGGCTAACTAAAGAAACCATAAAGCTACTCCAACAGAGAGCTACAGCCTGGTCCCAATATCAGAGCAACAAAAGCCAAACCTCCATGACAAGTATCGACAATTAAGAAACAACTCTAAGAAACCTGATCAAGAAAGACAAAAACTTTTTTATATAAGAATCCAGCATAAACACCAAAATAATCCCCCCAAAATTTTGAGGTGCTATTAAACAACTCATGCAGTCAGGTCAGTCTCCAGCCCCCTCCGCTACAATTACCAAAGATAGTTTAGCTACCCAATTTAACTCCTTCTACCACTCCATACTTTCTCGAGTAAACAACAATAACAATATTCTACTATTTATTCCACCAGGAACAGAAGCTTCATCTGCTTCCTTCTCTCTAAAGCCCATCCAAACAAGTACAATAAAAAACTGCTAAACAAACTAAAACTGACATTCCTAGCTGCAGATCAGCTACCAAATAAATATCTCAAGTTAGCTGCAGATGTCATCTCTTACCCTGTCTCTCTGCTGATCAGTAGATCAATCAGTGAGCAATATGTTCGCAAACTTTCGAAAATTTCCCACATAATTCCATTACACAAAGGTGGCTCCTCAACAGAATTCTCTAATTATAGAACAATAGCCATTCTATCACCTCTGTCTAAAATTCTAGGAAAATGTATCCACTCCCAACTTCTGGACCATTTTCTGTCTAACAACCCAAACATAGCACCACAACTGACCTCATAAGCTTCACTAGTACAGTAAACCTACTCAAAAATAGTGGACAACAGGTGTCCTCTATATTTCTAGATATGTCCAAGGCATTCATCACCATATCCCAGCAAAAGCTCCTTAAGGAGCTGTCATCTTTTATCCTATCACAAACAGCCCTTTTCTGTTTATTTTAACTACCTTCCTGACTATCAACAAGCTGTGAAGTGGCAAAATGACCTCTCCTTCCTGTTACCTATTACAGTTGGTGTTCCCCAAAGTTCAATCCTCGGTCCACTAACTTTAACATATTCAAACACTACACCCCTACAGTCCATGCCACAATCATCCAATACACAGATGACATCATCCTCATCTGTGCTGCTGCAGTCTTCCTTTCACAACTCCAAGAAATTACCCAGGAATCCTTTTCAGCCATAGAATCCTCCCTCTCCAACTATCAGCTTATTCTAAATCTAAACAAAACCAAATTAATGCTCTTCTCTAGTAACAAATCCACTGAACACATTATCCCCTTCTGCATCTCTTCAGTCAACAAAATTATAATTGAAATAGTTCCTCAAACCAAGCTACTCAGTGTCACCATTGTCACAAACTTAAGATTTGACAAACATTTTATTTATTTTTATTTATGTTTACATTTGTTAACCACATCAGTCCGACTGGGCCCAGAGAGCCCTTTTTCAGTGGAGACCCAAGGAGAAAAGCTCCAGGAAAGTAATTAAAAAAAAAATAAGAAAAAAAAATAACAATTCAAGTTGTAAGATACTTAACAGTACAAAAAGTGAGAAAGCAAAGTGTACAACATTAAATATTTACAAGGCAAAAGTACAGTATTATGAGAACGCAATACCCATATGTCTGAGAAATTTGGTTAGCATTAAGTTATATACAAGGAATATAGCAATGCTTAAAATAAAAAATATGTAATATAAAAGTCAGAGTAACATCATGACATTGTACAAAAATATGTTTAATAGCATAGGTACTGACTGCAAAGAGAGTAATATGAGTAGACAGTTTAGATAGCAGATACCAGGCAGATATGTTGATTGAGAGAAGAAGAAAAATTCATTAGGTTATTTCCTAATAAGTACAGACCCATGCATGTTGGAAATTAATTTTTAGTTGCTTTTTGAATTCACCACTTTTGGTGGTGGAGTGAAGGGACATTGGAAGTTTGCTCCCTGAGTGTGCAATTGAATGACTGTAAAGTATTTTTCCAATATTTTTGTTTTGATTGGTCACCTGAAGTAGATTTTGTTGTGTGCTTCTGAGGTCACAATTGGGTGTGTAGAGAGTAATTATGAATGTAAGGACAGACATTGGGGCTTTTTAGGATGCTATGTGCAATTTGCAGTTGTGATGTATGAAGCATGTTGGAGAGCTCAGGCCACCTTACGTTTTTCAGGGATATACAATAATGGGATTTGTAGCTATTACTGGTTGCAAATCTGGCTATCTTGGTATAGGTGGTTTATAGTTTGGTTAAGAGATTATTTTGGAGGTTAGTAATTATGGGAGCAGCATACAGCAAGGATGGTAGAGTAGATATTTGAGCCAGTATAGGTTTAGATTTGTTAGGTATATATTTGTTGCAGTATAGAAGACCTAGTTTTTGATTGGACTTTCTGATACAGTTTAAGATATTTAGGTTGAATTTTAATTGGTCATCCATAGTAACATCAAGCAATTAGTTGTTTGAGTTGACGGTGATAATTGTATTATCTAAGGATGAGATGGTGAAGTTTTTTTAGCTGGACTGAGTTTTTTTTTAATGAAAAGGAGAAGCTTGGTCTTTTTGAGGTTAGAAGCAGGTTGTTTTTAGTTAGCCATTGTTCTACTAGGTGTAGAGATTGTTGAGTGACAGTGTGGAGATTTTGTATATTGTCAGAGGTGTTAATAATTGTGGAACTGTCTGCATACTGTATTAAGGTATACTGGGAGCAGAAGACACAGAGATTATTTGTAAATATATTAACAAGTAGGGGGTGCAGGATAGAGCCCTGGGGAGCCCCCGTCTTAACAAGATGGAAAGGGGAGAAGGATGTTTGCCATCTAATGGACTGATATCTGTTTGAGAGGTAGCTGTTAAGCCAGGAAGTAGTGGAGGTAGAGAGTTGTAGGTTGGAAAGTTTGTTTAGGAGGATGGGTTTGGAAGCAGTATCACATGCTTTGGAAAGATCAAGCAACAGAGCTGATACAAGTTTATTGCTGTCTCTGGCTTGGGCAATGTATGTGAAAGATAGGAGGGCAGTGGTAGCACTGTGTGAGGGTCAGAATCCATGCTGTGTGGGTGTAATTAGGTTTGCCTGTAAGACGTGGTTTAGTATTCGTTTATGTATGCATTTTTCCAGTATGTCAGATAAGGGGGATAATATGGCAATAAGCCTATAATTTGACGGTTCTGTAGAATTTCCTCCCTTGTGGAAGAGTATTATGAAGAATTCTTTCCAGATATCTGATACTGTATTTTCTTGGATGGATCTATTGGTAAGTATAGATACAGGATATGCTATGGATTCAGCTGCATGATAAAGAAATAACTGAGAGAGTTTGTCAGCTCATGAGGAACAGGGTTTGAGTTTGTTAAGAAGTGATCTGATGAAGGAAGTTGCTATGGGTGCTAGGGAGAACGAGGGAAGAGATGAGGTGGGAGGTGGAGTCTTAATATCAAGAGTTTCTGGTTCAGTAAGCTTTTCTATTGTTTCAATGAAAAAAGTCATTAAGTAGAATTGCAGTTTCACAAGAAGGTTTGTTAAGGAAGGGGTTTGGAGAAGAGGGGTACCCTGGAGATACTAATTTGTTTATTGAGTGCCAGAATTTCTTCAGGGTGGAATGTGGGTTGTGCAGAGATTTTTGATAGAAATGTTTTTCTTGTCCAGTAGGACCTGTTTTTATTGTTTGGTTGCAAAGCTGTGTCTATAACTTCAGGATGGAAAGTTGAGTTGTTATTTTTTTTTCCATGCTCTCCAGACACTGCCTCTGCTGTTCATAAGTGATTGAGTTGCCTAGTTTACCCATGGTGCATAATAACATTTTAGCCTGATTTTTCTACTGGGAGCCAGGGTGTTTAGGGTTTCTAGGAATATACTGATGAAGCTTTAGACAGCCTCATCAAGGGGCAATGTGTGTAGGAATGACCGGTTTATAGTGAACTGTAATTTGTTTATGGTGACAGGGTTGTAGTTTTTAAGTTTGCAAGACTCTCTGTATTTGTGGCTCTTGTTAAGATTGGGAGAGTGTCTTACTACTGAGGTAGGGAAGTGGTCACTAAGGGAGTTAGGTAGGGTGGAAGGGTTATGATAGCACTGGGGGTTGTATACTACTATCCATTCAATGACTGAGCCATTCTGGGAATTTTTTTGCTGGTACATGGGCAAGGTGATCAGCTGAAGGCTTATAAAGTAGCTAGAGGTGGCAGTATTAACAAGATTCCAGTCAATGTTCATATCCCCAAAGATGATGGTTTCATAGGGAATGAATACAGAAATACAAGAAACTGCTCGAGTATGGGAATGTTTTTATCTGGGAGTATCTAGATCATTGCAATGGCAAGTTTTTTTGTGTTGATTTAAGTTACAGCTATTGAAAGGTAGGAGAGAGAGCGCTGGCCAAAGTAGAGTATAGCTACTCCTGCACCCTTATCTTTACTTCTGTTCAGTTGAAGAATATTATAATGGGGGAGGGGAGGTTGCAGTTTGCAATATGAGGTTTTAGCCATGTCTCAGATAGGCCAAGTATATCTGAGTTATGCTGAGAAATCCAGGCATGAAGGAGAGGGCTTTTATTGACAATGCTTTGTATATCCATTGACAAAAACGATTTTTGGAGGCTTGCAGTCATAATGAGGTATTTGTGAAGCAGCTGAAAGGTGAGTGTTGTGTAAGTATGGTTGGAGTGCAAGGAGGACAAGGGCCTGGGTTGGGGTGAATATCACCAGATAAGAATAGCATTGTGCTTTGAAGTATTTGTTGGAAGAAATATTTGCAAAGGACCTGATGTTTTGTTTTGATGAGAGGTTGGGCATTCATTATGTACAATACTTTGAACTTGTGAAATGATATAGTGGTATGGTTAAAGAGAGAGAGGGCAATAGGGATGGAGTAGTTATTTGTATGGTGGGTATTGGGATAAGGAAGTTTGGGAGATAGGGTAGTAAGTAGGTGAGGACTATGGTAAGGGGTTAGAGCTGAGAAAATAATTAGAAAAAGGAGGCAGAGAAATGGTTTTGAAATGTATACCCATGATTTAGTTTCGGGTCAGAAAGAATTAAAGGGTAAAGAATTTATTTAAGATTAGTAGAAGAGTTAATAGCACGTAAGGCTCAGGAGGGGAGTGGGAGTTACAGTTACTGGTGATGTGGGGTGTGAGTAAAGGAGTGAGGGTGTCTATTGACTAGTGTGAAGGCAGGGCAAAGCAGGTTTAGCTGTAAAGGAAATTATGTCAGGGGTATGTGGGAATGGGGGTAGGGTAGGGGAATGGAGTGAGCAAGAGTGCACTGAGGGTGAATGGAGCAGGATGAGCCAGAAAATTGGACCAGGTTGGCTTTCAAGAAAACAATCAAGAAAACCAAGCTCAGTCAATTTCAGGTCAGTGTATCATGGTATCATCCTAATAACTAAAAATCTTATGCTACTAATCTAGTGCAATGTGATGAGAAGGACCACCACTTCTATAGGAAAAAATGTTAGAAGTATAGGCTGCAGGTACATAGGTAAACCTTTTCCAAGAGAAAGAAAATAGTTTTAAGTAATTGACTTAGGAGTACAATAGGAAGAATAATGGGAGGGGGCCAGTAGTGTGTACACGTACAGTAAAAGGCTATAGCAAAATGTCTTCAGCTTAGAGGACAGATTAAATGCAGCTCTAACATACAGTAGTTTAGCTGAAAACACTTTAGCATTCCACTGATGCAGGGTCTCACAGTGCAGGGCAATCGGGCAGCCTTTGGTTTATTGGAGGTTGGTCAGGACACAGTTAAATCTTTTGCTGAGGGGACTGGAAATAAAAAGGAAAAGTAGGTAAATATTATTTCTGAAGTTTTAAAGCAATCTGATTACTGAGTGCTAAGAAGATAGAGGATGCAGGAGAGGGGCAGCATACCTTGAAAGAAATAGCACAATTCTTTGAACAACACAAATGCAAGGAAAGCAGAGAAAAACAAACAAAAGGCAACTGCAGTTGATACCAAGCTATTATAACATACACTACACTACTTTGTATTGTTATAAAGGGTGTGAAAAGAAACAGTAACTGCTAAGATGCTACAGACAATTTTGCATTCTCTACTAAAAGTCAGGAATAACAACAGTGGTATTATACAGAAACACAGAATTGCTTGTATCCCTCGGAAGTTACAGTAAGTTCTATTCTAATTGCCAAACAGGTTACTGATCTAAAAGTACAGACAGCAGGCAGCAATATTCACTTTAGTAAATACAGCTGCATTGTACCTGTTATTTAAAGCTGCAATATGCTACAAGTATAATTAAATACTGGCATAACAAAATGCTCATATGCAGGGCAAGTAGAGTATAGCAAAAAGTAAAGCCGCTTTGAAATATAGGTCCAGAAATTAAGTGACCGGTGTAGATCTGTTGCCAACTAAAATATGCATGAAAACAATAGACCATGTGTGAAACTTTGCAAAAACAGTAATAAGGATCACAAACAAAAACAATATCAGGTAGTACTTATATGCAGTAACTCTACTGGGGATTCCTATGAAGCAAGGACAGGAAAGCTAAGTCAAAGATGGTGCCTTTTTACTCCAAGGTTTTTATACCTCTGTAATGGAGCAGGAGTGGGAGGAAAGAGTGCAGGTTCAACATGTATCCCTTAGTATTAAATGGCCCACATAAACTGGGTTCTCTCTACAGAGTCATATCTTACCTTACCAACACCACCAGGCAGTCAATAGCTAGGACCCAGCTTTTGTCTACTCTGTTGTATGCTTCTCCAATCTTCAAAAATCTTAAAATATCTGACCTAAATAAACTCTAGGCCTGTTACCACAAAATTGTCAAATTTGCCACAAACCTTTCTCATAGATCCCATCACTGTGCTGCTCTCCATCAACTAAATTGGCTAGAACTACCCAACCTCCTATCCCTCAACCAACTTATAGTCACTTTGTAAAAATAATTAAAGTAGTAGTATTAATATATGCATAGTTAGTAATGCATATCTGCATATAACATTATTTTAGTGTAAATTGTCATTTAATTTATCTTATTGAATTTACTAAGTGTTCCATTGCTATAGCAAAACAAAAGATGAAAAATAGGGCAGTGCTGTTTGTTTTATTTTATTATGATTGCAGCTTGTGAAAAATATATACTTAATTTAACATAGTTGACTGTAAGTTTTTGTACAGCAGAAGTAATAGCTTTATATACATTACAAAAACATTTTAGAATTATAAATATATTTAGTTCAGAGAATCAAAATCCTTCCTCAATACCCAGATTTATACTCTTCATGTTTTGTTTTTATCTTCAGAATCTATCCAGTCGATTGTGAAACCTGTTTAATCCTCATGTGAAAGGTAAAATAATATTCATTTGTGTCATAACATGAGAGTTAAATATTTTATCATCAGTATTTAATGCAGGTATAGCCCTATAAGAGGAACATAAATTAGGATCCCTCTCTTGCTTTAGTGATTAATACCAAGATGGAAGAATAATGCATTAATCATGAATATTTTTAAAGACTTTCTTTGACAAACTGTGTGGGAGTAGTTTATAAATCTCTAAAATTATACAATTATTTCCAAGTGCTTTATTTTTCAGACTTTTTTTTACTATATCTGAGGTTAAAGGTTTCATGAGGAACTTTATATTATCATTCAACTTTTTATTATCTTTAACAAAGGATTGTAGTGATAACTTATCCATTTTCTGCTGTATCTTTATTAAACATGTCATAATATTTTATTTATTATTTTATTTTATTTTACATTTGTTGACCAGGCTAATCCAACTGGACACACGTCCAGTTTCAGTAGAGGCCTGGGGAGATAAGCTCCATTCAGCTAAATAGATTATGAAATAATAACAACAATGATAAAAATAATAAATTACAAGAAGATACACTATAACTATATACTAACAAAACATTTTACATTAGTATCTGACTACAAGATGTGTTTGCATTATTACAAGTGAATAAAAGTAATTACAGAGGTAAAAAAGAGCATTTCACACAGTAGGAAGCTTAATATTAATCACAGAGAAAGCTAGCAAGGAATATCATGTTGAGCGAGTTAGCTGAGAACACATGATTTTAAGTAACTTTCACATTCTGCAGTCCAAGTGTAAAAGTAGCAGATATATACATGGTGAGTAGTTTTCAATTTCTACAGTTCAGGAGAGACAGTAGCATATATATATATATATATATATATATATATATATATATATATATATATATATATATATATATATATATATACACACATGTAGAGGAGATATTTTGAGGGTTTATAATACTTCCTGAATTCTAGCCATGTGTCTTTGGTATGTGTCGCTTGTTTATTCTTTTCTTGGAGTTTGGATGTATATTCTCGGATTAGTTCTAGCTATCTATTTAGATCCTGTCACTAATCTTTCTTCCAAAACCACAACTATAATATGGTTGAGAATGTGTTAATAATGTTCATTTATAACTTCAAACAGATCAAAAAGTAGATTACCCTTTGTTGAACTTTTAATTTTGCTGTATTTAAGTGCTGACACATACTATATTACATTAACTTGACCATTGGAATTAAAAGGTAAGAAAGTATTTATTTAACCAAGCTGTAATTCTGTTTACTTTAGCTATTTTTTTATAATTGCCAGTGCCTTGGCTTGGAGAATGAATGACCTGACTTCAATTCAGACAACTTGGGTTTGATTAGTTGCTTGGATAGTTGAGGTGCTTGCAGGGAAGGATGGTTGTACTCAGGAAAAAAGTAATTTGATTTCCCTGGTGAAGACTGGAATAACAGATGTGAAGCTCTGCTTGAGAGTGGACAGGGCATCTTGATGGCATCAGCCTCTTGAAGAAGTCAGGGATGTCCAGTACTAACACTTCTTATGGGTCTCACCTTCCAGGTGCTACTGGGAGTGTGCAGGGGTAAGGGGGATATTTAAAATGCTCCCACTGCACAGAATGATGCTGTCCCAGGATACCTCAATCTCTTCACTGCTCCTGACCCTAATTATAGTATGTCTGAAGGAGTCAGTACAGCTAGATAGACCCAGCAATTAACAAATGGCACTGGGGTCAGTTGATGGTCATCTGTGTGAGAGAAAAAAAGAGCTTAGAAGAATATATTAAACATGAGAGTACTATGGTCACAGTAAGCAAGAAATTACTGTAAATATGTAAATTATACAACACAACTCATTTGAAATATAAAAGTTTGTCATTTTGCATTTTGGTTTCAAAAACATAAAAGTAATGATATGCTATAAAGACAATGAATATCCGAATCCTTGAATCTTAAAGTTTATCAAATGAATTATGACCAGATTATCAGTAAATTAAGACAAGGCATGACATAACCATAAGGAAAAGAAATATAAATGAAATAAAAATTAATATAAACAACAGAAAATATATCCAATAAGAGCAGGTAAAGTAAATAATAAACCTACTTGTACTACCTGTACCTGTATATTGGCTGTAATACTAGTCCTATCAACACGTCAGAAGATTTTTTTGGAAGAGCATTTGGTGTCTCAAAGATCAGCTTAATTAGACCAGAAATGGCAACAGATTTCTCAAAGGTCCACAGCTCTCAGTGAACCAATAACCAGTGGTGCTGATGCAAAAGAGGACAACAATGAGGTGCACATCAGACTTTCCCAATGCGTCAAGACAAACCTAGTGTAAGAGGCCAATGGAGATGAAAATGGTGGAATTAACTTTATTTAAGAAATATGAAATAGACAATTTGTGCAGCAATGTACTTACTGAGAAGCAGAGAAGTGTATTATTATAGGTTTATAGGTTCATAGTAGGCTAATGACCACCAGAGTCGTTATAAACCTAGCCATGCAACCCAACACAGTTTTGTCTCAGAGTTCCATGGACACCTATATGGTGGGGTATGTTAGTAAAGAGGTAGGTAAGAGTTAAATGTGGAGGTGGGTTTGTTAGCTGAGGATTCATTTACTTACTGTCAACCTCTGTCCATCCGAGACATGGGCCCAGTCCAAAGAAAAATTTATGATTTCCCATCCAGTGATCAAGGTTTCTTTTGAACAGGGTCAGGGAGGAATTCTGCTTCACATAGATGAGGAGCTTATTGCAAAGCAAAAGGATCCTTTGAGACACATATCAGTTCCTCCAGCAGGCTCTATTTATGTTGCAGGCAAAGTTCAGGTGCTTGAATATAGTTTTTCTGATGTTATTTATCTTGCAAATGTGCAGGAGATTCATCAGGTCTGGATTCAAGGATGTGTTATATGCCAGGCATAGATCCCCTCTCAGTAACCGTAAGACACTGAGCACAGAGATACAACCTTAAGGTGATCTGTGTAGGGAAGGGTATTCATACACTAGATTCTCCTAGTAAAGAACCTTTGAAGGTATTCCAACTGTTGCAAGTGCCTGGCTAGATGCATGCCAATGAGACACTGTACTTAATGCTGGTCTGATAAGGGGTGAGTAGAGCAGTACTATTACTTCCTTATACCTGGATGCCAAACCCTTGCTTATGCGTTGAGCGACATAGAATAATTGTCTTACTGTTTTGGCTATGTGGTGATTGAATGTCAGATTACTGTCTAGATATGTTCCCATATCCCTAACTATTGGGTCCACTTTTTGGGGTGTTTTATTGATAAAGTAATTAGCTTAAGTGGATGCTTTCCCAAAGGGCACTATAATGCATTTCTTTGCGTTGAGTTTTAATCTCTGGCTTTCACACCAGTCATTTGTTTGTGTTGGACCATCTTGTAGAATGTTGATGTCATGGGGTGAGTCTGTGATATCTACCAATTTACAGTTATCTGCAAATTTGGTAAAGCAGAGGCCTTTGATATTAGCCTTGACTTCCAAGAAGTAGACTTTAAACAGGAGCAGGCCCAAAACAGAGCCCTGGGGTACTCCACTGGTAACCAGTCTCTTGGTGGAGGTGGTCTCACCAATCCTGACTTCTTTGGTCCTATCTGTGAGACAGCTGGCAATCCAGTGAGTTATTTAGGGATTTATGTCTAGTTCTGAGAGTTCATCAACAATACTTCAGTTGGGTATTGTATCAAATGCTTTGGGCAGGTCAAGGTAGGCATTATGTACCATTTTCCCCTCATTCATAACCATGGTGACCTTCTCAAAGCAGTCTACCAGGCTAAGTAGGCATGACCTTCCCTTAGCAAAACCAAAATGGGAAGGGTCCAGTGTCTGTAGGTTGCTGATGTCCTTGTACATCATTTTGATAATTCATTGCATGGCTTTGTATATTAGACTTGCCAGACTAATGGGTCTGTAGTTTCTGGGGTCAGTTGAAGATCCACCTTCATGTAGAGGGATGACTGTTGTGGCTCTCTGTTCATCTGGCACATAACTTGGTTTGAAGCTGTAGTTGAAGAGTGCCTCAAGTGGTCATACTATGTCATGTTTTAGGTTATTTTGGAGGCCATCAGGGATATGGTTAGGGCCCATTGAAGCAGCGTTTCTGGCCTTAGTGACCACCTCTAGGACCCGCTCTCTGTTGATAGTTGTGGGGATATGGTAAAAGGGATTTCATATGGGCTAGTGAGGGAGAGTGGCGGGTGAAGTTAGAGCTAAATCTGTCATCCTGCAGATTTCCTAAGTCTCCCTGGTCATTGAAGGTTGTGCCATTTATCACCAGCTCTGCACACTGCTGAGTATTACCTTTAAGATTCCTGACACGGCTTAAAGTCTTGTGACTGGCCTTAAGCCTGTGAGGCTGTCCTGACATTGTAATTGGCCTTGCTGGACTTTATTAGACCCCTTAATTTCTTGTTTAATTAAATCAGAGAGCTCTTGTCTCAATGAGAGTTGCACTTTATGATGTTGGCTATGACTTTTTACTTTCATTATATACCCTGCTAAGGTAAGGTATCCACCACGGTTGTTTGCTTTTGGTGTTACATCTGGGCTTACTTCTGGTAGGTATGGCAGCCTCAGTGTAGCCATTTACATGTTTGTACGGGGGTTCTGTAAATAATTCTGCATCGGTAGCTGTGTTATCAGGGTTTGGGGGTGCTGTGAATTTTTATAAACCATTGCTTAATAGGATGTAGTTTGCTGTAGTATAGTTCCTGTTACAGGTTTAGTTGGGTTTTCTGGATTGACTTTTATTTCAGGGGAGACAGCATTGTGATTCACCAATGAAGATATGAGACATGAGATACTTGATCTACTGGTTGGAGAGTGCACTATCTGGTCCAGGAGGTTTGTATTAATGAAGTTACAACTGAAATAGCATAGGTACACATACCTTAATAGAAAACAAAACATATTGATATTCTCAATAGTATTAATCTTTCTTTTCCTTACTCTGATTATTATTTCATACATACCTATGGCAACTTGTCTGTATATTCTGAATCTCCTTTGTATGTTCCTCTAGTGGGAGATGCCTAAACAAATATAGTTCCCCGAGAATTATTATGCACCACATGTTTTCACCCCGCTAACTTATTTGGGTTGACTAAACCATCTGCTCAACGAGCCTTAACTTGGGCTAAGAACTCATTATCAGTATCCTGCCCCGTCTGATCCAAAATTCTCCAAACTGTTATACCCAGATTCTTAAGGCCCTCTTTCCTTCCTGGCAGCACCTCTTTTATTTTACCATCCACTGTTCTAATTCTTACTCGAACCATATTCAAGTCCTCAATTCATTCTAAATTCTTGAAATATCCCCAGTCCTATTCTAACACTAGTTTCAGCCTGTCTGTTACAACACACAATCATCCATAAACAGCCTAAATATCTTCCACTCGTGTGGTACTTTGAGCATTAGCACACCCTTATATTAACGCCTCTATCACTAAAACAAACAAGCCTCTTAACAAATAAATTAAATTTGAATTTCTTGATCCAGTGGTATCCATCTGTGGATATAAGTAGCAACATGCAGTTAATAATTCATTTAAATCCACTGTTAAGTCCGATCATTAATAGCTTTAAAAAAGCATGTATGTCACATGGTAGAAATGTTTAAGGAAACATCTGATATGTGTTATTATTAAATGCATATTGAAAGTAAATATTGAATGACTTGATAGATGGTTAACTTTTATGTGTAATGTAACCTGGTAAAGGTTGC
Source organism: Protopterus annectens (assembly GCF_019279795.1). NCBI lineage: Eukaryota > Metazoa > Chordata > Ceratodontiformes > Protopteridae > Protopterus > Protopterus annectens. The sequence continues at coordinate 1,956,588,041 of NC_056743.1, read as the reverse complement.
GCAGTCTTAGTGGTCTTCAACAACTAATACTATTATCTAATGAATACATTTGCTGACCATAGATATCTATAAGGTTTATAAAGGCATATGTAGAGTCTTGCTTGGTTTGTTAACTAATAACAGACTCACCAAGATACGTATAATTTTTAAAGGTGTATTTTCCTAAGTTAGTTGTTATGCTTGGCATTACAAAGGTCCATAAAATATTAATTTCCTTTTCAGGCCAATCATTTCTGAGAAGTATTCTGAATCTGAACCACTTGCTATGTTTGTTAACCAAATATTTGAAGGATTAATTGTAATGATGTATAGCTATTGGAAGTCTCTTGGGATTCTTTGTATAAATTGAAATGTATTGAATTTAATGAGGTTTTATTTTAGTTGATGTTATTCCTCTGTGCTTAGTAATTCCATATGAGTTAGGTATGGACTTTTTAAGTGAATTTATGGTATGTAATCATGTTGAAACTGATCGAACTTGAAAGTATAATTTCTTTTAGTTTAATTGGGCAGTTCTAACACAACTTATGTTGCTATAGTAGTAGATACACAAGAAGACAATGAATAAAAAATTCTACATTTGAAAAATGTGTTAATTTTTATGGTCACTTCAGTGATGACATTTTTGTTTTATGGAGTAGATATGAATGACTTTATGAAGCATTTATAGATTATTTGAACAGCACTACTGAGTTTTTAAGGCTTAAAGCAAAGTGCTCCAACACAGAGATCAACTTAACAATTAGGATAGCTAAGGATATATAATAAAATGTTTATGAGACATATATTTGCTATTACCTATTTACATGCTAATAGCTATCACCTTTATTATGCAATTAAAAGTCAGACTGTGGAACTACTAAGATAACACATAAGAAATGAACTTGGTTGAAGCTTGAAAAACTATTAGATAAAATGTAATCACAACAATGACATTATATTTGTTATGGACATTGTAAATAGTTATTGTTCCATGTTATGATGTTTTTAAGACATATTGTGTATATTCATATATCATATTTCTTGTATTATTTTATTTCATGAAAATCAATAAAAAATGTTTTTTAAAAAAGTGAGGCTGTGAACAGGTTAATTTCATGGAATGATACATTTAAATCTGAGCTTTACTTTTGAAATCACTTTTTTATATAGAAAGGTTAGAAATAATTTAACATAGCTAAGATTTTTGAAGCTGTAATTAGGAATAGAAATAATGAATACAATCCAGTTTTTATCCCAACAGAACAAGATTCAGGTCTGAATGGTTTAACCACAAATACTGGATGGACCTCGGCATTCTTTTTTAGTTATAATGCATATTTTTCAGCTTTTAAATGTGATTATTAACTAGGACTTTCTCAAGGGAAGTAATGATGTTTGAAAAATGTGGGTGGTTGGCCTATGTTTATTAATAAAATACAGTTTAAGTGGATGGCATCTTAGACCACAATGACGTGCATAAACCAAAAAAAAAAAACATGAATATATCCATGTGACTTTTGCCATCACAATAAGTGTATAAATTTAGGAAGGGATGTAACTGTACCATGCTATACTATGTTTGTAGGTGCTGGGAAATACTACAACTGAACATCTTGTGTTGTGTATCTGGCTACCTGTACAACATGCTAGGCCCTTAATATAGGCAAAACGTTTTGTAAATTAATCCACAGCATCTATGAAAATTGTTATGAGTTGTCAAAACATAGTTTTTGTTCTTGACATATACAGCTTCTCATTTGAGTTGGGGAATTTTATATTAGTGGCAGATAAAATTAACTGCTGCTGCCATTTTGGACTAAATGAGTCAGTATCCACAAGGAGCTTTCAACAATTAGCAAAATGAAAAGATACTCTGTAAAGGCTTTAAGCCAAGGTGCTAGAGAGAGAGGACTATCATTTGTGTGCTGCTTTGAGGGTATATTTTTTATTTTCTTGCATTTTACAAGTGTGGCAATGGACATTTTATAGTGTTTTTTCATTATTGGAGTACAGACGGTGAATGCTTGAACGTGTTTTATAATAAATAGAAGAAAAGGTATCACTGGCTTTATTTCTTCGTTTGTGGTTATATATCTATATTTTCTGGAGTTTTTGGTGGTTTAGCGAGCCACTGCAACATTAGTTACTGCAGTGGGTTAATGCAACTGTGTCTTATGTCACAGATGTATGGTTCCAATCCCTTTCCCCATACTTTTGCTCTAGATAGGGGTTGAAATAATGGTTAAGGTATTTACCTTACAGACACAAGCTGCAGAGTTTGATCCTCAAAGGACATAACTGCCAAGGCTTAAAATGGCCCACATGGGCAGTTAGCCTAGTATAAACTTATAAATCAAATTCAAACATTCTCTCCATCAAGACAGCACACATTTATTCATTTATGATTAATATTAAAACAGCTAAATACGAATAAAAAATTATTACTTTTACACACCTGTATACTTAATCATACTGCATGTAGAATTCACTTATAGTAACATTTGATCATATTCCCACCTGGATAATCTAAAGATCAAAGTTTAGTTATTAGAAAGTATGGTGCAAAATTTCCATCCAGAAACTGCATTTTGCCCTGTATTATTTTTCAAAAAGAGTATTAAATAAAGATAAATGAAATTAAGATAAACAGTACCAGACATTCACATCTACAAATTCCCAAGATACCAATAAGGAAAGAACAGAGAGCAAACTAAATGCAGATTATTGTCATACACCTTGGCATCTAGAGATTTGTTTCTTATTTAATATGACATAGATCATTAAAGAAAAATATGATCTTATTACATCTTATGTCTCATTTGACATTTATCTTATGCAACCACACAAAATATAGGTTTTATGGTTTACTTTAAGATGTATATCGCAAGTTCCATATTAAGTTAATGTAAGATGCTGTCTTTTCCCTTTTCATGCAATTCTCTTCCAAGCTCTTTAGTCCCTTTCTTTCTATGCTATCTCACTTTCCTTTTCATCTGTAACTTATATAATTTATTATTTAGGAATGGTATTAGCACAGCTGCATCAGTTCTTAACCTACACAACACTCATTATCTTATTTTAGAACTTCTGATATAAATCTATAGCAAGCCAGTCTACACCATGTATTAAAACCTGTTGTAACCAAATAGATTAACTCATAATAAACATTAAATATACATTAAAGACAAGTATATCTCTGTTTTTCATTTGTGTACATAATTATGATTTAGATGCATATTTGCATATTTAATGGACAATAAATGTAAATATCTGTAAAGACTGCCAGTTAGATACCAACTATTAGTGCAGACTTTACCATGGAGTTATATATATAAATGCCTCCTAGATCAAATATTCCAAAAACAAATGACCAGGTGGCAGAATGACTTGAATAATAAGCTTTATTGAAAATGGTTTAGCGCTTTTGTTTATTTTAAAAACATAGACATCTTCAGAAGTATAAAAAACATGCAAACTAAGCAAGAACATTTAAAAACCTTAGGTTGTACACACCCACACTTAAAAGAGTTTATATGATAAGAACGAATGCTTAAAATGTCTAGCAGCACTTTGTCGACGTGTTTTAAGCAAATGATTTTATAAGCAAAAGCTCTAAAGATGTAAAACATTAAGTATGAAATGTCATAGTTGGCCAACACATGCAAATGTAGCAGTGACGTAGAGATGTGTACATTATGAACTATGCAGGTTTACCTTAATTTTAGTGCGATTTCTTTTTTTTTTCAATAATTTTTATTTATTCTTTTCATTGATATAAAATAGCAAACATAATAGAACATAGATAAAAGACTAAAAACCACAAACAAAAAGTGAGCAAACGGCAAGCTGCAGCAAAGCACGGACTACTTCGTAAAACAAGAAAAAAAGTTTGTTATTGTAAGCGCTTTCGGTTGAGAAAATACCCAACCTTCATCAGACAAAATATGACATAGCAATGCATTCTAATTAAATAGTGTTACTCCAACGAATTAACACCATTAGCTGTAATCAATTAGTCCAATTAGTTCAATTATAGAAATTTAAGAAATTTAAGAATTAAAGCACCAATGGGTTTATTGGATGTATATACTTATTTTTCAATACATATTTCTTAATAATGTTTAGCTAGGTCGATTTTCATTTTAACTTGCGGTTTGTATAATAAATTATTGGATGTATTTTATACACACATATATATATATATATATATATATATATATATATATATATATATATATATATATATATATATAGTTTAAATCTAATGTTTATATATTTGGTGAGTTTTAAAGTATAGGATTGAAGGTGAGGTAGTAATTTTATTTAAAGCGAATGCATATACGTATATTTGATGACAGTCAGGTTTTATACTTGTTACACTGTTGTGTGTGGATTATGCTTTATATTTGGAGACTGAGTGGCTATACATTGTATTATATATTATTGATTTTTAACCCATTGGTGCTTTAATTCTTAAATTTCTATATGTTTTCATATTTCTATGTTTGTGGTTTTTAAACATAATAGAACAGGTAGAGGGAAGACCTCTTCACAGTAAGCAGTTGTTATACATTGCTGGTAGTACAAAAAGAAATAAAACAATCAACCAATACTATTTACACTATATACATAGATGCTTTCAATACTAGTATATATAATTAGCAGGGGGTGTGGGATGCGCAGCCACTTACATGGTGGTGCAAGGGGGCTTTTCCCCTGCAAAAATTAGAGAAAAATTAGTTTATGTGAGTTAACTGGTTTCTGTTTCGGGAAAGTGCCGGTTTAGACAATTGTAATTTTGGACATTTAGTCTTGGCAATTGGTGTGGTCACTTCATTTACTTTACAAGCAGGATGGATTGTAACGTATATTTAGAGTGTTCATTACAAGTGAAATTTACTGTGCTTGCAGTTCATGCTCAATGTGGCAGTGGGGGATTGGTGTTGGACAACTAAAATATTTTGAGTATGTCGCGTTCAACTTTGTCAGCTTTTGCTTATAAGAGCGTTCGCTTAAAACGTGTTGACAAAGAGGTGTTCGACATTTTAAGCATTCATTCTTATAATATAGGTGCACTTAAAAAGCCTATCAATTACAATATAGCTAAAGCCTGCCAAAAGTTTAAAGGTACAGTACACTATTTTCTGTAAAAGTGACAGAACCTTTCTTAAAAACATGAAAACAAACTAGTAACAAACATAAGTATAAAAATAAAACAAAAATTACAGTTTTGATGCTCTAAGCTTCAATTCACTAGTAATAGATATGGCCTCATTGAGGCCAAGTGAATTAGATGCATCCAACTGTAACTGCCATAGTATTTCTTTAAGCAACAATTGGTTTTGCCAATCACCACCATAAAGAGAATGAATTAGGAAACTTAAACTTAATAAAATTCCTACGAGAGATAACATACCTGGCTAGGGTACTTTTATTGTCCTTTTTAACAATGCTATAAATATGCTGGTAAATTCTTTTAATCCAATCATTGTTAGTTTTTCCAACAGAAAATGCAGGACATGTACTACATCTAGCCAGGTAAACAACACTCTCAGACAAACAATTAGATTTACCTTTCCTCATCCTTTTTTTGCATACAAGCCAACATTCCATCCCCAAATTTCATGTCACTATAAGAACAGTAACCAGTGTGATTTAACGAAAAATTGACACCATTCCTGTTGGTACCTGTCAATATAATTATTCACTGTTCTTTGGATGCTGTGGATATCAAAAACTTTCTATGTAGAAATTGGTCCATTTTACAATGTGATGATGACCTTCAGTCTCACTTTGAAGTACACATATCTCATGTTTAGAAACAGACCTAACATTAAGACAATCACAGAGAGACTGGCAAGAACAGTTTATCATCATCATCATCATCAGCCCCCTTTTTCCTATTTTCTACATGGGCTCAGGGTATTGTGTTAACTGTTGCCAGCTCTCTCTATTCAGTGCCACACCCCTGCCTTCTTCAACACTCATGCCTGACTGTCGCAGATCTTCTTTCACACAATCCATCCACTTCTTTGCTGGATGTCCTTGTTTCCTCTTACCTTCTGTCCTTCTGTCCAAAATCTTCTTCACTAGACTGTCTTCTGCTTTTCTGCACATGTCCAAACCACCACAATCTGTTCTGTTTGATTTTTTCTGCAATTGGAGCTACTTTGGCTTCTGCTCTTATGTCCTCATTTCTTCGCCTGTCCCACAGTGTGCATCCTACCACCCTTCTCAGGCACTTCATTTCCATCACCTCTAGCTTCTTCATCTGCTCTGCCTTTACTGTCCAGGTTTCTGTACCATACAGTAGTACGGGTCTCACCACTGTCTTGTACACTTTACTTTTTAGCTACCTTGACATTCTTCTAACATACACTGCACCTGAGACTGGCTGCCACTCCTCAGATTCTAGCTTTGACCTCTTCATTCAGACTTCCCTTCTCCTCCCAGATACTTAAAGCTATTTACTTGTTCCACTATCTTCCCTTCTATCTCAATTCTCAGCTTCTTCTGATTTCCTCAATTTACTGCCATTACCACTGTCTTATCTGTGCTTAATCTCATCCTATGTGCCTTCAGTTTTGCATTCCATTCCCCTATCCTTTGCTGAAGTTCTTGCTCAGAGTCTGCCTGTAATGCCACATCATCTACATGCAGTAACTTTGTTGATCTGTCCCCTCCAACTTGTATGCTAATGTAGTTTGCCACCAGTAAGAACAGCAGTGGGCTGAGAGCTGACCCCAGGTGTACACCCTCTCTCACTGGGAAACCCTCTGAGAGGCCGAACACTATTCATACGTGAGTCATCGGGTCCTTGTACATAGCCTGCAGTAATTCTACCAGTGTTTCTGGGACTTTAAACCACTGCAGTACTGCCCAGATCAGCTTTCTTGGGACCTTGTCATATGCTTTCTTCAAGTCTAAGAATGTCCAGTTAGACTCTTTCCTCATCTCTAGCTTCTTCTCAACTATCAATGTCACTGCAAATATCGGGTCAGTTGTGCTGCATCCTGATCTGATCTGAATCTTAACTGCTCATCTCCATTTTACATTCTACTACTCTGTGTATCCATTTATCAATCACCCTCTCCAGAACTTTCATGCAATGTGATAGAAATACGTGTACACTGGCATGTTGATGCTTATTCTCCAGTCATCTGGGATATGCCTTTCTCTCCACACTGCTATGAGTGCACTCCCGAGCCATTTCTCCCCATCTCACCCAGCATCTTTATCATATCTGCTGTGATCTCATCTGAGCCTGCTGCTTTCCCTGACTTCATTTTCCTTAGTGCTGTTCTTACTTCTTCTAAGGTGGGCTCCTCTTCTTCTCTCACTGTAGGCTGTTTCTGGGGCAGTACAGCTTCTGTGGGGTTTTCTTCATTCTGAAGCTGCTGGAAATACTCCTTCCATCTGCCTTTGATGTCCTGGGGACTGCTGAGCAGGTTGTTGCTGGCATCCCTTATGAGGGGTGCCTGACTATCTTCTTTATCTTTCTGTCTTTGCCTTGCAACCTGATATAGTTTCTTTGTACCACCTACTGAGTCACTAATATTTTTATGACACTTTCAAATGTGGCCGGTGCAATCAGTGTTCTTACACTGACATGGACTTTGATATATATGATATATATTCATAACATTTTAGGAAAATTGCTCATATTTTCTTCGGTGACTAGAACCCCATTTGGCAGGAGGTATTCGTAATCTGTACACTGGGCATGTTAAATGCTGTTCCACGATGCTTCCAAGTAGACACTTCCTAAGATATTTACAGAAATATGATATGCATGCATATATATGCATTTTTTGTTAAACAGCCATGAATATCTGCAGGTTGATGCCATGCAGACAGCAGGTATAAGTGACATATTTTCTAGGACTATATAAGGTTTCATTTTATACCATGAAGTATCATGTAAATTCCTTCTAGATTGAGTTATTAAAGAAATTATTAATAGTATACAAATTCATAAATAAGACAGTTGCACATAGTTTTATTGATAAAAAAAAGATAAATATCTGGAAAATTGTGGTGCTTAGACACTGGGGTCTGAATTCATCAAGCTTACCTTGAGGTGTACAAGACATGTATATCTGGAGGCAACCATTTTGTATTCAGAGACAGCAATAACAAAGATGTGCAGCACCACGATGGGCTGGCCCTTCAGCCACACTATATGCTAATGAGGCACTTCAGCAGAGTGGCATATGCTAATTAGCCAAGTGCTGTCTCTCCCTTGGGACTGCCTCCAGGAAGGCAGCTACATACTGAACAATGCATAGAAAAACTCAGCTGTGTAGATCAGCATGCTCACTACTTCTACTTTTCAGTTATGAACATAGCATCCATCAAGTTAGAGATAAGTGCTAAGGTGTTTAGTGGTAAGGTTGGGTGAGGAGGTGTGTGGAAGTGTATGTAAGGGGCTGTATATGTGAGTGTATATATCTGAGTGTATATATATATATGCGTGTTCATGTATCTGCCCATGTTAGGTGCGCGCACACGTGTGTGTGTGTGTGTGTGTGTGTGTGTGTGTGTGTGTGTGTGTGTGTGTGTGTGTGTGTAGGTTGAGGTGGCTGTCATACTTCCACACACCCCTAGACTAATGGGGAGAGTCTGCAACACTGGGTCAGAGGATCACTAGACGCCATGAATAATGCTAATGTCTCATTTCCTAGCAGTACTTTAACAGAACAGGAATTGGAGGGAACACTAAATACCAGGAATAACTGTAATGTCTTCTGCTGCACTTTAACAGCAAGGGGATTGAGGAGAACACTAGACACCAGGTGTAACTGTAATTTTCCATACCCAAGCTACAAATGAACAGAATAGGAATTAGGAACAGGGGAAACACTAGACATCATCGATTAATATTTAAAATATACATGTAAAAAAATTAAAGAAAACATGGGGGGAAAGGGATTTGAACCATGCGTCATTGACATAAGACATACCTGCATTAGTCCACTGCAGTAAATGATAAATTTGTGACGTGTGTGGAGTTTTTTTCTGTATATTGAGGATCTCCGGAATTATACAATGCCTACCATGTGCGCTACATGTGGGAGAGGGATGGGAAACTTTTGGCATATCTTTCCACCTCATAAACAGATTTTGCCCTTTGCATGCATTTACTGAAGGATATGACGTATGAAACCCAAATATTTGACTTTGATCATCCATGATTATCTGGGCAGGGTAAAGGAGACATCATGGACATCCTGACAACAGGGGCAGGTGTGAGGTACTTGGTATGTGTACACATCAGTGTTTTACTGTGTGCTTCTGTGAGTGCAAGAGCGATTGAGGGAGTCCGGGTGTCTGTGCTTGTATGATGTGGTTCCCACCATTAACTGCTGCAGAAAGTACTGATCTGCACTTTGCAGTAGTTAATTTTGATTCAAAGACATGCAAATTAGCTGATAATAAGGTCTTTCCACATTATGGCCAATGTTTTTATGAATCACAAAATGCCATACTGTGGTAGCATTTTGTATGCTTTGATATGATATCATGACATCCCACATAAGCTCCTGCAAGTTTAATTTATGACAGATGTATTCATTTAATGCAGTTTTATAATTTTACATAACAATAAATCACTTACTGAGCACCCTGTGTTTGGTAAAATGCTTTTCTTGACTTGTGTACTGTCTCAGCCTTCGAAATTATATTTCCCAGTATCAAGACCAGAAAGAATTTTCTCTGCTACTGAATACCATTATGCAAGTAAATGCTTCTACATGCCCTCCAGCAAAGAGGTCAAAAAAGCACCCGCAGTAGTAATTTATAACCTTGTGTTTCTTAAGTACATAGCATGGAACATAGTATGAGAAACAAAGTGAATACATCAACAAACATGATATTATAGAGGGATAACACTGGCATGACCACAGTGCAGCAGTACATGTTTATAGCATTTAGTTATAGCAAAGCAACTTGCCAGAAATGTGCAATGTAAAGACCTTTGCTAAAATACAGCCTGATCTTGCACCACTCATACAGCAGTGGTAACTGTGAAAAGCAGAAGCACATTTACCCCACTGCATAGTTCAGTTTGGTACTGTTAGACGTATATGCTGTAACCTCTCGTCCATAGATGTGTCCACTAGTTATAGCCCCTTTATTTATTGTGTATACCTCAAATGTCTGTCTGTGATCAAATGGATAACTGCATGCATAAATAATAGTCAGTGTGATGTGTTTCACCTCATTGTTGTCAGATATATATAGTGTAGCCCATTGGAACCCTTCTCACAAACGCAAATATCTTCACTAGTTACAGCCAGTTTTTTGAGTCTGTACACTTCAGATGTCTGATTGTAATAAAAAAATAATAAATACATAAATTACTTCAGTCATATATTTTATTTTTTGCTGTTAGGCACATGTGCTGCAACACATTGCAACTCCACCTCCAAACACACTAATGTAACCCTCCAAGTATAGCTACTTTATTGGCTGCTATAGGTGAATTAAAACAGGTTTAGACTTGGAGTAAAGAGATAAAAGACTTTTACATATTTTATATTTGTTGAAAAAAGTCTTAGTTCTTCTTTTCCCAGCTCTCTCTCTCTATCTCCTTTATTTCGTCTCCCTAGAGAATAAGGGAAAATGTAGTACTTTTTCCTAGTCATTTAGCTAATGACAGTGTACTGGCTGCTGTTTGCGTAGTTGCTGTTCTTCTGGTACTTTGTTATTGAGCAGATATCTCTTGGGCATTTAAAATTATGTGAGGAACTGAACGGTCATGTTTGCAGCTGCTGTATGTGAATTTCAAGAGGGTTTGTACTTCTTGCTGTAGGAAAGAGAGATTATACCTTTTATATGTTTTGTTATAACTAAGGTTTCTTTTCTCTGTTCCTTACTGTCTGTGCTATCTTTACTTGCTAAGGAATAAGAGAAAAGTGCAGTACCCATCTTCGACTTGTAGCAAAGAACAGGCTACTGATTGCTGTTTGAGTACTTACTCCTCGTAATAGTTCTTCTGTAACTTTGACATTTAAAATTATTTGAGGGAGGGAGCACCCTTTCACTCACAAGCACTGAGTAGCCATGTGTGAATAGCATAAACAGTGGGTACAACTGGGACAACAGGACCTTAGGTACATTGAGTGGAAAGTTAAACAAGAAATGTTTGATTGAAAAGGTGGCATACTAATGTGTAAACACATTTGTGTATGTAGCAGAAATGGAGAACTAAGATGCTGTCAAAGGATCACCTAATATTTTAGAAGAAGGGATACACATTATAAATATAGGTATCTTGTTAAATAGCATGTGAAGCAAGGTAGATAGGCATGGGGGGTATATTAGGGCCTGCATTTATTTTAAGTACACCCAATAACCTTATTGTGCTTAGAAAACAATACTGTGGTCAGTGAGCATGAAAATTATTACTGTAAGTAACTAACTTAAGAACTGAAGGAATGAGGTGGGTAGAGGATATTGTAGCACATAAAAATGGAGGATTTAAAAGCATTACAATGATTCAAAGACTGAAGATGGAAAATTGTACAAGAGGATGTTAATTATGATAATTAAAAGAAGAAATGCAGAAGGGAATTTACCAGAGATGTAGAGGCTAGTGATCTGTGTTTTTTTTTTTTTGTTTGTTTTGTGGGAGACAGTGCTGTATTAGACTCAAGCATTGTAACTGAAAGCTTATAAACTCATACAGATGGTGAGGATTCTAAACAGTTGAATGAGACACAGCAACATAATAAGCTAGAGATTACTGATAGTATAGAAAGATAGCAAGTGTTATTTACAGTATATTCAATGTTAAAATGGCTCTGACACGTTGACAAAGATTGATAAGGAGAAGGTGAAGGTTTGTTTTCTACGTGAATACTTACTGAGTGACCACAAGGGTGGTATTAGACAACTACTAACCAGGACTATAAAATACAGAAATACCATCTTTGGAGGGCATAATGATGTGGCTAAGATATCTGCTGAAAGTATGCTTCTTGAAGGGCAAGAAATACCATCTGTAAAAAATAGTGGTGTAAGGATAATATTTGTAGACATCCTTCCAATTCGTAGATTTGGTAATAGTTCTGATAAAAAACACCAGTGAAGTAAACAGTTTGATAAGGCAACACAGGCTGTATATTGGGAGCTAGCATATCCCATTATTGGGATACAATGTAGGAAATTACAGTTACTTTGTTTTATTTGAATTGTATTAGTAATAAAGTAATTGACAGTAAATTGATGAGGATAACCAAATCTTTTTTAGAAATTCAGCTTATGTTGTGAGGAAATTCATACTGTATAATGTATGAAATGGGAATAAGAAAACAGACTTATTGAAAGTAACACTGCGTGACGTGAGATTGACATAGCACTCAATACTAAAAGATGGTATAGTGAACTGCTACAATTAGTATGTTTGAAGATATTTAGTTCTGTGGCACAAAGAGTGGGAGCCTTGCCCATGACCCAGGCAACTGGGATTCAATTTTTCATTCCCAAACTGGCTTTTGTGCATACTCCAGTAATGGTATTAAAAAAATGAGTGCATTCAGAGATACTATACCAGACATACTGGTATATTGAGAAAGTGTTGATATAAAGTTCAGTTGAAAAATTGAATCTACATAGTATACTCTACAGTCTGTTTTGGGAAAACTTTATCTGGGATGGGATATTAACACTTGGGTCATCCTGAGTATACAGTTCCAGAATCATTCATTAATAACAAGAAATAACATAATAATTACAGTAAATAATACGATAAGAACGCTATGAATGAAGTTTTTTTCAACATATAATGGTTATATTTTGAATAAGCTCCCTGTGGACATCTGGTTATTCAACAGTAAGATTCAATGAATCCATTTAAAGTCCATGTTGATTTCTGATTTTGGAAACAAGCTTTTAGTGCGTTGATGCTTTGAAATTGTGCTAGCAATGATCTCTTATGAGGTCCATAGTCTCAGATGTACATTGAAACATTAATTGTCTAATCCTCAAATATCTACTTTTGATGAAATGAATGAATAAATGGATAACTAAGAAGCACATCTTAGTTTGTGGCTGTCAGATGGATATAGTGAAACCCATTACATCTCCTCACTACATATACACACAAACACATACATGCACACTCACATGCGCACACTATGCCCAATAAAGTGCAAGAAGACAATATAATATGCAGATGGAATCAACGGCATCCAAACCTGGGCATGGTGCCTTAAATACATTTTCTTTGCTTGTGTGAGTTGAACCCCTGTACACACTGGTACTGACTGTGACTATAAATTTTAATATGCCAAAGAAACTATCATGTGTACAGTGCCTTCCCAAATGGAACCACCTCACACATGCGCACACACACACACACACACACACACACACACACACACACACACACACACACACACACACACACACACACACGTGCACACCAGTTGTAGCAACTTTAATAATATATTTCAAGGGGTTACCTTTAGTTCATCGACAGCCCACTCCATTGAAACCGACTTCACCAGTCCAATTTACACTCACACTCACTCCCTGCCCCTTACCCCCCCCCCCCCCATATTTATAACAGTCATGCATTTGCAATAGTTTTTGGATGCTGGAAGGTGGATAAGGACATCTGTTTCATGTTTTCAGTTGTGTATACAATGTTGGATTCAGTGCCTTGCATTTTTGACAACTAGTGAACTAGGACTTTCTAATGCAGCTACTGAGAGCAAGTTTTAAACTACAAATGTAGATCTCATGTATATTTTGTTTGATAATAGGTAAAGAACTGTACTAGTTGTTGCATGTAGAAATAGCGTTAGCATTTTGTCATACCTACTATAATACTAGGTACTTCAATTTTACAGCGCCGGAATGGTGCAGACAAATGTCCTGCATTTTAATGTATTTTAATGTACTTTGATGTTAACAGTTTTAGAGCTGCACTAGTTGATGTATGTGCAAACAGCATTTGTAATTTGCCATACCCAGCAAGAATGTTAGGTGATTTATTTCTGTAGTGCTCAAAAGTTTTAAGAAAATGTTTTGTATCTTTAATATATTGTAGTGTGAACAGGATGTGACATCATTATGTCTATGTCACATCCTCTATAAATGTTTGTGAATGTTTTTTAAAAAATTTGTATAACGGCTTGAAGAAGACCTTGTCGAAAGCGCTTGCCGGATGTTTTAATAAACCATTTCTTTTACTTTCACCTCACTGAACGCTTGGATTATTGATTCTGTGTGATTTACAAGTTATTATTCGGTGGAGTTGACTGGTGTTGCTGGAAGTTCCCAACAGTGCTGAATAGCAAGTAGTGACTTTTGTAGCTGATATTATTGAACTCAAACAGCATATGCTGTTGTGCCTAGCAGGCAGTCACGTTGAATACTAATGGACTTTGTGTATCCAGATTTCTGCATCTCCGTGCAACAGTTTTGACTTGAACAATTGGACTTGGTATTATTTTGTGTGTGCACGGAGCTTGTTGTGAGTGTTTACTTGTCTCTGAACTTTAATAATATATTTCAAGGGGTTACCTTTAGTTCATCGACAGCCCACTCCATTGAAACCGACTTCACCGACACGGCAGGTTCCCCTGTGCCCTAGTGGCAGGAGTGTGCAGTTAGAACTTGTCTGATTAAAGACTGCTGGAACATGGCTCAGTTTTGAACTTTTTTATTGGTTAATTGGTTAATTTGTTTAAATCAGTTTGCTCATTTGATACTGTTATATTAAAAAAATAAAGTTCTAGCGTGTTTTCTGCCTTTTCTGTTACTAGAGTAGTCCAGATACAAATTTGCTGTATTCAGGACTGTACTGTAATATTTGAGTTCCCCAGACATTTCTGTGTTAGAGGGAAGCCTCTCAGCTTATCAGTGGGAGTGGTAAGCGCTAGGTAGCCTATCTACCACAAGAGGAGCAATTTCTAGCTCCCTTTCAACTTTCTGCTTTAAAAGCCCGTGTTTGCATGGGTTTGCACACCGTGCAGTGCCACTAAGTTAGGGTAAACTATTACTGGTGCCAGAAAGTCTGCTCTTCAATTTTTCCCTTAGATCTTGCTAGTTCACTTCTATCTTGCATTTAACTAGCTTATTTGCCAGCACTTCATCTGACTTCTTGTAACAATTATTGTAGCACACAAGTGCTAACAGCACTAAACATCCTCTAAGGAAACAGCTCCAGTACTTATTAATAATGACCATCCCTCCTGGCATGTCTAAAGGTCAGTTCCCTGTACTTTCTCCTATTAACCTGATGAATTTGGGCATTCTGAGGCAGTGTAGCAACTGCCTCATATACACAGGCAATCCTCTCCAATTACCTCCCAACACTCAGACTTGTGAAAGATGCAGTTATATATCAAAACTGGAAGACATGCACTCTCCAGCCAAGACTGGAATAGCTGTTCAAGAGGAGATCAACACCTGCACCACATCACATGGAATACATTGCCCTCCAGAACAGCCATCATCACAGCTCTCAAATAAAAACACAAACCACACACCCACCTTCCCAGAGGCTTTCAATAGAAATCTACCCAAACAGCAGAGACCTCCAAATCAGAAATGCACTGGACCACCACAAAACAGCACAAATCATAAGACACATAGCTCACCTACACAGTGTGCCCCTCAACCTAAGCCACTAAGGCAAAACAGCTTGCCTAATACACTAATCATAGGTGACTTGGTAGTGAGGCACACTGATGTCCCACTCACTAGACTGAATAAGGAGAAGGTAACAGTCAGCTGTCTGTCAGATGCCAAGATCCGAAACATAACACACGCACTTAGGTAACTCCACAAGTACAAGTATGACTCTGTCTTTGTCCATGTAGGTGTGAATGACCTGAGATGCAATTCCCTGGACTACATGAAAAGAGACATGGAGGAGCTCTTGGATTATGTAACCCAGGCAGGTATGACCATAGCCTTGAGCAGCATCCTACCTTTGCCAAGAATGATACCGCAGTACAAGCAGAAAATGATTGACTTCAACAATTGACTAAGTTTCTGGTGTCATTCTAAGGGGATCCAGTATCTGTCTGCTTAGGATAACATGATTGACAGACCTCGACACTTTGCCAGAGATGGTCTGCATCTGTCACCCCTAGGTTTCTGGATACTGGCTAAGGTTAGTGCCCTTTTTAGGCGGTGTTCCAAAGACCAAATTACCACCATAACAGCTATAAATGCAGTCTGAGTGTCATGCTGCTCAGTGCTAGAAGTCTAATTCTCAAGATGCACTTGCTCAAAGCAGTCCTCAAAATGGAGAACATCGACATTTATGCTGTAATGGAGACCTGGTTTAAAGCAGCAGAAAGCATCACTGCGCTACCATCTATAACTCATTCCACACCTTTCAGCCTCAGAATATGGACCAAAGCTCGAAAGGTGGTGCCTCCTCCATATTCATAAAGGATATGCACACCTCCAGACTAGTAACCCAGCATAATGCATCAGAGATACTTCAGGTACAACTAACTGTGGGTAAGACAGTGATTCAGGTCATAGTCTGCTATAGGTCCCCAACCATGTCCCAAGACTCTCACTCTACATTCCTAAGCACCCTGGAAGCTGTTAGGGTCCAACCCAGTACTCTCATACTGGATGATTTCAACTACCTCTCCCATCAACTGGGAAAACTACTCATGCACCAATATACTTGCCTAACCCTTCCTGGAATTCATTAATTCCAATGCACTGGACAAGCTCATTCTTACCCCCACTAGAGGAAGGAATATCCTTGACCTGGTTATTACTACATGGGCAACCACTGTTCAACACCAATAACCAATTCCTCCCTGGTTAGATCTGGCCACAAACTAATTACCATGGAAATCCACATCTCACCCACACCACCAGCAAAGGTAACCACTATACAAAACTTCTCCAAAGCTGACTTTGGGCTCCTAATAACAGAGGTGGCCAACTTCATGGCACCCATACAAATGGAAAATAGGTGCATGACTGCCAAATCATACACCAATGCACTGTACGAACACGTGCATAAATGCATGGAACTAGCCATACCCAACAGAACCAAGACACTCTCCTCCAAAAAAGGGAAGCCAATCTGGTGGTCCCCTGTCATTAACAAACTTGACAACAGAAAGAAGAAACTGTTGCGGAAAAAGGTGAAGTCCCAAGACTGGAAAACCTCCCTTATTAGCCTCAACAAAAAGTTGAGATCCCGCTTCAAAACCTCTAAAGCTAGATATCAAGGCAGAATTGAAGCAGACACTAAAAACAACCACACAGCCTTCTACAGTTATATCAAGAATCTCCATGGTGATACCCAGATTTGCTCTGAGTTACTGCACAATGGTACCTCCTATACTGAGCCAACTGATGTTGCCAACATACTGGCCGACTGATTCAGTGCCAACTTTACCCCCCAAAAGACCAATCACAATACCAGAAGAATGCCAGGCACCTAGCAGTATTGCAGCACAGGTTAAAGCTGCATTGTCCAAAGCCAAGAATACAGCTTCCATGGTACTCGACAATATCCCTGGCTGTGTTCTACATGAACTACAAAGTGAACTGCCATTCAACCCTGTAAATCAAGTAAAGATTCCCTCTCAGCAGTCTTTAGGAGACTGAATATAGAGACAGAGTTTTTAGGTGATCGGGGTAGGACAGGGTATTCATTCCCTGAACTCTCCAGGTAAGAAAGCAAGATGGGATAATCTTGAACATGGAAGAAAGAGGGGAAGGATGGTGGGATGCAGGTAACAGATTGCTGAGTCCACCCATTTTCTGTATCTCATAAGATACTTCTTGACAGCATGGGTTGTACATCCTATGGAATGTATTAACTCATTCCCTGCAGCACAGATCTTTTGAGTGTATACCATTAACTCCCAGTGGGTGTGAAGTTATCACCTTACAGTTCAAATAAATATTCATATCTCTGGAACCATAAGTGTTTCTCGAAAACTGCAAATGGCAAACTTGTTAATCTTTATATCAGTGGCATTCATTCAGTTTGATGCTTTAAAATGGATTTTATAAACCAAACTAAAGGCTGTGAATATTAATTTTGTAATGTATAAATGGATTATGATATCTCAGTAACCATTCAAGCAAGACACATACTGTCAGCAAGTTTTTCTTCATACAGCTGTGAGCTTTTGTATGAGGCTGTATCATTTTGTGTGTGTTAACTGAATGCTGATCTATTAGAGAAATATGAAAATTATTACAATATTAATAAACAGTACACAAATATCTCTTTAGCTGCATTAGACAGAGATCAAATATCAATACAACTGTATTTGCCATCATGTATGCTTTAAGACGAAATCTTTTGCTACCTTGGACATAGCATGGTTTTGGAAATATTAATGCAAGTATGGCAAGCAACATTTGATGAGCGGCATCAGTAGGAGGTAACTACAGAAACACCTGGTGGCCCATCCAGCTTTAATGCATTAACATAATGGGTTGTACTGAGGAAATTCAGAGACATTCAAAAGCTTCTGATAGCTGAACAAACATAATTCTTAAAACACATTACATCTGATTGATGCTTCCAAGTGCATCTTCAGTTAACTCCTACTGACGCCACTAAGTGTTACATATTGCTTGTTCATATTTGCATCAATAATTCCAAAATCATGCTATCCATATTCATCTAGGATACCCACAGCAGGTTAGTGGCACAGCACGATGCTTCAGAGATTATCCACGTGCAACTAACAACAGGCAAAACTGCAATTCAAATTGTAGCTTGCTACAGATCACCCACCATGTCCCAGGACCCCCATTCCACATTTCTGGAAACACTGGGTAACATAAAGGTCCTACCAAACACCCTAATATTGGGTGATTTCAACTACCCAAACATTAACTGGAAAAACTACTCAAGTACTAACTCCCTTGCCCAACATTTCCTAGAATTTATAAACTCAAACACCCTGGAACAACTGGTCAGCTTTCCTACCAGAGGTGACAACATATTGGACCTGGTCATCACCAACATGGGCGACCAGTGTTCCACACTGGAGGTCAACCCCTCACTGATTAGATCTGACCACAAACAAATCACTTTGGATATCCACATCCGCCCCCACCCTAGGACAAGGAAACCACCTTGAAAAACTTTTCAAAAGCAAACTTCATGTTACTTAAGAAGGAGGTGGAAAGTTTCAAAGCCCCCATGCTAAAGGATAATGCTGTCCAAGCTCCAAAATCCTTTAGTAATGCATTCTACGGGCACCTACAAGAATGCATGGATCATGCTATCCCAAGCAAAACCAAGACTCACTACTCCAAGAAAAGAAAACCAGTCTGGTGGACCCCTGCCATAAACAAGCTATACAATAGAAGGAGGAAACTAGTACAGAAAAGAGTAAAATCCCAAGAAGGGAAGACATCCCTGATCAGTATCAGCAAGAAACTACAATCTCTCATAAAATCATCCAAGGTGAGCTTTGAAAGAAAACTTGGCCAGGACTCCAAAGATAACCACAAGGCATTCTTTAGCTATGTCAAGAATCTAAGTGGCAATGCTCAGATCTGCTTGGAGTTAGTGCAGAATGGCACAAAATACATTGAACCAACTGATATTGCCAACATCCTGGCAGACAGGTTCAGTGCAAACTTCACCCCAGTCTCACCCCCAAAAGGGCCCATAACCATACCAGAAGAATGTAGGGCCCCTGAAATCACAGACACTCAGGTTAAAATAGCCCTCTCCAAAGCCAAAAACACAGCATCAATGGGACCGGACGGTGTCCCAGGCTGCATCCTACATGAGCTCAAAGATGAATTAACCCCTCACCTAAACGCACTGTTCAAACTCAGCCTCTTCACAGGCTACGTACCCATAGAGTGGTGCATATCAACAGTTATTCTGCTCCACAAAGTTGGAGGCACAACAGACTCTGGGAACTATCGCCCTATAAGCCTGACTAGCTTGGTCTGCAAGGCTATGGAGCGCATCATCATGGAACTCATTAACAGAGACATTGGAAATCTCCAAACACTGGACCAAACCCAGTTCGGCTTTGTTAAGGGCAGATTATGCCTCCTTAACCTGGTGGACTTCTTTGAGACAGTTACCATGGCTATAGATGAGGGAAAGGTGGTACACACAGCCTACCTAGACCTTGCAAAGGCCTTCGATACCATTCCCCATTCTGGTATTATAGACAAGCTCACCAGCCTGAACATAAACACCTATGTCACAAGATGGGTTGCCAACTGACTCAGGGACAGAACCCACATGGTCAGAGTTGCGGGAGTTAGGTCCAACTCTAAACTGGTTACAAGTGGCAATCCCCAGGGCTCAGTCCTAGGACCCCTCCTGTTTGGCATATACTTCTCAGAGGTACAGACAAGCACAGGAAGACTATGGCTGACCAAGTTTGCAGATGACTGCAAAGTAGGGGCTATAACTGACTCACCTGCTGACACAGTCATCCTCCAAAAGGGTCTCACTGAGACGGATACCTGGTGTCAAAATCATGGCCTCAAGCTACATGCCACAAAGTGCATAGTTATTCCCTTTGGAAAAAACAAAGTACTAACAAACTACCACATAGGTGGTAGTCCCCTAAATACGGAAAACGTAATAAGGGATCTGGGGACTCAAGTAGATAGTAACCTCTCTTTTGATAATCACATTGCCAAAGTGGTTAGAAAATCCTTCTATGTGGCCCACCTAATCACAAAAGGGTTTGCATCTAGATCAAAAGAGGTCACTGTGCCCCTCTACTCATCACTCATCCGACCAATCATAGAGTACAATGCCCCATTTGGGATGTACCTTACAAGACACCTGCAGCAGTTGGACAGACCACAGAAGTACCTCACCAAGAGGATCACTGGCCTCAAACAGATGCCCTATGCAACTCGACTGAAGAAACTCCAGCTGTACTCAGTTGCATACCGCCTGCTCAGAGATGATCTCTGCCTGACATGTAAGGCCATCTCCAACCCAGAAATGATGGACATGCTCCACCTAAAGAAAACCTTATCCCCTCGAGCCACACACTCTTGGGATCTAAACCTCACCACAGCAATAAATAGGACATGCTGGAAGGATAGATTCCTGTCCCAGAGACTTCCCATGCTTTGGAACATGCTTCCAATCTACATTAGGCAGACCTCCTCTCTAGCACTCTTCAAGAGAAACCTTGACAAGTGTATGGGAAACAGAAAGTTTACCCTGGGGATCACTTCAGTGGCTCTGCTGGACAGAGGCACAGGGAACTAATCTAGGGGGTGGCAAAAGCCAACACATTCTGGCTAGGCTTATAAATGCCTTCGGGCAGATAGCCTAGTACCTACCTATGAACCTATGAACCTATGAAAAAGTTTTAAGAGTTCATCTTAAAGTATACACAATGACAAACTCAACTGCATTAATATTTGACCTTTGTCTAGGGCAGAAAAATAGATATTAACTGTTTTGTTAATATTAATTTATATAGATCAAATTGGAAGTTACTGTGCAAACTTCCTGAGCTCTATTGGCTTTAATGAGTTAAGCTAATCATTTACAAAGCATGAAAGGAATGCCTACTACTGAAAAATCCAGACTGACTGGTTAGTCACACTTTGTTTTATGAGTGCTAACTTCCAAAGGACTTTAATCTTTAAGCTACAATTACAGGATTGAAAATAGGATAAAACTTTTCGCAGGTTACTTTCTTCTTGAACATTTTTCACATAAAATACAAAATCTGAAGTCTTTCAGGTGAAACCTGTACTGGAATGCTGCACAGGTGTTGGACAATATGTATAAGGTAAGTTTACTGATCAAATCTTCAGCAGTTGACTTAATATCAAGCTTTTCAGCATGGCAGGTCAATTTCTCTTTTGTACAAATACTGCTTTGTTGGCTGGATTAGTCCCACTAGGCATAGCTACTTTTGGGAGAGATCCAGGTATGATATTTATATTGACAAAGGCGAAATGTAGACAGAGAACTTGTGAAGTAATTTCTCAGCACTTGAGAATTTCTGTGTGTGCGTGTGTGTGTGTGTGTGTGTGTGTGTGTGTGTGTGTGTGTGTGTGTGTGTGTGTGTATGTAAATACTTTTTCTCTTATTTGTGAACAGTTTGTATTGTTATATGTTTAATCAACTCAAAGTCTCCTCATTCACACAATTGAACTAAAACCGCCTGAGACAGACGGGATATTGGTTTAAGATCTCATATAGAAAAATAGCACTCATAGTAACCACAGTAAATTCTCTTATCGTGATAGTTTGTAACGTCTGCCAAACCAGGAAAGCTAGTACAACAATCTTGTCTACTTAGTAAACCAGCTGGGTAACAATAGCTCTGAAAGATCTATTTGGTGGTAGAAACAGTGTTTTGTCAAGTAACAGGCTTTACAATTTCATTACATATTTTACCACTGACAGAGTGCCCCGGCTTATAATGCAAAAAGTGAAATCTGTAAGATTAAATATCTTAAATCAAGGAAATAATGCTTGTTTTTTTTTTTACTTGACAAGATTTTTCTAGTTTTTATGTAGGGGAAGTTTGTTTGTTTCAAGAATTTTGTCCTTAATTATCTTAATAACATTATTTAACTTGTTAATGAGATTTTATTACTGATTCTAAGTAAATAAATGCTTAAAACTAGAACTGTAAGATTTATAGCCATGCTCAAGCATGCATAATTGGTTTGTTGTAGTCAGAATTTCTTATTTCAAGTATCTTTTTCTTTCACCTCTTCATTAACTTATTGCAAACATTCAAATAGCACATGTCTTAAGAACAGGCTTTTCTGTTCAGTCAGCCTTTATTGATGTAATATATTTGAAAAATAAAGTTTGCCATTCATCTGGTCAACATGAGCACAAGCAGAAATAATACAACATTTTATAGGTGCCTTTCAAGCCACTCAATGATCACCATAGAAATATACATGTCTAAGTAAAACATTTGTTGAAAAGTCATTAAACAGCACAAATACACAAATAATATCATAATCTCCACAAATAACAATGCAGTCTGTGATAGTAAAGGATACAACCACTTGCAATTCTGATGACATGAAGAACATACGGCTTGGATAGTGATGTCACCAGAACACACACATAAAGCATTTCAACCATTTGTAACTAAATTTCTCCATTTTCACTTGAACATAACTTTGCACACTGTTTTCTTGTTTGAAATATCCTTAGGGTGGCACGGTGTTGGTGGGGTTATCACTCATGCTCCCACTGCTGTGGTTCCAGGTTCAAATCCCATGTGGGTAGAGTTCCAATGTTCTCCCCATGTTTGCGTGGATTTATTCTGGGTAATCTGATCTCAATCCAAAGACATGGAGGTTAGGCGAATTAGCAATATGAAATTGACTGTGTGTATGGTGTGCAAGTGAGTGTTGTAGTCTGTGCCCTGCGATGAGTTGGTGCCTCATCCAGGGTGTATCCTGCCCAGTGCCCTATATCCTCTGAAGATGGGCTCTGGATCACTATGACCCTGAAATGGGATTTTGTGTGTGTGTGTGTGTGTGTGTGTGTGTGTGTGTGTGTGTGTGTGTGTGTGTGAAATATCCTCAGTAGCAGTCACTATGAATTGAGAGGCTTTATATCTGGGAACACACTAGTGAGTCATTTGAACTGTTGTACAATTCTATTATAGGTTCAGAGGTTCATAGGTCAGTACTAGGCTATCGACCCTAGGGTCTATACAAGTCTAGGCATAACAATTCCCTGGATATTTCTTCCCACAATATTTACTTCTCTGGACCCCTGTCTAGCAGGGTGAATGACGTGATCCCCGAGGTGAATTTCCTATCTCCCATACAATCATCAAAGTTTTTTTGAAGAGGGCCAAGGAGGCACTCTGCTTGACATGTATAGGCAGTCTAGTCCAGAGTATGGGGAGTCTCTCAGTCAGGAACCTATCTCTCCAGCATGTTTTGTTCATTGTGATGACAAGATTTAGATCCCTTACATTCCTAAGTTAATATTTCTTCTTCTTCTTCTTTCGGCTTTTCCCGGTTAGGTGTCGCCACAGCGGATCACCTGTCCGCTCATGATTGGCAGTGGAATTTTACAGTGTCGAGTTGCCACCCTGGCACCCAACCTTCTACAGAAGGCACACACACGCACACACTCACACCTAGGGCCAATTTAGAGTGTCCAATCCACCTACAGCATGTTTTTGGGATGTGGGCAGAAACCGGAGCACCCGGAGGAAACCCACGTGACCACAGGGAGGACATGCAGACTCCCACACAGAAGGCACCCCAGCTGAGGATCGAACCAGACAACCTCTTGCTGTGAGGCAGCAACGCTAACTGCTACACCACCATGGCCACCCCTTCTAAGATATTTCATGTGTACAAAAGCTTGGCTGCTGTTGCAAATTGTATACTAAGTGGTAAAATCAACCAGCTTTTCAGCATCTGCAAACTGCGGCCTGTGCAAGGTATGTGGCCTCCACTAGATAAGCCATGATATTTATGTAAAAGCAAATAGTTTGAAATGGCTGATATTCCAAAAATTAAAACTAGAATCAACAATAAATATGTTTGTGACAAGTCGATTCTGGCATGTTATCATTCAGTACTTTGGCAAAGATCATGCACTTCTGAGTTATGTATTTATTACCATTTATGACAAGCCACTTGAGTGATACACCATGGTTTACCTCATTTATCCAAAGAAGTCCCTCAGTTTTCCATGTAAATATTGTAGATCGTTCACCTCAGATACAGGTTCCATCTCCCTTTCACTTGAACAAATGGGATGTACTGAACATTCAACATTTTGACAACTTTCATATATTTGGTTGTGTTTCAGCAAAGACTTGCAAATATTTTTGAAATTGAATTTAGAGGAGCACCTTCTGTGTGGAGTCTGCATGTCCTCCCCACAGTTGAGTGGCATTCAAAAGACATGCGTGAATGGGCATGCCTTCATTGAAGATTGGGCATCGAGCTGGCACCTTGACACCGTAAAAATCTACTGCCAATCATTAGCGGACTGTGGCGACCCCTAACCGGGAAAAGCCGAAAGAAGAACAAATTGTTTAAAGAAACAATCTCCAGGATTCAGGAAGCCATTTTTTCCATGCAGGAATGATGTAGGAGCTCCTGCATGGAAAATGGCCGGTGAGCGATTCAGGATAGTGCCGTTTTCATGTGCAGGAGCGGCCCTACACTTTTCTAGCACAGAAAACTGGAAATATGCAAATCACCTCATTTGCTGGTGAAAAACATGCAAATGAGGTGATTTAGTGATTCACCAAGCTGCCAGGTCTCCGTGCTAGAACAATGTCAGTGCAGAAATGTATTCAGAAAATAACAGTGCATTTTTGCAGCTGACAAAATGGAGGCATGACAGCTTGTGAAAAAGCATGTATTATGTACATTAGACATGTCAATGGCTAAATATAAGGCCATTGGCATTAAAAAGTGATTAATTATTATGAAAATTAAACTTTATTTTTTGGCCAATCTTGGCCATTTAAGCATAGAGCAGTGGCGTACAAATGGGATCGGGCCGAAAATAAAAAAAAAAAAAAAAAAAACAAATGGGAAAACTCAGTTTTAAGTTAAATCTGCATTTTTCCATTATGGTCAATGGAATGCAGAATGTAAACAATACCAGGGAGTACTGGTTGTCAAGGGGAAAGGGTCCATGTTAGTGTAGTAACTAATGGCCTACAAACTGGGGTATGCAAAAGAGGGGAGTTATACTGAATCACATATTTCTTCAGTGTCAGCTTGTACCTAACTGTGTAGGTGCAGTAATACAGCAGTGCAAGTCTAAGAGCTGAATGACTTCATAAGGGTGTGTGTCATGCCTGCTGTAAGCTCATTGGAGCGCTGTGGCCTGTGTTTGCCCTTAGCTAAGCACAACTAAGGAAGGGGGTATATCAGATGTGCCTGAGCAGTATGTACATAGCCTAAATGGGTTTTTGCGGTGCGTACCAGGTTTTAAACATAAAAAAAAGAAAGAAGAAATGGCAGCATGGTTTACATTTCAGCACTGGGTATACATGGCGTGTCTCAGGGCTTAAATAGGGAGGAACTGGGAAGGGGAAACAGCAGTAGGAAGGCAATCAAGGAGAACTTTCATATCAGCCAATTACACAAGTAGCAGCCCAGCACACCACTGTAAACTATGCAAACACCTTTCACACTGTTTTTTTTCCCACAAATTCTACACCACCGGTGTATACAAATGGGGATTTTTAACTGGCAAAGCTAACTAAAATGTTAGAGGCTGCTGCTGCTTAACTCTATCAATATGTGGTAGAAACCGACGGTGGTGAGGAGGAGAATGCTGACAATCAACCCACAGTGAGGAGGAGGAGAAGAGTGTACAGACTCAGGGTAATCTACCAGAGCCTACATGAGCTGGAGATAGTGGAGCACTATAGGGTGGACAGGGACATTCTACAGCAAATCATCCAGCTGTGCTATCCTCACCTCACACACAGAACCAACAGAGGGGAACCCATCCCATGGATACCAAGGTATGTGTAGGCCTAAGAAAACTAGCCACAGGTACTTTCCAAAGACCAACTGGGGATATCATGCAGGTCTCACAGGCATCAGCATCCAAGGTACTCAACCAGTTCCTAGATGCCATGACACCACATGCCAATGAGCACATATATTTCCCCAACACCTGTGAGGCATTGACCAGAAGTATGCTTCTTTTCCACCATATAGCAGAATACCCTGAGGTAGTTGGTGCTGTAGACTGCATGCACATCCACATCAAAGCACCACCTGGTAAGCGGGGTAGGGTTTACATAAACCACAAGGGCTTTCCCTTCATCAATGGCCAGGTTGTGTGCGATGCCCAGGGAATTATCATGAACATATGTGCTGGCAGCTCTGGAAGCATTCATGACTCCCACATCTGGCATTGCTCACAGTTGTATCAGGGGTTTGCCAGGGGGGGACTTCCCATATGGCTATCTAGTGAGGGATGCTGGCTATGCACTGGAGCCATGGCTGATGACACCCATCAGAAATGTACACACACACCTGAACAAGTATACCATAATGGTGCACACGCACAAATCAGGATCATTGTAGAGCATGTGTCTGGGATGCTCAAGTCATGGTTCTGCTGCCTTGACATATCTGGTGCAGTCTTGCAGTACTCACCAGCTACATGAACACAAATGTTCATAGTATGTGCCATGCTACACAATATGATCCTGTGGTAACAGCTACAGCAGGAACAGCACGGGGGAGGGCCACACAGCTCCCCACCATTGCCAAGGCCAGCATAGGCACACAGGGACCCAGAGGAGGAACTTCCTGAGCCTACCCCTGTAGGCAGAAGCAGGCTTGCCCAGTATGCCCAGGCATTGGTAAAGAGGCAATGCATAGCACACACACACACACTGACACTGGAGGGACCCAGGGACTGATACCTCTCTCCAACTTGCACAAACAGTAAAAGGGATGCCAAACATGACATTACCTGTGCTTTACCATGTATAGGGAGTGTACTACGTGCATCTGACATAGTCAGCCCTCCAGCACCATCCTCAATACTGGCCCAGCAACAAGGTAAGTCACCCTTCCTATCAAGTACTGAATGGAGTAGTATGTTATGATAGTTGTATGTATGATATGGATGCAAGCATGCAAGGGAATTGGGTGGCTGAATGGGATAGCAGCAGACAGCTGACAGCTATATGGGTCAGCAGGAAATCCATAACAAATACTGGTGTCAACATACTAGGCAGTACTATACAAGGTGACAACCCCCACCGCAGTACATGTAATGGCCCAAATAACTGTGGATGTCAGTAAGTCATACACATGGATGTCAGTGAGGGTCAAAAACCTACCACCAGCCTCACCCAGCAGGACAGGTGTTGATGACCATAAAGAAAGGCCAGTCTAAGGCCCCCAAATGATGGCAATGGTAAACAGACCCTCTCCAGAACTACACAGACATACCACAACAGGTCTGGAAATTGCATGTTAGTTCTGAAGGGTAAGAAGTCTAAAACTGAAATTAATGCCATTAAAATGTAATGTGTACTCTACTGATATGCCTCCTTTCTGCATGATAGTTCACAATACAATATGAAATGGAAGCCAACAGAGTAACTGAAATACCAGTACAGTCATTGCAAATGTTAAAAGTCTTCAGGTGTGCAACCCCATGTAGAAATGCAGTAACATGTAAGTTTGAGGAGTAATATCACTGGAGCACAGTTTGCCAGAGCTGCCCCAATCTACATTGTTGCATGTGTACAATATGCAGGAGTAAGTGTGGTAAGTTTGTTGTGTGTTTAATATTTCCTGGAAGTGGACCTGGATGGTTGTATCTCAGTGGCCTAAGTACAGTACAGTGGTCGACAGGGCCATGTTCCAACAACTACAGTGCCAACCACACTGCTTCTCAGCTATACCCATGTCAGCAGTTGTACATACTCACTGTCCAGACGTCAGTGTTACTGATGGAAAGCTGGACATGCCATGAATGGGGGCCCATACATAGAAACAGTACACAGGTGGAAGTAACGTACACATAGTGCATATAAAATAACTGTCAACTGCACATACTTTGGAATTATACATAGAGGTTAGCATCACATTAGTTGTCCCTCTAGTATGGAATACTGGTATGCTGGCCAATCACTGGCAGACCACAGAAGGCACAGTTATAAAGTAATGACAAGCTGCCCATGTCCACACACATGCCATCATAAAGGGAATGTCCCAGGTAGATCTGTGAGTCAAGTGCCAGTAGTTTCCATATCACACATGCACCCAGCTCACCCCACCATCAGCCACAGGTTTATCACAGGTCATATCCTTGCTGTAGGGAATGAGTACAGCATAAACCCATCTATGTATGGGAATACATACATGATGCTGCATGCTGAATAGGTGTCCCATGCAAGTGTGTTCCTAGCTGTAAGCAGCAACCTGGCCACATCCAGACTCGTGGATCAGTATGAGCCAGAAGGATTGACAGGAACACCTCAACCACTTACCACTGTCACCCCAGGGTAATCCACTGGCTTGCAGCCTTGGAACGTATGAGTGACAGAATGCACTGGCCTGCTACAGATGGCCTGTAGCACTCTCAAATGGCCTACAGTCCTCTGGCAAAGGCCCATGCCTCACCCATAGTGCCAATGTACAGAATGTCAGGGGGTCCTAACTAACAACCTAACACAGTAAACAGAAAACAAATGCAAGGCCATGTTGATAAATGCCAGTAGCATGCCTCCTTATGTCCTACTGCAAGAACTGTGGAGTAGGCCATAAATACTACTGGGATAAAGACCCAACTATAGGGATACCGCTGATATATTTTCATAATGTTAGGAAGAGGGGAGAATAACAGAGGGGCGTGTAGAAGCATGGATGTCATGGAGTGTGTGTGTAGTCTGAGACTCTAATGTCTGCCCATACTACCCCCTGACTGCAAACCCATGGATGAATAGCCACAAAACTGCTTGTAAACCACAATGTGAAGGTAAACTGACCAGATATATGAGTCCTGCCTCTGGATAAAATGGGTGTATCTGTATAGCTGAGAGGTATGGCCCCAGCAGGATATGGCCATTCCGTGAAGTTGAGAAAGGCACAAGAAGGGGATCCCAGCCAGCATGCTAACAAGGTGCTGGACCATTTACACACAACCAGCAATCTATTGTCTGTAGCTACCCCTCCACAATGGCAGGAGTGTGCCAGAATGTGTAGTCTATATGCCTCAGAATATTGGTCTCAGCTTCATTCATCTTGTATTTCTCTGGTAAATAACTGTGAGCAAAGAATGATAGCTGTCAGTAGTTGATGACATGATACATCACAGTGTAAAACAGTACATATGTCAGAAAATCTATGCTCCAACCAACCGTGTTACACAAGCAGCGCAGACGGTAATAGTTACAGTATCCCTTGTATGTTACGCCCATTGTGTCTCCATATTGGCAACCTATCTACAGATATCCTGCAGAAACAGGTTGCAAGGTGTAGCTGTAGCACACAAAACCCTGAACTGGAATCCAACTCTCCCTGGAATGGATGCACACACTCAATATAGGAGGTCATACTAGGCATGCTCCTACACTTAATGAAGCCCATGTCTGGCAACACTGTGGACTACAGATATCTGTTTTTCACTGATGTCTGTGCACAAACACCACATTGTACACCATTGATACTTCACACATACACAGATTGGATAGGAATACTCACACATATCTAAAGCCAACATAATATAATATGTCAAACATACACACACAAAAACGTGGTTACAAGAGAGACAGACAGTGACAGAGATAATCCCATTATGAGGCCTTTCCCACCCAATACACATCCCATTGGCCTATATCACATGATGTGTTGATATCATTCACTGTAGAAATTCCTTTGGTTAGCCCTCAGCCCTATAGTCTCAGTGGTGCTTGTGATAATTGTGTAACACTATAGTACAAATAAGTATCCATGTAGCAGTTGTAATCTCAGTCCTGTCAAATGTAAAGTTGCGTGTGAGTATGTGTGTTTATAGATGAATGTGTTTGAGGCCATTCACACTAATTATACTTCCCATTGTCCTACTTTAGTACTCCTGCTGTCAGTCACCCTGAGATAACCCTTTGGGCAGTTTGCAGTCCTATAAGTTCTGTGGTGCTTGTGATAACTACGTAATGCTATAGTGTAGCAAACTAGTTAGGAAGGAGTTCTAATTCCAGTCCTGGCAACTGTGAAAATGTGTGTATTTGTGTGAGAGAGTGTATGTGTCTTATCTTGTTTTGAGGCAAGTCACACTCACTACACTTCCCTTACCCCTCCTTTAGCACTGCTGCTGATGTTCCTTACCTTCAAAGATACCTTTGAACAGCTCTCCAATATTTAAGCTCCGTGACGCTTGTGATAACTGTGTAATGCTATAAGTAGCAGACTAGTTAGGTAGGAGTTCTAACCCCAGTCTTGGCAACTGTGAAAATGTCTCTGTTTATAAATACCTGAGTTTGCGGCCATTCACACTCACTACACTTACCTTACCCACTTATGCACTGCTGCTAATGTCATTCACCTTCAAAGATACCTTTGGACAGCTCTTCCACATATAAGCTCTGTGGCACTCGCAAAAACTATATAATGCTATAGTGTAGCAAGCTAGTTAGGTAGGAGTTCTAATCCTGCTTCTGGCAACTGTGAAAGTGTGTCTGTCTGTGTGCGTGTGTGTGTGTGTGTGTGTGTGTGTGTGTGTGTGTGTGTGTGTGTGTGTTTGTGTGTGTGTGTGTGTGTGTCTTTGTTGATACCCGATTTTCTGGCCATTCACACTCATTCACTGCACTTCCCTTACCCGTCCTTTAGCAGTGCTCCTGAAGTCACTCATCTTAGAGGTATGTTAGGACACTGTTCTACCTATAATCTCTGTGGTGCATGTGATAAATGCATAACAATGTAGTAGCAATAACTGCATAGGTAGGGGCTTGAATCTCATTCCTAGCATGTGTGTGTGTGTGTGTGTGTGTGTGTGTGTGTGTGTGTGTGTGTGTGTGTGTCTCTGTATATATGTATATATATATATATATATATATATATATATATATATATATATAATGTGTGTGTACCTTAAATATTTTGGCTCCATTTAGACCCAGTACACTTCAGTGCCTGACATTTGCACTCCTGCAGATATCATTCACCTTAGAAGTACCTGTTAACTCTCAACCATGTAAGGTCAGTGGTGCATGTGGTAAATGCATAACATAAAGGTCTGAAAACATATTTAAATTGAGGTTCGAACCTCACTCCTGGAAAATGTAAATGTGTGTGTAGGGTGACATGTTTTATGAAATTTCTCATCCACTACATCACCCAATGCCAGTATTTACAAGGGCCGGTGATGTTCCTTACCTTAGAAGTACCTTGGGACAACATCCCTCCTATACGCTCCGTGGTGCATGCAATAAATGCATAACACTGTAGTAGTAATGCATAGATATCTAGGGGGTTGAAACTCAGTAATGGAAAATGTGTGTGTGTGTGTGTGTGTGTGTGTGTGTGTGTGTGTCTGTGTCTGTGTCTGTCTGTCTTCAGTATTCTGTGTGAGTGTTGGTGTGATTGTATAATAACTGGATCCATGGGTGGGGATTGCTAAATTATTATATTGAGGACCTAGTATATGTCCCAATGTCCACATTGCAAGGCCAACAGTTGTCAAGCACTGTAGAGGTTGGTGTAGACAATCCGTAGCCCTAAATGTGTAGTGTCATGTGCAATGACTATGTGACAGTATGGATTAGTTAACAATATAGGCAATCCTTCTAATACTCAGAGATCACTCTCCCCCCAGGAATCATGCACAAACACACATGGTTAGGCAGCAACCACTATATCAGTAGTTCTGCAAATTGCCTCATTGATAGTACCCACAGTGTGATTACAGTAGACTCCATGTAAAATTGATGACCAGACATGACTGGTGTCACACAAGGCATGGACACATGTCTTCTCATGTTTGGGATCTACCCTTCTGAGGTGCAGGAGAACACAATGGCACCTTGGCTGATAATGTTTGCATACAACAGTAAGGTGGGTGGTAGCATTCCCAATCCATGTGATGTTGACGTCATGCCCAAAGGCCACTTGACACCTATGACTGTTGTCAGAACCCTGGACATTACCTCAATGCCAAGGGATGTGCCACCATTCCCTTTGGGAACACCATGGCTTACATGAAGTAATATATTGGTGGTAGTCCACTGAACAATGACGTTATTATAACAGAATGGGGAGCACAGGTTGACAGTCAGCTGCCTGTTGACCACAACAGTGCCACCAACATCAGAAAGTATTTTGATGTGTTACATCTCCTGACTGAGTGTGTGTTATCCAGCAAGTAAAGGAAATGGCACCTTGTTCCATCCCCTCAGTAGCCCAATCAATGTGTACAGTGGCCCTTTTGCCATGTTTCCCACTGGACACCTACAGCAACTGTAGAGTCTGCAACTGTACCCCACAAAGGGAATACCATGCCTTATACACATGTCCTGTATGAACAGACTTTGATAACTCCAATAAATCCCTGTATCATAGTGTCTATGTAGGTGTAATTACTACATCACTTCCAGAGCCATGTCTCACCAAACTACGTCAGGAATGTTACTTCTGAAGAGACCAATCTGTCCACACAACATGCCCCAAAGACCTTAAGCACACTTCCACACTTCAAAGAACATGCTTGTGGGGCATGTGCACAACCCAGGCACTGTCCATGTTATGGAATATAATTCACATACACGTGAAGCAGTGCACATCACTGGCCACCCACAATAGAAATCTGGATGAGTGGATTCGGAATATAATACCCACCCCTGGGGAGCACTCCAGTGACTATACTCCTGAGCCACACTAGGGACTGTTGTCATGTGACCTGATGCCAGGGTATTCCCTTGGGCTAGCCTTGTAGAACCTTCAGGCCCATTCACCTACTACACACCTATGAAGCAATGAATCTATGGAGCTCAGCACAGGCAAGTGTGTGTGTGTGTGTGTGTGTGTGTGTGTGTGTGTGTGTGTGTGTGTGTGTGTGTGTGTCTGTGTGTGAATAGTAATCTCAGTGTGTTTAGTTGATGAATATCCCCTGTGGCTGTGTTTATTAGCAATTGGAGGTGTGTCCAAACCACAACATGTACCATTCTCCACTCTACAACAGATGTTGTAAATCAACATATACTTATGTGCAACCCTCAGCTCTATAATCTGTGAGGCATACGCAATCACTGTGTTACAGATGGAGGAATTCCATGCAGATACAGCTGTAACCTGCCTAAGACATGGTGGATGTGTTACCACACAGCCATACCCCTTGGTCTTGCTGCAGGGCCACATCCTGGTGACACACAGATGCCTAGAACAAAAGTGGGATACAGCATGTGAGAACACATTCATTTAGCACTTCACTTGCAGGGGGAGAGAGGGGTAAAACTGGCACTGAATGTGTGGCCAAGACTGTGGCCAATATATTTTGTCTCAGAATAGGTATAAGCATTGTGCAGTAACTCACAGAACTTATGTTTAAAACTTTGGAGTTTGTTGATGTAACTATCAAAGGCTGTTGTGATTGTTGTCAGTGTCTGCTGCATGTCTGCCATCATAAATGCCTATAGGTGATTCCATGAGTGATCCAAAGTTTTGTTTGCGGCTAATAAGGGAGTTCAACAGTCATGGGACACCACCTTTTTCTGCAACAGTGTCTTCCTTCTGATGTACACTTCAGTAATGGCGGGGGACCATCACATTGTCTCCCAGTGTTTGGAGGACAGTGTCTGGGTTCTCTTGGCTCTGGCTAGTACCATGCATTCATGTACCATTTGTACAGTGCATAAGTGTATAATTCCACAGTCATGCAGTTATTTTCCATTGCCATGGATGCAGTGAAGTCATCCACCCCTGTTTTTCATGGCTGCAAAGTCAGCTTTGGAGAGGTTTTGCAAGGTGGTTACCTTTTTTGGGGGGGGGGTGTGCCTGACATGCTGAGTTCCATGTTGATTGCAGCTTGTGTGGATCTCACCATGCAGGGACTTTCAACTGTGGATGAGCAACAGTCCCATATTTAAGTAGTCAACACAGGTCAAGGTTGTTGCATCCTCTACCGGGGGTCAGTATGTGCTTGTCCACGGCATTGGAAATGATGAATCCCAGAAGTGTTGGGCTACAGTACTGGTGCTTGGCTACTTTCCCCAGGTGATGAAGGTGTACTTGAAGTCTCATACTATATCAGTGTTGCGTTGGACCATCATAGATGGCAGGGTGTTGAGGAATGTGCATTGACAGTCTAGGGACATAGATGTGGACCCATAGCAGGCTACAGTCTGGATTGCAGTATTACCCCAAGGCAGTTGTACTGGAAGTATCTTCAATGCATTATGCTGGGATACAAGTCTGGGGGTGTTCCTAGCCATAATGAATATGGAGACAACACCACCTGTGGAGGTGCGGTGTGGTCCATGTTTGGAGGCTGACAGCAGTGGAATGTGTCATAGCCTGATACTGCAGGGTTGCAGTCTGCTGCTGTGAACCACCTCTCCATTACAGCAGACATGTGTCCTCCACTCCAAGTGCTTTGAGTCACTGCATCCTGACAAATGTCTTCTTTTGAGCAGCATGACCCTCAGATGGCATACACGTTTAGCTGTTATGGTGGTAATTACATTAGGAACACTGCCTAATAAGGCATCATAGGGGTGGCAAGACACTTAGCCAGTACCTGGAAACCCAGTGCTGACAGATGTAGGACATCTGTGGCAAGTTATTGGGTTCTGTCACTCATGTCATCCCAAGCAGAGAGGTACTGGATCCCCTGAGAATGACACAAAACATGTAAGCCAATGTTGCAGTCAATCTTCGGTTGATAGTACCGCAGCATCATTATGGGTGACGGTGGTACATTTCTCAGAGCTACTGTCACACCCACCTGGACCACATAATCAGAAAGTTCAACCATGTCTCTTGTCATGTAGTCCAGGGAGATGCGTTGGATGCTGGCATGTGATAGATATTTGGCTGATACCCACTCCGTATTCAACTTAGTGAGTGGAATATGTGTGTGCGTCAGTACTGAGTTACCCATGATCACTGTATTGTGCAAGGTGGTTAGCCTTAGGAGCTTAGGTTAAGGGGCATGCTGTGTAGGTTAAATATGTGTCCCTTGGCATGTGCCGTATTGCAATGTCTGAGTGGGTGTCTGTCTTGCTGGTCTGTGTTGTTTGGGTAAATGTCCATTGAGTGCCTCTGGGAAGGTGGGTGTGTGGATTTTCACTGTATGTCATGGCTGTCAAAGTGGGTGTCATGGTGAGCTATGTGTTCCACGTGGCGTGGTGCAGGTGTTGATCTTATCCTCTTGACCTGCTAGTTCAGTCTTTGCTGGACAATGCATATGTCCACAGTGGGTGATATATGGATAACTCTCACAGGTCTGAATGTTTGGAGTTTGGGGGGTTGTCTGTGTACATGAGGCAGTTGCAACAGTGCATCAGAATGGACAAGTGCACCAGGTTAATGGGTGAAAGCACAGAAAACTGCCCTTCAATCATGCCAGGATGGGTGGACATAACTAGTAAGTACTAGGGCTACTTCTGTGATGAACGAGTACTGCTGATGGCTCCCAAGTGTGCCACACTTCTTGATACAATAACTCGATGAAGTGCCAAGCCATAATGCTATTTGAAGTGCAAGACAGAAAGAAGTAGCACAATTTATGGGTGGAACAGAAGGCAGACTTTCTGTCACCTGTAATACTTTACCTCAGCTGTGCAGTTATCAGCAGCTTTGGCCATATGAAAACTCAGTAAGCTCTGTAGCATGTGTGGTAACTGTGTAAAACTATAGTAGACATAACTAGATAGGCAGAAGTTCTAATCCAAATACTGTCAAGTGTGTGTGTGTGTGTGTGTGTGTGTGTGTGTGTGTGTGTGTGAATCATGTACTGTCTGGCTTATACCATTTTTCACTTATGTACTACCCTTCACACTTCCCCTCAGCCCAGACTAGTAGCCCTGTTGATGTCATCCACCTTATAAGTACCTTTGGACTAGATGGAAATTTATAAGCTCTGTGGTGATAATTGCGTAGTACTATAGTAACAATAACTAGATAGGCAAGAGTTCTCATCACCCTACTGATAGCTGTTTGGATTTGTGTTTGTATGAGAATCATGTAGTATTTAACCTTTGTACTGTACTACCCTTTACACTTCCTCTCACTCTAATTTAGTAGTCATGTTACTGTCATCCACCTTAGAAGTACCTTTGAACTAGGTGGAAATGTATAAGCTCTGTGGCGTGTCTGATAACTGCGTAGCACTATAGTAGAAATACCTAGGAAAGCAGGAGTTCTCATCCCAATGATGGTAACTGTTTGAGTGTGTGTGTGTGTGTGTGTGTGTGTGTGTGTGTGTGTGTGTGTGTGTGTGTGTGTGTCTGAGGATCATATCTTGTGTGGCTTATACCATTTTGATGCATCTGCCATATACGGCTGGTGACCACCTCCCACTACCATTACTTTATATAGTGGGGTGACAGCATCTGCCTCACATGCAGCAGGTTAAACCATTGTACAGTCCTCTGTACAGCTGTGTCTGGAATATCCATATATTTGCAACATGTACATGGTCAGAAGTGGTCTGTGTGCCTTAACAATGCTCTTGTATGTGACATTGTAGCCAAATAGGCCACAGTGAGTGTACTGACACATATGGCAGCATAAGGTATCACACCTGACTGAAACATCATGCTGGTATGACGTCTGCCGCCCTCACAGGTAGCCAGCCTTGTAGGTGCAATACTTGAGTCCAGATACTTGGTTTTACAAGTGAACTGTTCCTGTTATGGGTCACATTAAAGGCTGGAAGAGGTGTGGACTGACTTATTGTAGTGCTAATTAGTATGTTACAGGAACACCTTGCATCTTAACAGAGGTGTGTACAAAATTTTTTATCCACTGTATACCACTAATGTGTCACCCTTGTCCCTACCTTAGGCCATTTGTTCAGCCCATTTTGCTGGCATCTGTCCAGATGTCTTGACACTGACAAGTTGTGAGGTATGCTACAGGAATGTTGACTTCACATCAGATAGGCCCCAGTAGTGACCACTATGATGCAATGCAGTTAACCCCAGCACAAGTGAACATGCACAAAAAGCAATATAGCTATTACATAAAGCAATATAGCTATTACTGATGGTTGTGTGCATGGTAAATTGCATGTCCTTCACATGCCTGTGGTATTGCCAGGCAACAACAGAAAATGTCATACTCACCAGCTTCAGGCTGCTGTCCCATATGCAGACCAGAGTAGTTGTGAGAGGGAGTTATTGTCAGCAGACTCACATGTGGCCTTGGTACAGAATGGATGCAGCATGTCTGCAGATTTACAGTACTTACCCAAATAATACACACTGTTCTGTCCTCACCATAGATGTGCACCTCCTCTGTGCATTAGAAAATCCCATCCACAACTGCAATCGGACCTGACACATGGATATAGATACAATACAGGCACATGTATGTCTGATACATTAGTGTACTAATCCTCACTGGGCCCTTACCTGCATGCTTCTTGTCCAGTCTGTGTGTGTGTGCAACCCACCTCCACAATGCTTCCCTCAGCTTCATGGCTTGTGCATTGGGTGGGTGCCCCAAGGTTGGCGAGGAGCTCCTCTGTGGGTGTCAGTGGGAGCTGGATGGCTGGGCCCCCAACTGTGGCTAGACGGTCCCTCCCTACAGCAGCAGCCCATTGACGGGCATAGCGGATGTGGTTGGTGGCCTGATGCTACACATACTCATAAGTTCTGCTGTGCAGGCCAGCATCATTTACCCTGTGGACCAGACTATTCCACAGGGCAGTCCTGTCCTGCACATCTTCTGCTCTCCGTCCAAATAACAGGGCATAATGTTCAATTACATATTGGGTGATGATGTCAGTTTCCCAACAGAGAATGCTGGTAGGTGAGCCCTGTGCATGTTACCTGTAAGACATAAACAGGAAAAAGGTCACAGGACCTCATATGGTTGTCAAATTGCACATCAACAGTGTATATTACTTGCAAGTAATCCACACTATACCATAACCCTCAAAGATACCATGGCTATAGCAGCTTGCATTACACTCCTAGCCCAGAGCTATCTTCTTCCCCCCAATGTTGAACACTTGATTGCATAATCCTCTATTCTTCATTCATTTCTGTGTAGAGGGTTGAAAGTGGCCCTCTTCCATTTGGATGGTGTGTGGATGATGGCAGGTCTATGTTTGACTACGGTGTGTGTGATGAAGCTGTGAGCACATAGCTAAGTTCATGTAGGAGGCAGACAGTGATGTTATTATGCCCCATGGAGGTATGCTGTTATCATCAGTATACAATATGTACATGCTCACCATTGCTGATCGGAGGAGTGTGGTTGATATGCATACCACCCTGTACAACTGGGATGGACAGAGTGCCGATGTTCCCACCAAACCTGTGTGATGCAGGTTGCCTATATTTATGGCATGTGTGTATGAGGTGTTCTTTACGCCCAATGCAGGGTGAATTGTGTTGTTTACTCTGAGACAGACAACATATGTGGAGACACTGTTACAGTTGTCCTTGGTGGTGTGGATATGTCTGATTTGTAGTCATAGTCAGCCTTACAGGAAGTCACATGTGAACTTACATGCTTGCTCAGATATAGGTGGACTTGCTTCCAAGTTGTTGTCTGCACCTATGTGTCCCTGCACAGATAATGTAGCAACCTATTATGTAGTTTGTGTATTGCTGCTGTCCACCAAAGGAGATTACTTTACCTTGGTGGAGGTTGGTTATACAGGTCAGGTACTGCTGAGTCCATCTAACTACAGTGGATATAAAGGGTACACACCCCTGTTACAATCCCTGGTATTTGTGCAATTGGAACATGACACCACAATAACTCATTTCAAAACAATTCCAACCTTTAATGTGACCTATAGCCTGTACAATTCAATTGAAAACATAACAATCTGGTCTGTGAAAGCATATGGAAATAATAATCAGTACAATAAGCCAGTTGAATGAGTGTGCACACCCTTAAACTGATATGTTGTGTATGCATCTCTTGAGATGATTACAGCATTCATTCGTCTTGGTTTGGACTCTAACATCATGGCACATCTTCACTTGGCAATAGTTGCTCACCTTCCTAGAAACACATTTGATTGTTTTTCAGTGGAATTGTACAGGTTAGGGGTCACATTCAAGATGAGAAACATTATGAAATGATCTTCTGTGGTCTGATTGTCATACAACACACACGCCTGGCATTCCAACAGGGGTATGTAAACTTGTGATATCCACTGTATATAGGTGTTGATATAGCTGATAGTGGCAGGCATGGACAGAGGGTCATAACACAGTTACACACTTCTCTGATTACTACCTGATAATCATGCCTACTCTAGTACCCATATCAGTGTCAGGGCAATGCAACAACCAGTAGCTGTACACATCTATGTCTGTTGTATGCACTGACACTGATATTACACACATGTGCAACATGCACAACCTATGTACCTGACTGTTTGAAACCCATGTGATTAGTTTTGTGCCTTCCAGATGAACATATGCATACATGCATGTACTCAGAGGATACCTGGTATACATATCTGGTCTGTGTTAGTATGGCACAGTGTATTTAGAGTCTTGCTGCTCAATCATACTTCTCAACCTGTTATAGCAGTACATCTGGACAATGGCACACATGAATGGGTGACAAAAGGGGCATCAGTATTGATACTGTATTAATATAACTGCACCATACATTAGTACGTTGATGGCACAGTAGGCTTTGACATCACTGTGATAACCAGGAAGATGTCCAACAGTCATAAGTAGGCTATTATGTTACAGTGTCATTGCTCACAGACCTGCCAATGGTTTGGATGACATAACACAGGTATATGTGTATGTGACTACAGATATCAGTCACAAATGTACTTATTGTCCAGCAGACCACTGTATATCACATGCAGTTCAACATACATGTCTACAACAGTACTTTACTATGCACATGCCCTATAAAGATCTCTTAGCTTTACAAGACAGTCATGTGTCATACTCATATTCACAGGTAACATGGATATGGACAGCATCCCATTAACTGGCCCAGCAGTGGCACATTCACAACTGTTTGACAGACACCCCAGTGGTTGTCATATATGAGCTGTCCTTTCTCTGGGTGAGTCAGGCTCTTGAGCTGTGGTCCTACCTAGCAACCTCTCAGAGCATCACATTTGGACAAAGCCTAAAATTATGGGGGTATAAATAGGAACAGACTTTAGATATTCCTGTTACAAACATAGGAAGTATGTAGAATGATGCATTTCACATTACTGTGAATATTCTTAAGGATGTGGAGTCTTAAACTCAAGTGTTTGTCATTACTTCATGACTTCATTCCCCAGCTATTTGTCAGAAAAGTACAGATTTCAGAAGGCACAGACAATTTATTTATTAGCATTTGTTGACCGGGAAGGTCCACTGGGTCAAAGACCCATTTTCAGTGGAAACCCGGGGAGAAAAGCTCCTCAGAGTATTACAATAAGAGATAAAGTGTTACAAAAAAAGATAAAGTTTAACATAAGATTTAAAAGTATTAGAAATATAATAGTAGTAATACATTTTGCAATTTACAAATGTATAGGCTTACATTGATAATGCATTAGGAAAACATTACATAGGTTAAGATGTTACAATAGTGGAAACACCCGGATTTTGATACAGTAAATAGGTTCATAGGTTCATAGGTTGGTACTAGGCTATCATCCCTAGGGCCTATACAAACCTAGCCATAACAATTCCCTGGCTATTTCTTCCCACATTATTTACTTTCCTGGACCCCTGTCTAGCAGGGCGACTGACTGAAATTCATTTGCAGACAGTGTAGTTTACACTATTTTTGACAAGAATCTGTGATGGGAAAATCTGGACATTCTGTGAAGATCTGTACAGTTGAGAAGTATGGCTGTGATCTCTCCCACTGCAGAGAGGTCCAGATACTATGGCCATAGCAGCTGTTCAGCAGGACATTAGTACAGCAAGTCTTGTTGCGACATATATTCCCCCAAATCATATTTCCAGTTATTACAGACCAAGTGCTATATTCAGTTACATGCTTACATGTTTTCCTTCTTCTCTTTTCCAGTTTATGTTTTATTTCTCTCTCTCTCTCTCTCTCTATATATATATATATATATATATATATATATATATATATATGCACACTGCAGGGATAGAGCTGGTTTGAGTAAGTGGCAGCATGGCTTTTGTAGGTGATGCTCATGACCAGGTGATGGCCTGTGCACCTGTTGGTGTTCCCCACTTGCTAAATGCATGCAGAGCAGCTGTGTAGTTCTTCCAATAGCCAATGTCATGGCAACACACTCCTATAATTGAGTACTCCATGTGGGTGTTGCCCCTTTCCCTTACTTGCGAGGAAGATATCATTGAGTTTTGTGAGCTACTACCTCTTACAACAAGACTTGTGGAGACAAGCCAACTAAATGGTGGAGAAGGTACAAGACTTAGGGCAGAATGTGAGTATTTCTGTTATATGTTTGGAATACTGCTAGTTTAACAGAGTTTGTCTGCACATGCTACTACTGCATGGGTTTTAGTCTGACAAAGTTCTGTCTCTGCATAGATCTCAACTGTAGGGCCATCCACATAATGGCCACAGGTTAGGCTCTTATGTTTGGTCTGTTCCCCAGACAG
Source organism: Protopterus annectens (assembly GCF_019279795.1). Lineage (NCBI taxonomy): Eukaryota > Metazoa > Chordata > Ceratodontiformes > Protopteridae > Protopterus > Protopterus annectens. Next base: position 1,956,545,853 of record NC_056743.1, on the reverse strand, counting down.
GTGTTGTCCTTGGCAAATCAGTAGCATACTCTGGGGACTGCATTCTGTAAATGGTAACATCCATTTGTTTTTCTGACTTTATATCCCTCAGATAAAATATGTTACGACAAATCCTGTAACACCAGCAACCTTCTCAGTGTATAACAGAAATATTTCAAGTATGGCCAAGTATTTGGGCCTCTGTCCACCAATTATGTCAGGCTTTGTCCAGTTGTCATATAGTAGGAGTTTGATAGGTATACTGGTCTATCATTATTTAGTGCTGTCATTCCTGCTGAGGGTAAAGGCTAGCAAACATGTTAAAGTCTGTACATTCAAGAGGCCAGTGTATAGAGAATGCTCTTAAATGCCGTTAACATATTTTATGTGGGGAACAGTAACATGTTTTAAGAATGGCTGTTGGAACACATGAGAAATATTACTGATAAGAAAGATGACAGTTCTATAGCTCTACATTTTAATAAATCTCACCATGGGGACAGTAATGGGTTCCAAGGTACTGTTTTTGAAAAAGTCTGTTCCTCAGTTTGATGAAACATTCAGAAAAGGACAATTGTTATGTACAGACTCAATGTATTAATATTAAATGTGATGCTTTATCCTGTATGGGTTAAATGAGTGTAATTGAAGGCTGTGTATTTAATTATGTAATTACGTGTTAATTGCTTCTTGTGATTAAGGCATGTATTTCTGGTAATGTTTTACTCCTTGGAGTCTTTGGCCAAGATATCAGAGTATAATAAAGATGTGTGACTTACTGGCTGGTTGTATTTCTCTTTGTTATGTTCAGATATTTTAGTTGTTTTGTTAAGAGGCTGTTGTATGTCTGGCCATTGTGTATGGCCTGTCATGATTTTTTTGCAGTGTACTGTTCCTGTTCAGTTATTTATTTTGACTGTGGGGTGGGATCAGATGTGAGTGTCATGTCTCCTTTTGTATTCAACAGTGCAGGCTGCCTCAGTTATTTTTGTATTCAACAGTGCAGGCTGCCTCAGTTATGGGTGGTCTATCAGCAGTATATGTTTGTATGGGCATTTTGGGACATGCATATACATATATGTTTATATATATCGCAAATTCAAATATCTCAAATTTGTGGTTATGGCTTATGTTAAGTGACGTACGGTGTTAGGATTGTATCATGGTTCATGCTGTGTATGGATGTAGGTGTAATTGAAGGTAAGTGAGTGTATTGTAAGGGTTTTGTGTGGGAGTTTGAGTGTGTCTGAATGTGTGTAAGTGTTGGATGTGTTGTATGTATATGTGTGATGTTTGTGTGTGTGCGAGGGACTGTGAAATGTGTGGGTGTGTGTTTCCTTTTTATGTCTGTATGATCTCGGAGTTAGTATATATAAGTGGGGGGTGTGGAGGGTGTAGGTTTGTTTGTGTTTTTGTGTTTGTGTGTGTTTGGTTTGTTGTAGTGTGGGTTGGATGATGCATATGTTGTGCGGTGTATGGTGTGTATGTGTACGTGATTGTGCATTTCACGATTGTGAGCTTTTGGGATTATGGGCGTTTGACTTTATGATTTCGAAATACTGAAATTTTGTATTTCAGTATTTCGAAATTTTAAAGTGAATCTATATAGATATATATATTTATGTATTTTATATATATATATATATATATATATATATATATATATATATATATATATATCTCTGTATATATGTATGTGTGTGTGTGTGTATATATATATATATATATATATATATATATATATATATATATATATATATATATATATATATATATATGGGTGTGTGTGTGTGTTTGGGATGTACCTTACAAGACACCTGCAACAGCTGGAAAGACCATAAAAGTACCTCACCAAGAGGATTACTGGCCTCAAATAGATGCCCTATGCAGCCAGATTCAAGAAACTCCAGCTGTACTCGGTTGCATACCGCTTACTCAGAGGTGATCTCTGCCTGACATATATATATATATATATATATATATATATATATATATATATATATATATATATATATATATAATATATATGTATGTATATATACGTACATATAAATATATATTATATATATATATATATATATATATATATATATATATATATATATATATTAGGTATTAATGTTTACATACACATATACATTTATATATATGTACAAAACTTGACTAATGTTAACAAAACTTTTCCCTACTTTTGAATGACTGTGCTGAATGCTATGTTTGAAAAAACATCAAACCTATCTACAGCTCAGATGGCTTAGTGTTAAATTGCTGTGGCTGTCGTGTGATGGGTTCAAGACTTTCAAGGGTTGATTATTTTGTTGCTGGGCAGAACAGAGGTTGTTGGATGCAGAGTGATTAAGGCACTTTTAAGCAGTTGTAAGCAGGTTCGCGTGGGTTTGCATGGTGGTTAGCAATGCTAACGTCGGTTAACTATGCTGACAGACAGTTAGCCTTAAAATTGCTTAATCTGTGTAGGCATCGCTTAGCATTGCGCAAACAAGTTTACTCCTGCTTACTACTGCTTACACCCACTTTCCCCAGCGCTAATTTCTTTAAAGGAAAAGAAAAAAGGGGTGATAGGAAAGTGGTGAAAGTGAGGGCACAAAGATGGAAAAACAATATGAAAGATAACTAGGGATGTGCAGGATGTGTGTAGGGAAGGTCCATAACTATCCATTTCTTCTACAGCAACAGTTGTGCATATATACTGAATTTGGAGGTAAAGTTGGACACTCAGACCCCTGAGAGAGGGGTGAGGACAACAATAATGTGTTGTGAAGCCAATTAGACCAGATTACGTGTCCACTGGCATGTGTGTGAAATGGACAGCTATGCATGGGGCGACATTTTTCTTTTTGGGAACAGTTTACCCCTTTTTTTTAAAATGAGAGTGGGATTTGGGGAAGGATAGTAGGTATATTTGAGGAGCTAGGTTGGGTAGGAAGACAGACAAGACAGCATATAGGGGCAGTATATAACACATGTGGGGATAAACACCTTGGGCAGGGAAAGGTGTTTGGTAGTCAGAAGCCCACAAACCCCCAAATGGATACAGTGGGACCGAGGTCCCCACCCATGGGTAGTCACCACTGCACCTTCACAGCCCTGAAGGTGGCTGTGCTGGGGGCTGAGCAGGGGCAAGCTGACCTTCTAAATGTGTCACATGGCCCTCAAGTTGGTGTAGCAGATCTTCCAATTCCTTGCAAAGCTTGCTATGCACCAGACCCAAGACCTGGATTCGTGTGACAGGATTCTGTCCACGCCTGTGCCCAGGGGGATGAGCCTCATCCCCTGAGGTGTTCCACCCAAAGGTGGTGCAGGATCAAGTGGACGAGGAGGTTGTGGGTTGGGTCCCAGACATGCTGGGGTCTGGTGCCACGGCCAGCTGAGGCAGGAGAGGCAGATCCGCTGGGATTGGCCTTCCTAGATGTGCTATAGTGTTGCAGTTTTAGAACATATGTTGGTTAGTAATGGTAAACACATTCCAGGATTGGTTATAAGAGCATGCATGGGTATTCCCTTTTACCCAAAACAACAGCTTTGGAACATTTGCTTAGCAAACAGAACACATGCATATATGGACCCACAGTGGGCATTACACCAGCATGCAGGTTACATTGATAGCAACATGCCACCATTGATAGTATTTGAACAGGGAACATTAACTGGAATACATTTCAACATTTGTAGAACAATAGGACACATGTCCTAACAGTAGGTATGGTGAAAAACATACCTATTCATTTATGTGTTTAGATTATTGGTGAAGATAAGGTGGGCAAGATAGAGATGTCAATTAACAGTTGTAGATTCTTGCAGTGGGCACAGCTTTAATGATCATTGCTCTAATCATTACTCTACAGGTGTTATTACAACAACCTATGGCCTTGGGTTGGGCAGTCGTATGTTTGTACACAGTGTATAATTACAGCCTTCTTATAGCTACTTTATGCCTTCTCTTACCTGGAAGACCCGTGGAGGGAATTTTTGTTAACTCTACCTCACTGTTTCTACCCATATTCATATAGTCAGATTTACATATGTGCACACATACTGCATATGTGTTGTGTGTGTGTGTGTGTGTGTGTGTGTGTGTGTGTGTGTGTGCGCTACTGCCATACTCTGCCTTGATTTCTATCAGTCACCCTGGTTGTTGGCAGCAGGGACCAGTAGCTGTGACAGCATGGCACTTTTGAACATTTCTTGTAGGAGACCACTTTATCTTGCTGTCATTTGTAGTCTTGGGATTGGACTGTAGGTGTTGGGTGCAGTATAACTACAGGATTCTTATAGCTACTTTATACTTTCTCTTACCTGGAACACCTGAGGAGGTAATTTATGTTGACACTACCTGACTGTTTCTACACATATTCACAAAATTCTACTTGAAATTATGCATACAGCTTACTACCACTTCTGGGATTTGAACCGTGGCTGTTTCTGCTAAAAATACAATTTTGTGTTTCATCAGAAGGAGCCATTTAGAAATTGCTGTAACTGCCTTCAATGATTTTTATCTCATTCTCTCTTTATTGTACAATCTGACCTTGTAATTACAACATTCTTATACATACATTCCTATACGTACCTTTTGACATAGCACAGTGTGGAAAACAGTGGTTAACACAACATTACTATTCAGATATCAGATCTTGTTGTGTGACACATTTCATATCAGTTAATCTCGTGTCTTACAAAGGCAGTAACTTTGTCAGATGAGACTTGATTGTTTAATGCTTTCAGAGCTATAGTTGCTATGCATAACCTGTACACGTTCCATTTCATACCATACCAGAGTAAACACAACCAGTCCAGGGTTTTGAATTTTATTGACAAGCAGTTACAGTTTTATTTATATATAACCTACATGAGACTATTATTGTGATATTGTCTGGTTTATTCGGTACAAACCATACCCATTTTTAGTACTGCCAGGTGACATTCTACTCCTTTATATTTATTTGGTACAAATACTACAAGCTAGATTGTTACTCACCAGCCTCACGATGCAGCCTTTGCAACCTGCTGGCATGGGCTTCCTGGTTCACAGACTGCACAGCTGGAGCTGTCAAGAAGATAGAGAAATATTTATGCATACTTATCCATCACATACACAGGCTGGACTTTGGTAAACAGTTATTGATATGAATACTTACACATGCCAAGGGCATCACCCCCCCCTGCCGTGCTTTGTGGACCCACTGGTCCAAGAGTTTCCTCTTCCTCCACTTCTAGTCAGAATAGTGGTGCCGGACCTGCTCATCAGTCTAAGGGATGCCAGTGGCACTAGTGAGATCATGGGCAATACTTTTCCAGGTCTCCACTTTGTATTGGGAGCCCTGGTACTGGTCCTGCAGCAGTCTCACATCATGGTTTTTAACAAGGAGTCCTACCATGACCTTGGACTCCTGTATGTCCCAGCACTGCACTCAAAAGCACATGCCCTCTCCAACACCTGCCATACTGCTTACAGTGGGGAGCTACAACCAGTTATGATCTGTATTCCTGCCTGTGAGGTTTAAATACTGATTTCCCACCCTTTGCCATGATTGGACGGTTTTGAAAATGCTGAGCTAAGCTAAGCTAAGCTACAGGAAAACCTGCTTAGCTAAGGTTGGCAGTGCTTAAATGGGCAGGTTCAGCACTGCTTACCAATGGGCAGATCTACTTAGCTGGGCTACTCATTGCTTAGCATTCACATTTAAGCAGTGCTTACACCTGGTAAGCATTGCTGGGCACTGCTTATGTTTTTTTATAGACTATCAGCTGTATGGGCTTGATTCATCATTCCTGATATATTATAATTTTGTTTACCTTCCCTGACATCCCCACTATGTGCTTTCATTCCATTTATTCTTGTGTGACTATACTGTATGGGGCACTTGTGTTTATATGGGGGGTTTCACAACTTTATTACACTGACACCTCACATCTAGACCTACTACACTACTCTGGTTAACAAATATATGTTATTTACTAATTATTTGCAAATAAATTATGTAATGCTTTTACATGTAAAATGCTAATTGGCTTCAGTGGGGATCAAATCAAGAAGGACTACTTGCAAAGGGAATGCTCTATCCACTGTGCTATTTCCACATTGCTGTATTTTGAAGTATATTCCTATTTAATTCCTTATGATGTGTAAGCTAGGCTGAGCAGAGCTGCATGATGTGCACACTTGCTTAGCTACACAAACTTTATTCTGGATTGAAAAAAAATTAAACTGTTGTTTTTTATTTTCTATACATTATCTGTGGGTCTGTGCTTTTCAAACAGTGATGACATGACAGGCTTTGCATTTGAGAGATATGCTGCACGGACACTAACAGTGTCCACCATAACTCTCAACTGTACAGATTTTCACAGACTGTCCAAATTTTTGCCTTATATTTTTGGTCCATTTCTTCATACTATTGTGACTTTCTGGTAGATTAGTGGCAAAGCATTAAAGATTGCAGTTAGGAAATAATGACAAACATTTGAGTTTTACACTTCATACCCTTTGTGGACATGCTAATGCAAAGCCTGTCATTCTATCGACTTTATACGCTTGTGAGAGCGATATCTCACATTTGTCTCTTGTTTACTATGGCTTTGTCCAGATTTCTTGTCTGGTTGTGAAGTAATGATGTCGGAGGACACTCTTGCTATCTTTACATTGCCTTATGGCAATTATGGAGTGCAGGGGTTGTGTGTATAGTGAGAGCACTGTTCTCAAACACACCGCTGAGCTCGTGCACAGAACAGTGTCTGTTTTAGAGCACGGCAGCACACCTTCATAATTACGCATGGAGCGCTGCCATGCTGCACGGGAACTGTCTCTTCCATGTAAGAATTAGCTATTCTTGCATGGAAGTTTGCTGAATCCTGGGGAATGTTTAGACTTGAAGCGCATATATGTATGTCTGACCATTGGGCCCAATGATTTTATTTGTGATGGTAAATGTGTCAAATAATGTTGTTTAGGTATATTGGTACAGTCTGGAAAAAGCTCCTTCTAGTGCTATAAATGATTTTTAATGAGCAACTTTAACCTAGGCACAATCGCAATAATAATAACAGGTGCAAATACTATTTGTACAATTTCTATTAGGTCGGTTATCAGTTGTATATATTCACTGACATTTAAACTCTCCAATAAAAGTGGCAATATCCTTAGCAACAAAAGCATTTGCCCTGATGACTGCTTTAGTTTACCATCAGTTGTGGACAATGTACTAAATAAAATTGGGGATGAATGATCCCTAAGATCTAGAGGAGAATAAAGGAAACCAAAAAAATAGCAGAATTCACAGAGTCCAGATCAATTTGTCCAGACTGTACAAGATTATTCAAAACACATATTTAATGTCTAATTGGGCAATACCCTCCAGAAATACATGCATAATGTCTTGTGGAGTTTGTTGTATGATATCAAAGGCTGGGAATTCAACTAACTTGCTCCTTCTATTGATCCCATATGTTGTTTTTAGGCTGTTGCAAAGTAAGTCTGCCTTTGCTTTTTCTATTACATCACACTGTCTGACATTTCTCTAGTGTCCTTTCAGTATATGCATCTTCACTGAAGTGCAACTGCATGTCCTCAAAAGAAAACTCACAGTGTTTGCATTTACTGTAGACAAAGCCCACACACTCTTTGAATCCGGAAAGTTCATGTTGTGCAAGGGTGTCTCCACAGACAGAAATCATGCCACCATATATTTTCTTCTCTCCGTTAACAGTTTGGATTTTAACCCCATTGTACAATGCATTCATGTCTTCCTTGATCTATTCAATATTACATTTTACACAAGATTGACAGAGGTCTACTGATCTAGCCATGGCAAGTAACCTGATAGCAGCCAGTTTAGACCTGTAATGTGGGTATATATTTCCTTGGGTGAAGTACACCATGAACAACTTGCTTTTAGATGCAAAGGATCCTAGTGGGTTACAGAGCTCTATTTCAACTGTGTAAATAGTAATCTGCAATGCATTTGGTGTCTCAGAAAATAAGGAATGTGATTTTAGAAGATCTCCATCAACAATATAATGAAAAAACCTTTCCTGCACATCTGAGGCTCAATTTCAATCATAGATATAATCCTTGGGTGTGATAAGAACTGTTTTAGTCTCTTGATTAATGGTACTTAATAAAAAGAGCTGCCTTCAATGAATCAGTCTCCACATTTCTTCTTGCTTGTGGTTTGAGTATTTGGAATTTCCTTTGTATCCAAATAGCTAAACTGCTTCTTAATAACACTGTCCTGTCAAAACGATGTTGCAACACCAATAAAATGGTCAATAAAATTGTCAAAAATATCCATTACATCTTTTTAAAGTTGATTTGTTGTGCTAGCTGCATGCTTCTTTAGCACTCTCTCCACCTGCTTCCTTAAGTTGTCCAATAGTGATGACTAGTACTGCTGGACCCCATATCACTCATTCCTTTCTGAAAATGAGAGAGAAAGGTGGATGATGTAATTGATCGTTAAAACCATCAGGTTGGGCCACTCTGGATGCATGGCAGTTGCAGGACCCATTGTTTATTTTTTACTTCAGCATGCATGTTCATGCAGGTTAGAACTGTCACTGCTCAGAACAAAAACACTATAGCAACATTCCTCTATCCGGCAGAAGCCTAAACCATATGAAAATTATTTCTTTAATGTTGAATTATCAATACCCTTTGTGTACATCACAGACAAATGAGGAAATATATATTTTTTCAGCATCCTGTTTCAGAATAAGAGCCCTAGGGTTTCAAGGGACAAAACAGTTATGTTTGCAAAAGCTTATATACTATTATATCTCAAAGGGAGACTGTAGGACAGGACTGGAAGCAGCAGTACTGAAGCAGATAATTACAGCAGGCATTGCTGCTAGTGAGAGAGCTGAACATCTGTCATAACAGATTTGACATATTCACTACAAGAGGAACCAAACTGTAAGACAAACAAAGAACTATAACTATAACCATAAAGAAGTTTGCAAAATGCTCTGCATAATGTAACTAAGCAAACACTGTTCTCTTTTCTACAATTGCATCTTACCTGTGAGTGATGATGCTTGCCTCTGGCATTTATCACTAGAGCAGCATGTGGTGTCAGATCCTAAAGAAAGTGAAGATTTTAATGTAGTATATATATAGGGAGGACATAGCTCATGACAAATCTAATGTTTGTGACATAAGAGGTTGTAAGAAGATTCAGGATCTATTGTTAAAGATTCAGTCTTTAATAATAGTTTTGAATATTGAATACAGTATTATTAGTTTAGCCAATTACTTGAAATTATGGTCCACTTCAGTCAAATGTCACAAGGTAAGAAACTTACTTGTACTGTAACAAGTCTGTGTTGGTCAATGCTGTCCTTTAATTGAGTCATATGTATGGAGTTGTTGATTACTGATGCAGGGGTTAGATAAAAGGTGATCCCATTCAATGTCCTGTGTACCACATATCAAAAAGGCATTATTCTTTGAAATTGAGCAGTAATCAAATGTTCTTATTTTGATTATTTTCTTATTAATCCAGCTAGTCAGGACAGTCATTATAATTAAAATTATGAGTTATTCAATAGTGCAGACAGACTCCCCTTTGCACCCCCAGTTTGTACATCCTCCAATTCTTGACATTGCATCTACTCCCTCCCATTTCAGCTGAGGATGTAAGGAAAATGCACAAGATAGCTTGAAGCAGTGTTTATCAAAATCTTTTTCTTTTAGTATTGTCAATGTCACCATGAAACATTTTGTTTTATGGCCACAAAGCAAAAGAAAATGTGAAATTTTGACCTGCATTCAGTTGTCCAATTTAATGAAATAACTTGAGCTTTTGTATGATGCATGAACTGTTTTATTCCATATAGGTAATAAAATCTCTTAAAATTGTGATGAAACTGAGATACTTACTACTTGCCATAGTACTTGGCTTTCCTTTGATTGCTGTTCACTTTGTCTGGTATCTAAAACTCGGTGCTCAGAGAGTTTTCTGTTTACATGATAATAAATGAATTGTATACTCTATATTCTTCAGTGCTTCTGTCAATACCACACATCAACTAAAAATCATGTGGGCGGCTGTGCGATCTATTAATATGGCTAAATAAAAGATTCAATGAAGTACTCAAACACACAGCAAACAACGCAATGGCAAAGCATCTTGTTGCTTAAAAGCAAAGGCAAACATCAAATCTTCCTATCTTCCTATGTAAAAATGATGCTCCAGTATTTACTATGAGTTCATCACATTGTCTGGCCACATTGGGGAGGCCTATGAATATATATATTTAAATATATGCTATATAGTAATGTTTATGTACATAACCTGATGAAGTGAGGTTCACTTCATAATTAATATGTCAGTTAAGAACACCTCCATTATCAGGTCAGATATTTCTTAGTATTTATGATACTTAAATCACCTGCCTTTTTTGAAATGGCACATGTCCGTTAAAAAAAGCATGTTTCCTGCATATAGTCACCATTCAGTTGCACTTGGGCCATTATCATTCCTCCAAGATAGAGAGCAACACAATGAATGAGAATGGAATAGATGCATATCCAGGCATAGATAATATCACAACTGCAGTATTAGAAGGTAATGTTAACCTTTCTTTGTTTCATTTCAGTGAGGTTGATGGCAGCCCACCCACACAGCAAATATTCACCAGATGTGTATGAAACACTGCAAGCAGGGATAACTAGTGGTTAATACTACCCATGCTCAAACCCTGTACCTCAGGACAAGAAGCAAGAATCCAGTTTTGTACCCCTTCCACCACTTGTGTTTCAAGGACTTGAGTGCATAGCTCTCAAATGGTCAGATCTTTGGGCTGCTTCTCCTGAAATTTCTGTTTTTCTGGCAAATCAGTGAGGACTCAATTCACTAAATAATGACAGCCAATTAATTTTCAGTATTCCTAACATAGGAAGACCAACAGCATAGCCAGCTTTATATCTGCAATATCTGTGCTGCAGGTGGGGTCCCTTAATCATCCTTGACTGTATGGGGCCCCACAAAAGCTGCTACTGGTTGGAGAAAGTGAAGAGAAAAAAATGTATTCATTTTCTGATTAAGCTCTAACTCTAACTGAACAGGGCTGAGATATGACCCTGTTTGATAATGAACATGAGTTAGGTAAGCAGTAACGAGATCAGCAGCCCCGAGTGAATGATCTCAGTACAAAGGAGTGCTGATATTTACAGTCATTAGGTATGGCTTTCTTTTTCAAGGACTTTTATAAATACTGACAGAACACTGGGCACTAGAACTCTCACCTTCTTTGCTGAAGAATTCTTGGCAAAGTCAAACATAACTAAAAACAAAAACGCAAGTAGCAGCCCCAAAAAAACAACTTGAAACTTGAAAACCAGTAGCCGCTGTTCACAGGCTGGCCAAAGGAATCAAGGGCAATAAAGACTCCCAGTAGACACTGAACAATCACTGCAAGTAAAACACGTTGGAGTAAGTGCTTTCATCCTGCTTGACAGGACTTCATTACAATCATAAATCCATTGCTTGTGAATGACCTTATATAACATCTAATCTATAATAATTAACCAATTATTATACTGTAGTTAAAAATCTAAAGGGCTAGCTACAAAAATCATCACAAAAATAACAACAATGCCTAGAAATATAAATATATGCTATCAACCCCCTAAAAAAGCATTTTCTAAAAACTGATATTATTTAAAAAATCATTTCGACAAAGCAGATTCAAACATATAATACAAAAGTAGTGGATAAAAGCACATATGTACGATTTATATATAAATAAAATGGAAACTACTTAAAATGTCTTCGGATCTAAGCTGATTGATAGGTTTCAGGGGAATGTTATCATTAATACCTGGGGGACTAGAAGCATTTCACATCAACTGCCACTTCACTTCTCTGTCTTCAAGCAGAAGTTTGCAGTCACCAACCATTGGATTAACTAATCATTTTTCTGATATCGCAAATTTAAATGTGTGGCATCCCATACTACTAGACAAATGTCTATATAAGGCACTGTTCATATATTATTTCCTGATATGGTATGCGTGTTCATATATTCTATTTTTCAATGCCCTATTGGTTTTCTCAACAGAAAATGCTGGACAGGACATGCACAAAGCCAAATATATGACACATTTAGTTTTACAGTTACCATTTTTAAAAAAGACCTTGGTCTTATTAATATTTTCAATTTGCATCTCAGCAGTCTCAAGGATTAATGAACATTGGCTACATGATCCATATTTTTGTACCAAGGAGGGCCATGACATTTGAGCAAGATTTTAGATTTTCTAAATTATTCTTCAAATTGGCCCCTGTTTTACAAACAAAACATGGAGATTCCTCTAGAAAATTGTAAATCTCTTCATTACTCCTAAGAATGTTTCAGTTTTTAATAAACGCTTCCTTGATCTGTTTTGTATAGAGACTGTATTCAAGTACCAAGGCTTTATTAAAATTTTTATCTTTATAAATATCAATTACAGATTCCATATGTTGTCCCAGAAGGGGTTTATCCCTGGTTTACTATTGGGACAATACATATTCTACTCTTTCTTTATCCAACTTTAAATGGTAACCCCTCTCAAGAAACATATGCCCCACTATATCTAATTCTTTAACCACATCCACATAAGTAGATGTCATTCTAGCTGCCCTAAAACATTGTCCGTTTAATATACATATTTTTCAGGCTGTAAGGGTGACAGCTACTCTACTCGAGATAGGAGATACTAAAGGTGGGTTTACGATAAATATTCAATTCAAACCCTCTATTAGAATGAGAAATGTACGCATCTAAATAGGGGATTCAAAAGTAGTCATAGGTGTATATGAATTTGAAAAAAGGACAGACATCATTCAGATAGTTTATACAATTGCCAATCTCTGTAATAGTCCCTTTCCAGAGAAAATACATCATCCAAAAACCGTACATATAACTTCAAATTACCCGAGTATTTACTTTTAAAAATATTTTTTTCCCATTCAGTAAGAACTAAATTTGCAAAAAGGGGGGCACAAAATGCCCCCATAGCCACACATTTTATTTGCTTAAAATATTCCCCTTCAAAGTAAATAAAATTGTTTTCCAATATTGTTATCATAAATTCAACTAGTAATTGTACTCTGTCCCATTGTAAATTTGAAAATTTGACCATACTGTCCTGAAATAATTGCAGCCCTTCATTCTTGGGTATGGAAGTAAAAAGGTCAATGGTTAAAAATATTAGAACTTCTTCCCAAAGTTCATCATTTAGTCTCCCTAAAAAATCCCAGGAGTCTTTCAAAAGGTGTTGTACTTTTGTATATGTGTGTTTTAACCAACTATCTATAACCACTCTATAGGGAAAAGTTTTGGATTCACTACCAGGCATGATAGGGTGAAGTGGTAGTTTAACAACATCTTTGTGAACCTTTGGGACCCCAGATATAGTTGGTAAAACTGGATTCTTAAACTTCAAAAAATTATAGATATCGAAGGAAATCCTTTGATCTAATAAAATTCTTCAAGACATAGGTCAATTCTTCGATAAGCTATGTTTATCTCATTGATGAATATAGGCTCATAAACTTCAATATTATTTAAAATATCATGCATCTTGTTAAGATACTCAAACTTGTCAAACAATACAATGGCCCCTCCCTTATCGGGTTTCATAACCCTAATGGACGTGTCATGCTGAAGCTTTTGGAATATGTTCCATTGAGTCTTGGTTAAATTAAAAAACCTTCCTCTTATTCTTTTTAATCTGGTCATGGGTTTTATATAAATCTTCTGTGATAACTTTCTCCAGTACTGTTAAGGAAGCATGTAGGGGGCAGTTAAAAACACTTTTTTTCTTTTAAATTGACCTGTCTTCTTCTTGATTTTGATCCTTAAAAAACACTGCTAAATTCACTTTCCTAATAAATAACTTAGTCTCTATAAGTGTATCCACTAGTTTAAACTCTGTAGTTGGGACAAATTTCATCTCTTTAGACAACAGCGAAAAATGTTCTTTGCATACTTCGATATTAGTGTAATTGAATATTTTATAATTATAATTGTTGTAACTAAAACCTATCAAAACTATCATGTTGTTTATCTATCTCCACTCGGTAACCATTTGATGTTGTGTAGTGGGTGCTCTATTCCATTACGTTTGATTCCTTTTCTGTCCTAAGTCCCAGTGGTCTCGCCTGTTGTTCATAAATCTTGTATATTGAATTGTGGGTGTCCTGTTCCATTGCATTTGCTTCCTTTTCTGTCCTGAGTCCCAGTGGTCTTGCTTGTTGTTCAGAAATTTTGTGTTTCTGCCCTTTGAAAATGTTTAAAATGATTAGAATCATGATCATAATTACTATACCTTTTGTTAGGTTGCCCTGACATATGTTTATTTGTTTCAATTATGTGAGGTTCAGCTTGTCCGTCTACCCTATGTTTTTTTTCCATGGGTAAACTATCTTACTATTGCATTGTGAAACATCCCTGTCTATTTTCTTTATTATTTTTGTTATAGATTCTATCAAAATTTTTATTCGGTAAAGAAAATTGTTTGTAATAAAATGATTCCCACTGAGAAAAGATTAAGTCTTGTGTAATATCTTGATTCGGTGCTTCAACCTCAGTAAGTAAACTACTAAGTTTAGCATCATTGTGTTTCATTAACAAGTGCATGTAATCAAAACCGAAGTTATCAAACAACACGTTAAAATCAGAAATAACATAATCAGTAATGCATGCCTACAATGGGATTTTAAAATATCTTAACCCTTGAGGGATAATTTTTAAATTAATACACTTGATGAAATATGCATTGTTCATTTCAAGGATTTAATTTTATGCAATTTTCTTTCCATGAGGATAATTTTGTCTTTTAAGCGACCTTGATTAAGCATTCCCTCGTGATCTGCATGTGCAGTAAAATGGCCATGGTTCTGGCTAAAAGTGTATTTGGCCTCTATAAATTTGTCTAAGTTATTGTCCCTATTATCATGGACTTTGCCCGTAACTTTATTGTCTGCCAAAAGAATAGTTTCAGAAGTGTTAACAGTACCTGCTGTAGGCTGAATGCAAGAGGTAGCTACATATATTCGCTTTGGAACAGTCCTTTTAGGTTTAGCTCTACTTCAGACATATTCATCATCAGTATTGGTATTAATAGCAGTTGCATTTTTAAAGGACCTATTGTTAGAAAAGCCAACTCTTTTGGAGTGTACAACCACTTCAGAGACTCCATGCTGCTTGAAAGAATGCCACCACCTGTATGTGATGGCTCACGAACAGAAACACTTCCTGGTGACAGAGTACGTGTAAACATAGATGCAGGAGATTGATGTGATTGGCTGAAAAGGTCTATGAGCCTAGTTAGCTCCCCCTTCATGATTTGAACTTTGGAGTGCTCCCTATTAATTTTGTCCTGGAGAATGGGAGAAAACATAGAAGGGATCTCTTCCAAGGAATCCTTTGAAGCCAGTGATAAGCCAAAATTCACTGAATACAAAAATACAGGTAGCTGTCCAAAACAAAAACAACTTGAAACTTGAAAACCAGTAGCTACTGCTGGAGAAAGGAATTAAGGGCAAGAAAGACTCCCGATAGACACAAAAAAATCACTGTGAGTAAAACACTTTAGGATTAAGTGGTTTCATCCTGCTTGACAGGACTTTATCAGAATCAAAAATCCATTGCTTGTGAATGACCGTATATAGCCTTTAATCTATATCAATTAATCAATTATTATACAGCAGTTACAAATTTAAAGGGCTTGCTACAAAATCATCACGAAAATAACAGTAACACCTAAAAATATAAATATATGCTATCAACCCCTAAGCAAGCATTTTCTAAAAACTCATTATTTAAAAAATCATTTTGACAAAGCAGATTCAAACATATAATACAAAAGTACTGATAAAACCACAGTTATACAATTTATATATAAATAAAATGGAAACTACTTAAAATGTCTTAGGCACTAAGCTGTACAACACATTTCAGGGGGAATGTTATCATTAATACCTGTTGGGCTAGAAGCATTCAACATCAACTGCCACTTCACTTCTCTTTCTTCATGCAGAAGTTTGTGGTCACCACCCCTTGGATTAACTAATAATTTTTCTAATATTGCAAATTAAAATGTGTGGCATCCCATACTACTAGACAAATGTCTATATAAGGCATTGTTAGTATTTGGTTTCCTGATATGGTAAGTATGTTCATATATTCTATTTTTCAATGCCCTACTGGTTTTCCCAACATAAAATGCTGGACAGGACATGCACAAAGCCAAATATATAACACATTTAGTTTTACAGTTACCATTTTTAAAAAGACCTTGGTCTTATTAATAATTTCAATTTGCATCTCAGCATTCTCAAGGATGAATGAACATGATCCACATTTACTCATACCAAGGTGGGCCATGATATTTGAACAGGATTTTACATCTTGTAAATTATTCTTCAAATTGGCCCATGTTTTATAAAGAACACATAGAGATTTCCCTATAAAATTGTAAATCTTTCTGATACTCCTAAGAATGTTCCAGTTTTTAATAGACACTTCCTTGATCTGTTTTGTGTAGGGACTGTATTCAAGTACCATGGCTCTATTAAAATTTGTATCCTTATGAATATCAACTAAAGGTTCCATATGTTGTCCCAGAAGAGATTTATACCTGGTGTCCCATTGGGACAATACATATTCTACTGTTTCTTTAACCAACTTTGAAGGGTAACCCCTCTTAAGAAACATACGCCCCACTATATTTAATTCTTTAACCACATCCACATAAGTAGATGTCATTCTAGCTACATTGTCCTTTTAATATATTTTTTTTGGCTATTAGGGTGACAGCTACTTTATTATAGATAGGAGTTACTTAAGGCGGGTTTACGATTGTTTGTCTTTTTGGCTTTTCCTGGTTAGGGGTCGCCACAGCAGAACTCCAGTCCGCTAATGATTGGCAGTAGATTTTTATAGTGCTGAGTTGCCAGCCGGATGCCCAACCTTCAGAGAACCATTCACGCATGTCTTTCGGAGGCCACTTGACCACGAGGAGGACATGCAGACTCCACACGGAAGGCACTCCAGCCGAGGATCAAACAGGAGAACCTCTTGCTGTGAGGCAACAAAGCTACCACTGTACCACTGCGGCTTGATTTGAACCCTTTATTAGAATGAGAAATGTACATATCTAAATAAAGGATGCCAATGTGGTCATAGGTGTACGTGAATTTGAAAAAAGATCAGACAGCATTCAGTTAGTTTATAAAATTGTGAAAATGCACTTCAGAGCATTTAGAAAGTTACAACTTCTTAAAAAAAGGCTAAAGATTTAAGGAAAGTCTGAGAAAAGCAAGAAAAAATTAATGTGGATGATGTGGAGAGCCCAAGAGGAGGGAGCACTGGAGGATGTGTGTGTGTGTATGTGTGTGTGAGTGTGTGTGGGTGTGTCTGTGTGTGTGCATGTGTGAGTGTGAGTGTGTGTGTGTGTGTGTGTGTGTGTGTATGTATGTGTGTTGGGGGATTGAAACTGTAGCCAGTGCCTAGGGCACCATTTTATCTAATTCTAACCCTGTACATAGAGTTGTTGTAATGTATTTCTGTTGCATTTAATAGCCAGTAGCTATTAATGTTCCTTTGTAAGATGGGCCAACATAAGGGGAATTTAATAAAGCCTACACAGTTTATTTTCACTGTAGGCATCTCGCTGCACTGCTTACATGGGAATGAACATTTTTATATTCAGTAAGCACTGCTGACGGGGCGCACACACGTGCCAACACGGAAACTTCCATGGCATGCAAATCACCTCATAAGTAGGTGAATCTCTTACAAATGGGGCAGGTAGAGTGATCCAGCAAGCAGATAGGCATCACTTCAGACCCCATGTCAGTGTCTGTAGTGTACATGGAAAAATTCTGTGTACAGGAGTATAGACAGGTAAAAGAGGTTGTAAAAATGTAGCTATATGGGCAGAAATTAAATACCACTTACACATATGAGCAAAACTATCATCCTGTATGTCAGAAGAATTAAAGGAAATATTTTTTTTTAATAATTTGGGCATGTTTGCATGATGCACTGTAGTGCGCAAATATGCTTTATAGAAAAATAAAAAAAAAATAAAAAAAATTAATATGTGGCAGAAATGTATTACAGGACCTTGCGTGGAGACACTACAATGGTGCACTGGTGTTCTTGCTAATGTGGTAGGACTATGAAGTGTGTAAGTTCCAGGCTATGAGCATGAATGCCTATGGAAATGAGGTGCAGTTATTGAATAGCAGAAAGGAGAAATCATGTGTGCATATCCACTTTGTGTAGGCTTAGACCCATTTTCCTGTTTATGCAGAATGTAGCTGACAGCAGAGGGGGTGTGTCCACTGTCTTCTAAGCACAGTTTAGCTTAGCTGTGCCTGTTTGCATGGCGCACCACCTAGCAGGGTTTCGGGTGGGTGTCCACTCACTTCTAAGCTCTGTTTATCTTTGATGCGTGTGTTTGCACAGCGTGCCACCATCCTGAGCGTCTCTGAAAACAAAAATGTATTCAGTTACTTCTGACCCTTGTTTAAGCTAAAATAGAGCCTTTAAGTGGTGTTAATTATATTGTGGGCAGGTGGAATGCATCATAATTGGACAGTCACACTTTCTGCTCCTGCAGCAGAGCTCTATAAACTATGCATACACCCTACATTTGAAAGTTGGGAATTTTAACTGAGATAATGCTAGGGGCTGCTGCAGGTCTGCTACATTTGTACATGCTAGATGCTGAAGTCAGTGTTGCTGGTGCTGCTGACAATAGGGCTAGGGAGTGAAGGAGAAGAGTGTTCAAGCCCAGGGTAACCTTCCAGGAGCTACATGAGCTGGATATTGTAAAGCGCTACAGGGTGGACAGGGACATACTACAAGAACTCACTGAGCTCTGCCACCCTCAACTCAGACCTAGAGCAGAAGGGAACCCCTTCCAGTGGAAACAAAGGTATGTGTAGCCCTTAGAATGCTAGCTACAGGTACTTTCCAAAGGCCAATTGGAGACACGATGGAGATCTCACAGTAATCAGCATCCAGGGCACTCCACCAGTTCTGAGATGCCATGCTGCCACATGCCAGTGAGTGCATTTCTTTTCCCTTCACAGCTGAGGAGAGGGCCAGCAATATGCAACACTTCTACCCTGTAGCACACTACCCTGAAGTACTGGGTGCCATAAAATGCACTCATGTACACATCAAGGCACCACCTGGTGAGGAGGGTAGTATCTACATCAACCACAAGGGTTACCACTCCATCAAATGCCAAGTCATGTGCGATGTCTAGGGGATTATCATGAACGTGTGTGCTGTCAGTCCTGGCAGTTATCACTACTCCCATATCTGGGATGCATCACAGCAGTACCAGATGTTTGCTACCGGGACATCCCACACTGCCATTTACTGGAGGATGCTGGCTATGCACTGGAACCACGGATGATGCCACCCATCAGAAATGCACACACACACCTGTGGAAGAACATCTTAATAATGAGGCACACACACAAACTAGAAACATCATAGAGCATGTGTTTAGGCTTCTGAAGTCACGGTTCTGGTGCCTCAATATATCTGGTGGAGCCCTGCAGTACTCTTCAGCCACATGTGCACAGATATTCACAGTATGCTACTCAATATGATCCTGTTGAAACAGCTGCAGCAGGATCAGCACAAGGAAGGGATACACCGCCCCCTACTAGTGCGTAGGTCACCACTGCCACACTCACAGGAGGAGGAATCCCCCCCAATAATGTCCCTGTAGGCAGATGTAGGCATGCCCAGTATGTCCTGGCTTTGGCTAAGAGAAGATGCATAGCGCATTCACTGACAACCTAGTGTCCTAGGGAATGACACCTTACTACCGCTCACATACATGTATTAAAAGTGATGCCAGGCAATCCACACAAATTGTACCTATCTATGTATTGACTGTGTACTGCTTGCATCAGACAGAGTCAACCCTGAACTACAGTTCTGTCAACTGCTGCATTCACAAGGTAAGTCTCTAATCTACACTCTACTTGTAAGAATTAATATAATATGGTATTGTATGTATGGATCTGCTGCATGTATGCAAGGAAATATAGTGGGCTATTTGGACAGAAGTAACATCCACATGGGACTACAGATACCCAGTTCACTTCTATGTGTTCCTTAATATTCACTAGGCCTCATGACTGGACTATTCACTACATTAGTCAAGGGAGATGTTAAACAGTGGGGTCAAATAATATTTGGACCACTGTCCATCATAGAGGAACACATGGCATTGTTCTCCTACACCCAATACAGCAGTTTTCCCATGTAACTGCTTTAACATTAAGTCATCAATGGTATATCAGCAGGCCAGGCAATCTCAGGGCAGTAACAGAGAAATTGATCACACATTGTATGTCTCACTGAGTGCAGGAATAACAATGTACTTATGTATGCTGTTGATTGTGTGATGAATGAATCCTCTCTGTCTGGCAGCTTGTGTGGCTCAGTGGACTAGGGAAGTTAGTATGGGTGATGGTGTTGACAGTTTAAATCTGGAAGTATCAACATATTTCACATCTATTGCATGTGAGGTAGTATTATGTTGTTGTTCCCACAGACTGTCAGTCTGTGTGTGGTGTAACATATGTTCGTAGGTATGTACTAGGCTAATGGCCCTGAAGCCTTTACAAGCCTAGCCCATAGGATTACCCTGGCATCATGCCACCCAACCTTAGTTCCCAGTGCCTTTGTCAAGAAGAGCCAGTGGAGTGATCCCCGGGGTGAATTTTCTATTTCCCATCCACTCATTAAGATTTCTCTTGGAGGGCCAGGGAGATGTTCTGCTTGACATGTATGGGACTTCTGTTCCATAGCATGGTCTGTCTCTGGGTTATAAACCTGTCCCTCCAGCTTGTTCTGTTGATTGTGGTAATGAGGTTAAGGTCTCTGGAGCATGTGGTGCAGAGGGATTGGAATTTCTTTAGATGTAGCATTTCTAACAGAGCTGGGTCAGACATGGCTTTGTAAGTCAAGCAGAGATTGCCTCTAATTAGGCAATATGAGACAGATAATAGTTGGATTTTTTGAGTCTGTCCATATAGGACAAGTGTTTAAGGCCTAGGATCCTCTTTGTGAGGTACTTTTGCGGCCTCTCCAGTTGTTGCAGGTGTCTAGTGAGGTACATGCCAAATGGGGCATTGTACTTGATGATTGGCCTAATGAGGGAAGAGCAGAGGGAGACAATGACCTCTTTCTTCCTGGATGCAAAACCCTTAGTAATGAGATGTGCTACATAGAAGGACTTTCTGACCATGGTGGCAATGCGGTGGTCAAAAGAAAGGTTGCTGTCAACCTGTGTTCCCAGATCTCTTATAATGCCTTCTGTGTTCAGTGGACTACCATTGATGTGGTAATTCATAGGAACTGGGTTTTTTCCCAAAGGGGTTGATGGCATATTTTTTGGCATTTAGCTTAAGGCCTTGGTTCTGACACCAGTAGTTGGTCTCAGTGAGGCTTTTCTGTAGGATGTCAACATCACTTGGGGAGTTAATAATAGCTCCCAACTTGCAATCGTCTGTAAACTTTGTCAGCCAGAGTCCCTTCGTGTTAGCCTGGACTTCACAGATGTAGATACCAAACAGGAGAGGACCCAGGACTGAACCCTGTGAGACTCCACTCATGACTGGTCGGCAGTCTGACTTGGAGTCAACTACTTTCACACTGTGGGCTCTGTCTGTGAGCCAGTTTGCAACCCCCTAGTGATGTAGAGGTTGATGTCTAGTTTAGTGAGTGTGTCTATGATTCCTGAGTGGGGAATGGTATCAAAGGCTTTGTCCAGATCAAGGTAGGCTGTATGAACCAACTTGCCATCATCCACAGCTCTGGTGACTGACTCAAAGAAGTTGACCAGTTTGCGCAGGCATGATCTACCCTTCAGAAAGCCAAACTGTGCGGGATCCAGAGTTTGGATATTCCCTATATCCTTGTTAATTTGGTCCATGATGATACATTCATAGTTTTGTCCACAGGCTTGCCCATCCATGTGCAAACAGACACATATGGACATACTGGTAACTGTAGATACATAGCTAGGATACTAGCAGTTTTCTGACTGCTAGGATACCTGATGCAGATAACAGTACAAAGCAGTATCACCCTGCAGGTCACAGATGTTGTTCAACACAAGCCTAGTTTGTGTAATCCACAAGTAGTTTGCCTGCAGTCAAGCAGACATCAGCTGTGGTGCATGAGATACATACTGTGATCTGTAGTATGTGAGACTAGATAGGTAGGGTTTCTAATCTCACTGCAGGCCACTTTGTGTGTGTGTGTGTGTGTGTGTGTGTGTGTGTGTGTGTGTGTGTGTGTGTGTGTGTGTGCATGCATGTGTATCCCCTGCAAAAGAACTGAGCAACACATAGTGGGTATCAAACTGCAATGGTTATGCACTTTATGACCCTGTAAGTTGCTGCTGGCTTCTAAACTGCCCTCTTCTACAAAGCCTGCTGATGTCATCTACCTGAAGACTACCAGCTGCCATTGTGTTATGAGACTTAAACTGTGGTACGGGCAATAAGTACTGTGATCTGTAGTGTGTAAGACTAGATAGGTAAGGGTTCTTATCTCACTCCAAGCCGCTGTGTTTGCTTGTGTGTGTGTGTATCCCCCTGCAAAACAGCTGAGGATCTTTCAGTTATTATCAAACTGCAATGGTTATGCACTTCTTGGCCTTGTAAGTTGCTGCTGGCTTCCACACTGCCCTCTTCTACAAAGCCTGATGATATCATATATTTGAAGACTACCAGCTGCTAGTGTAGTATCAGACTTAAGCTGTGGGGGTGTGCAATAAATACTATGGTCTGAAGTGTGTAAGACTAGATAGATAGGGGCTCTAATCTAACTCCAGGCCACTTGTGTATGTGTGTGTGTGTGTGTCTGTGTGTGTGTGTGTGTGTGTGTGTGTGTGTGTGTGTGTGTGTGTGTGTGTGTGTGTCTGTGTGTGTGAATCACATACATGACCACCTCAGTAACTTAGAAAAAAGGTACAGTTTTGTAGTATTTTATTTGTAGCAAGTGATGTGGCCCTCCAAATGCCTGACCACAACTAGGCCTGTTGATGTCATCAAGCATAATATATCCTAAACCGATAGTACCAGCAGACATGAGGTGTGTTGCATGCATCACATACTGTTATCTTTAGTATGTACCATTACATAGGTAAGTGTTCTAATCCACATAGAGCAAACTTGACACTATCTGTGTGCCGTGCTATGTCCTGTAAACAGTAATTGGAAGTGGTGCTATCCTCAATGTAGCCATGTTTGTGTGTGTAACTTTTTAGAGCATTTTATATCAGCTTATGATCAGCACATATTGTCTCAGTCCAAGAGGGACACAGGCAGACACCCTGTGGTGAAATGACAGTCACCCAGCCAATCATACAGATGGCATGTGCTGAGGTGCACTGAGGTTCTCTATGTGCCATTAGGCAGGCTTCTGTTTCAAAGGTGTGTTAAAGTCTGCTTGACAAATCTCTCCTACAAGAATGTATTACTAATGGCATATAGTAGGTTAATGTCTTTGGAGTGATTAATCCATCTACTATGCCAACTACAGATATGCAGCATTTACAGTCAAGCAGGGTCACACATTGACCCATATGCAAGGCAGAGATGATGTCTGAGTACTCTATCTGCCACATACTGCAATGACACTAATTTCAGATGATTCCCATTGAAAACGTACTAAAGGTGTGAAGTTCCCTTGTGAGGGACCATGCTGTTGTACGTAATTGTCAGTACCATTTGGAACGGTACATTACCAAAGGCCATTGCACTCAGATATTGTCATGCTGAGGGAAGAGGACATGGAGGTTATGAGTATGTCACTTACGGGTGACTGTGCCCTCAGATATGACATATGATTTCTGCCATACCACTGTGGAGACTTGGTGATCTCAGGCACATTTGATGCAAACATGTGTGGCCAAGTCTGTATGCCCAGTTCATTCACACCTGAGTATGTACATCACATGTTGTGACTGATGTGCTATTTACCAGGTACATAGGTCTTACTGATGGAGATGATACTATATATATATATATATATATATATATATATATATATATATATATTTATATTGGCATGGAGTTTATGGCCATTAGTACATGGAAAGGCATTTGTTCATCAAAACCCTCTTGCAGGATATTGACATAACACACAGACTCAATGAATGCTCACAATTTGCAGGTGTCAGCCAACACTGTTAGCCACAGACATTCGGTACTCCCATGTATCATGGTTAAATGGATTCTATAGCAGCAGAGGACCCGGGACTGAGCCCTGTTGAACACTGCTGCTTACAGATCAGCTATTGAAGGTGGTGCTCCCTATGTTGAGCATGTGTGCCATCAATGGGCCACTTAGTGACCCCTACAATGATAGTACCATGGATGCCTAAGTGGGTGCTTTGTAAATGATTCCTGAGTGGGGGATATAGTCAGATGGCTTGGCTCAGTCCAAGGGGTTGTATGCTTTGATGTCCCCTCATCCAGGTCCTTAATGACTACCTCAGAAATGTCTACCACATGTAACATTCATGATCCCCCATCACATATCTAAACTGTGTAAATCAACTGTGTGTAGATCACATATATATTTGTGCTGATCAGCTCCATGATGATTGCTCCTATGGGCATACAGATATGGATAATCAGACAAAGAGGTATATAGTTATGTTGATCAGTGGATGCACCACCTCTGTGCAAGGGTATAACAAGTGCCACTGTCGACTTAGCTGGGGTGCAGCCAATGTTTTCAGTATGATTGCAAGGTATTCCCAATGGTGTTAGTAATCCTTGTCATATCCCATGTAGGATGCAGCTTGGGATGTTAGCATGTCCGGTAGTTGCTGTGTATCCTCTACTGGGAGGGACGTTACGAACTGCTCTGTAGATATGGAAGTTATGGGACAGGTTGTAGGAGTGTCATTTGTCATTAGTGGTGGGGACAGGGTATTGAAGTCGACACAAAACCTGTGAGACTACAGGTTAGCTATGAGTACAGACCCATTATATATGGCATCATTATGTGTAAGTTCACTGGCAATCTGGGCCTTTCCTTTGAGGTTGCATATGTAACTACACTTTACATTGTGGTTCTGCTCTGTGTGGGTGGCTAATTTTGTCACTTACTGTGTCTACACAACATCACAACAACAACACTATGTGCTTCTTTTAGCTGAGGAGGTTATGCCTCCAGGTTGGGGGGCACCCTCACCCCAACTCTCACACAACAATGTTCACCTCTTATTGTACAGCCTGCAAATTACAGGTTCCTGTGTCTCTTCTGTCACATACAGCTGAGTTCATGTGGTTCTACTGCTGCAGGCATAATGCATGGGTGTAGAGCTCTGCATGCCTGCCTGTCCCATCTGTGGCAGGAGGTGCAGTCAAGCTATGTCAACCATCCCACAGGAGGTAATAAATGGCTTTGTTGAAATATGTCTGTATTGTCTGGAAGGAGGTTAGTGCTGGTAGTTCTAATGATACTGATCTGTGGTCAGATCCCACAGGGAGGACCTCACATTGGGGGGGGGGGGCTGCAGTGGTCACCTATATTGGTAAACACATGATGAAATACATTGGTTCCTGGTGTGGGGATGTCATGGCACTGCTCCAGGGCATTGTAGTTAAGGATCTGGGCTGACCTTTGGACAAGTGAGCTGCAGCATAACTAAGCAACATATTTGGTAGTCACTTAATGCCACCCCAAACCATGGTGTAATGAAATATCTTGATAGACAAACATACATACAAATATGCACAATGGGTGTCGGGATTCATGCAGCTGCTCCTGTAAGCAGCTATTGCTTGATTTTGTACATGTCCAGTACTGAATGTCACCTGCAGTGTCTCTGGGAAATCACAGTGTTTCACAAAATCTGGATGTGTATCTATCATTAATGAGTATGCATATACCACCTGCATTACCTAGAACACTGTCATTTTGAGGTCTGAAGATGTGGATGGACATGTAGTCTGGTATGGCTGTGGTGCTGTCCACAGTCTTCAACCAGATGTCCTTGACTGCACACATGTCTGCATAATCCAGGGTGGGGACACCTTCTTCAGAGTGGAGTTCAGTGTTGCCATACCCATCATGTAGCACCATAACCATGATGTATAAAGATGGTGTTCTCATTGCCAACTTTACCCTCAACAGTGCATTTAAAATGCATTGTGGGGGTATCAGCAGCCTTGGCTAGTATGCCAAATCCCAGGGGTGAGAGATGAAGACCATCAGTGGTGAAGCATTGATATCTGTTGAGCAAGCCATCCCAGGCAGACATGCAGTAGATCCCCTTATAATAACACCACACACTAAGGGAATTATTGACTTCCTTCATTGACCATGTGTATGGAGCCATCATCCTAGATGAGGGTCAACTGCAGCGGAAAACTATGCACATACCTGCAAGAGACACAGGCTGGCTAAGCTCAGTCATGTGTCGGCATACAAGCTGGTGACATATGTCCCTAGTCGTACACTCCTGCAGGAACCATGGTGTCAACATTATGTTAATGGATATTCCATGATTTGCAGCAATATGTAGTAAGGCCTATTGTGTCAACCCACACACAGACAGCTATCTGTGATCTTTCCCATATGTAGCTACTTCACAAAGACATCAGTGTGTCTCACGATGTAATCACCTATGACTAAGAGGTGAGATGTTGTGTTTTTCCTCGGGTGTTTGACCAGTGAGAGAGTGGTGCATGCAGTATTATGTGTATTGTGCACTCCAGAGGCAAGATTTTCTGAGGTGTGTATTGTTTGGCAATATGTCTGGTAAGGAGTTGCACACATGCAGGTGTGTGTGATGTGAGTGTAGGTGATGTAGGATGTGAGCTGTGCATGTTGGCGTAATGCTCATTGCTATATGTAATGACTGCTGTTGGAGACACCATGGCAGCAAGGTTTGAAATGCAGTCACATCTGTCACACGTTATGTTTGTGTGTCATAGGAGTAGAGGGGTGGGGACACTCCCAACATCTCAGCAACAGGTCTTGCAAAGTTAGGGTCATGCTGCCACACTCTTGGGTTTGACAGCCTGATATACAGTGTTTGTAGGCACACCTTGCAGTGCAGATGTGGATGCCCATGCTTGCATAGAGGACTTATTCAATTCTGCCAACATTATGTTGGCCTCACAATCGTAGGATGCCTGTCAAGCAAATAGACAGCACAATGGTTATTGTGTGACATGGTGTGGGAACACAGACTTGTGCTTTGGGTACATAATTGTACAATATGACATGCCTAGGACATGTGGCAGATGGTCACATATTGGACAGAGGTGGCCCGTCCACTGCAGTAGGGCTCACAACTATGTTATGTAGATATCCACCAGAAATCTGTTAAAAAGCAGGACTAGCTGTGCAATTGTCACCTAAGATGGCTCACCACCAGTGTGCTGATTGTTTCAGCAAGGCTTGACATCTATGTCACTAGACATTGTACATCATATTGTGGTGCTACAACAGTGCTCCTAATCCCCCTGTTGTCAATTCCCTAGTGACATACCACCAGCCCTGGAACAGAAAGCTTAAGACATGCCAAAGCCAGCTGAGTATTTATTTTATTTTATTTTTATTTTACATTTGTTAACCAGGCTAGTCTGGCTGGATACATGTCCATTTTCAGCAGAGGCCCGAGGAGAAAAGCTCCACTATCAGACTAAGACACTACAGATTAGGAAGTAACTAAATAAAAACAAACAAACAAATAACATAATGTACTCAGGTGAAAAACAATTACATATATGGTTTTCATGGACTAGTCTAAATAAATGACAAACAAAGTTCAGACAAGGGGATGAGGAGAATAAGCTAAGTCTTAGATAATACAAAATAAAGTTAAAAAAATAGTAGTAACTGGTCGTGACAACAAAAACAGGTATTGGCTAAACTAAATATTATACAGTGTTAAGTATGCAGGTTGCTAGAGAAACAAGTATTATACAGTGTTAAGTATGCAGGTTGCTAGAGAAACAGGGTAGTAAATGTAGTTGTTGTTAAGGAAAAGGGAGAAAAAAAAAGTAAACTGAAAGAGGAAAAAGTACAGTAATTATTAGGTACAAGTATTACGGACTAAGTAGGTCAAGGGAATAGCCAGTTGTAGAAGGAGAGGAGGAGGTAAAGATATTGATGAAATGTAAATGTAGCAGTATAATAGGAGCTCAGCTAAAATGAGCAAGAGACAGAAAAAAACAGAAAGTCAGAGGGGGATGCAAACAGAAATTTGAAAAAGAGTGATGGTACGGAAAAGGGGGCTGTGGAAGTCAGTGAAAGTTAGTACAGGGGAGCAAAAGTACTCAGGAGCAGAGTAGAGTGAGTAATAAGGTACTTGAGTTCAGTCGGGATTGGAGCATGGACATAGCCAATGAATTAATAGGTGAGTTTTCATTTGTTTTTTGAAAAGGTGACATGAGGCTAGGGAGGTCAGCTCTGCTGGGAGTTTATTCCAGTAAGAACCGATAGTGTTTGCAAATAGGGAATTCCCTGATTTATTATGAGATTTCAATGTGGTAACTAGAAGCTTGTTGGCTGATCTGAGTGTAGTGAGATTTTTATAAGGAGTGATGATTTTGTTTAGTATGGGTGTGTTGGAGGGTAATGTAGAATTTTAAAAGTGATGATCAGTTGTTGTAGGAGTATTAGGTTTGGGAGTTCAAGCCAGTTTAGTTTCTTTAAGTTATGACAGTGATGAGTTTGGAATGGAGAGTCAGTGGCAAATCTGGCTATACTGTGGTAGGCATTATTTAGTTTTTTCAGATTAGCTTTAGATATGTTGATAAAGGAAGGAGAGGCATACAGTAATGTAGAAATAAGGTGAGTTTGGGCTAGAGCCACTCGGGAAGTAGCTGTAAGAAAGGGCTTAAGTCTGTACAAGGCACCAATTTTTTTATTGACTGTCTTGATAGTTGAATCAATGTGATGGTCAAAATTTAGCTGATTATCTATGGTGACACCCAGCAGTTTGGTGCAATAGTCAGGTTTGATGATAGTGCCATTACAGGATGCAATGGAAAAAGTAATTGGGGTAGATTTAAAGGTTGGGGTGAAGAGTAGTAGTTTTGTTTTTTTGGGATTTAGGAGGAGACAGATGTGTTGAAACCATTTTTCTGCTGCAGTGAAGACCAATTGGGTAGCAGAGTGGAGTTCTGCTGGGGAAGAGGCAGAGCAGATGAGAGTGGAATCATCTGCATACTGTATACAAGTGGATGTAGGGAGGGAAGTGGGCAGGTTATTTATGAAAATTGAGAAAAGTAGGGGACCTAGGATGGATCCTTGTGGAACGCCAATAGTAACTGGGAGTTGAGAGGATAGATGGCTGTCCCAGAGGACAGCTTGTTTTCTATTAGTCAAGTATGAGTCGAACCATTGTAAAGCTTGTGAATCCAGTGAGAGGGATTTTAAGGTATCAAGGAGAAGTTGATGGTTGACCATATCAAATGCTTTTGAGAGGTCCAAGAATAGTGCAGAGGAGAACAGGTTGTTATTGCGGTTTTTATTGATAGTGTCAGTGAAGGAGAGAAGGGCGGTAGAGGTACTGTGGTGTGGTCTAAAACCATGTTGAGAGTCCACAAGCAAGTTGTTATTCAAGAGATAATGTAGAAGTTGATGGTGAATGCAGCGTTCCATTATTTTGGATAGAGGAGATAGAAGGGCAATAGGTCGAAAATTGGAGAGTTCATTGGAGTTTCCTCCTTTATGGAGGGAATAATATGGGAGATTTTCCAGCAGGATGGGATTTTGGATTCAGTTATAGTTCTGTTTATTAAGATGGAGACTGGGTAGGCTATTTCAGTTGCAGCTAGTTGTAGATATTCGGCTGGTAGTTTGTCAGCAGAGGGGGTGCAAGGTTTGAGTTTCGATAGTAGTTTACGATGTAGGTTGTTGATACGGTATTAAACTTTAGCGTGTGGGTACTGTTTTGAGTGGGGGTAATTTGGAGGGATGGGGGGGGGTCATGGTGCTTGCAAGAGAGGTGACAGTTTCAGAGAAGAAGTTGTTGAAAGTGTCGGCTATTATGTTAGGTTGTGTTTGTGCTAAGCTAGCTGGGGTAGGTGTTTTGGTGTTGCCTGGATGGAGTAGTTTGTTTATTCCTGACCAAAATTGTTTTGGGTTTTGATTTTCGTTTTGTTGATATTGAAAGTGGTAGTTTTTCTTATCCAGATAGGTAAGTTTCTTTGTTTTGTTTCTGAGGTGTTTGAAGTTTTGATGGTCAATAGGGTTTTGTGGATCTCCATTTCTTCCATAATTTATTCCTAGCTCATAATTTGTTTAGTAGTTTTAGAGAGCCATGGGGCTGCTTTGGAACTGACTCTGACTAAGCGGGAAGGGGCATGCTGGTTGAGAATTTGTAGGAAGGTATTGTTGAAGTGGGTTACTCGTCATCTATGGGGAGGTATTTTAGGGTTGACCAGTTATATTCCTTAAGTTCATTTTGAAAGGATGTTAGGTTGAATTCAGTTTTGTTATATTTGGTTCGATAAGTAGTTGGCTTGGGATTGTTGAATTTTTGTTTAGTAATAAAGGTAGGGAGGTGGTCGCTGATATTGTCAGGGAGTATTCCTGTTTTATAGGAGAGGGGATTGTTGTTGGTCAGTATCCAGTCTAGAATGGTTTGTTTGTGGGTGGATTTATGTATTCTAGTAGGGGAGTTGATGGTTTGATGAAAGTTAAAGAGGTTAAGGTGAGTGGTGGGTGTGGGGGATATGCAGGAGTACCAGTCAATATTAAAGTCACCTAAGATTAAGGTTTCCTGGGGAAAGCTACAGGAAGCCCAGCTTAGGATATTTTCTAGGGTATTAATGTTATTGCCTGGGGGGATGTAGGAGCATATTATGTTTATAGCCTTGGATTTATTGATGTGGAGTTTGGTACAAAGTATTTCAGCATTTGCTGGGGAGGGAGGTAAGGAGTCAATTAAGGCTACCTTAAGTTGGGATTTGAATAGGAGGGCCACTCCTCCGCCCTTTTTATTAAGGCAATCCTGCCTTAAGGTGTTGTAGCCTGGGGGAGTGAATTCGTTGTCTTTGGTACTGGGTTTAAGCCAGGTTTCAGTGAGACAGAGGATATCAAAGGCGTAGTAATCAATTAAGGCATGGAGCTGTGTGACTTTGTTGTTAATGCTACGAATATTTAGGTGAGCAATAGAGAGAGAGTCAGTGTAGAAGGGTGAATTGGAATAGTTAGTGGTTTGGTTTGAAGGAGTGTGATTGAGGAGGGTATTGGGACCGGGATTGGGGTGGATGTCCCCATGTATAAGTAAAAGTGTTTGTG
The DNA here is from genome assembly GCF_019279795.1 of Protopterus annectens. NCBI lineage: Eukaryota > Metazoa > Chordata > Ceratodontiformes > Protopteridae > Protopterus > Protopterus annectens. Next base: position 1,956,514,545 of record NC_056743.1, on the reverse strand, counting down.
GGGATTGAAAGACTTTAGTGTATTTGAATGGTATTAGATAGAACCGTTTGGAGGTTGTATACTTGTAATGGTGTACTTTATGGTAGAGAGGTGGGAGGTAGGGAGAGGTAGATAGTATATTAATATGTGTTTGGTTGGGTAGAAGACATGTAGTAGTAGTATGTTTGGCTAATGTAAGAGTTTGGTTCAGGTTAAGATATTCATAGGAGGTAAGTGTGTGGTAGTAGAGTAGGATGTTAAGGAGGACAATAGGAAAGATTGCGTTGAGTGTTAAAGGCATGTTGTTGTAGAGGTGGTACTAGTAAAGTTGTAGGACTGTATGGTATGTAGTGGTAGGGATAGGTATTTTAGGTAGGATTTTGGAGAGAGGGTGTGGTTATAGGATTGAGGAGTTGATTGGTAGATGTATATGAAGTGATGAATGGTAGTTGTCTAATTGGGGTGTGTCTAAGTAAGTATATAGTTAGGACCCTGGGGTGGGTGGGAATTGGGGTAGGGAGGGAGGAGTGAGCGTGGCATCGAGGCTGAAGAACAAGACGACCAGTTGCAGAAAAAAAATCAGGCAGGAAGAGAGAAACAGGAGTAAAGGTAAAGGTGAATTCAACAGTAGAGAGTCTGAGGAGAATGTATGATAAGTGGGGAGTAAGTGAAATAGTACTGGGTAGGATAGAGGAGTTACTCGTGAGAAGTGAAGTCAGGGAAAGTGGGAACAGAAAGTTATGGGGGTAAGGATACAGAAATAGGGTGGAAAATACAGTACAGAAGGTGTCCTGGTAGTCAGGCAGTGTGTGGCAGTGGAGATGTATCCTGCTAGAGTGGAGGGTCTTAAGGGGAGTGAGGATGAAGTAGTTTGGGTGAAAAAGATATCTAAAGGAGGTAAGGATGAAGTACAAGAAAGAAGAGAAGGGGGGGGTGGCTGCTGGCTAGCCTACCTGGGAAACTACTAATGCTTTAATATGTATTTCATTTGAGTTTATCAGTTACAGCATCAATACATACTTTCAATGTCTTTCCAAAGGACAGGTTCCTTTGATAGTTGTAAGGTAATGTCCTTAGTTAGCCCTAATGTTCCAAAGATTCTGGCTGGGGATATACAGGTGTTTGGTGCACAGACAAGCTGGAACAGGGTGCTGGTAAGAGAGAGAGAGAAAGGAAGTAAGGCAAAGAGTATTAATTTAGAGAGCAAGTAAAGATGTTATGCAGATACAGATGTTAACAATAATTCATTTTAGCTGTAGCTCTATCAAACATGTAACTTTATGTAAAACCAGCAGCTATTAAATAATGCACAGCAGTAATAACTTAGTAAGCAAAAAGTTACCTGAACACAGTTAGATATGTAACACCATAAATGGTACCCTTTGTAGCGTTATCAGAAGGCTATGATTCCTTTTAGTGCCCGTAACTGCCGTGATTGAGTAACAGAGCACGTCCTTTCGACGTCTCAGGTAGTTCTGCCACTATTTAGTAGTCAATGTTAATGAGGCTACTTAAGTAGATGGCAGTATGCTTTAAGAGAGAGTTTTTACAAATCTCTAAAAAGGTTGTCAATCCTACAAAAAGACAGTATTCTGCTGAATAATGTTTACTAATGATCTAACAATGTAGCGATTAGGAAAGGAGGTCATAACTAGTCAATAGTTACTAAAAACAATTCTTGCGAGCGGACATCTAAAAACAGGATCCGCATAAGGAACGCACTATAATGTCTGCGTTAGCAGCAAGAGCAATAGTACAACAGCAGAAAAAACGCTGTAAAGTTATAACGTTACCTCAAGGTACATTCCTTACAAGTTATAAAGCAATACTCAGTTAGTATCTGCGTTTGCAATAAAGGGTACAGCAATATGCCAGTGAGAGCAAAGAAAAACAATGTGAATTAAAAGTAGCAGCGTCTAGGCACATACACTACAGGTCACATGAACAGCGCTCAGGTTGTAAAGGCATGTGAAGCCTAAAGAGCCTTTCATGATGTGGGACAGCTATGTGGATGAACAAACAGGCTGTATTCTGCTTGTCATCATGAGCTTCATAGTAATCTTTGTGTGTGATGACAGAAAACATATCAGAGCATGGTATCCTATGTGAGAGCAGTGTTGGTGACACCAGCAGTAGTAGTTGCTAGACACCGGCAATTCAGTAGACTCCCATGCTTAACACAATCCTCACAAAGTAATTGTGTCCTCCCAGTACGCATTGCTTGTAAAACCCACACCTTACCTTCACAGGGTACACATATTACACTTCCCTAATGTGTTTGCCTGTGCTCTGTTCAGACACCTTGGATGACAATCTTCTTGGAACTTGCTAGAAGTAACTGCAATATGTAGTTGCACAATGGACAACCAGCATATAGTACCAAGCAGTGTCTTCAGATCACTGAGTCATGTGACATGAAATGCCATGAAAGGAGTTAGCATGGTTACAAACAGTAGCAGTGTCATACACCTACTGACACTGGACCAAACACTGTTTATTTCACACAAGGCCAATTCATGCCTTCTGACTGTAACCTGTGGACCCCATTGAGTGTTACATTAGCATGGATACAAGCAGTAGCAGTGTCATACACCTACTGACACTGGACCAAATACTGTTTATTTCACGCAAGGCCAGTTCATGCCTACTGACTGTAACCTGTGGACCCCACTGAGTGTTACACTATGCAATGGATGATCGAAATATGACTCACTCCACCTACCATGGCCTGGCAAGATGTTTGACAATATTAGGCCAGCAAGCCTTACTGGAAACTGTGCAGGTTATCTACAGAGTGTTATGTCAGCTGGAGGACAATCAAATGTCTGATAGTTATATTCTGGGAATATAGCTTTGGGAGTCCAATGCTGCAATGATGCCAGTCACCAGTGTATTTCCCCAGTCATCATTAATGGTGAACCCCTTCTAGCCATTCCCTCACTGTAGTCACAGTCACTGTCAATGACCTCTGAATGACTACATTAGCAGGTGATTGCATATTAGGAACTGTCACTGAATCCCACACAGAACCAACAGTTATCCAGGATGGCCTGGTACACACATTCGGTGTTTGTCTAAACCATTGACCATTGACTGCACAATATTATCCTTTGGGAAATCATCCATCACTGGAAAAAATTGTAGCGCCTGCACACCGCACACAGTTGAGCCATTACTCATGGAGTTATGGACATAGAGAGTAATGTAACTTTTGACTTTCACTGGTCAGTAAGATATGGGGATGCATTCAATTGTGTGCAACCTATACAGAAAGGTATGGGATGTAAATCCCTAACTGTCATTGCTATACTGAATGTAGCACTCATCACACCTTGGGTGGGAGGTTGGCATAATGGTTAAGGTGTTTACCTTACAAACATAAGGTGCAGGGTTTGATTCTCACATGGGGTAATTGGCTAGGCTGAAAATGGCCCACAAGGGCAGTTAGCGTAGTACTAATCTATGAATATATGAACCTATGAACGTACCATTGTGTGCAATGGCACCCTTGCTATGTCACTACACAGGTATATGTTACAATTGTAGCAGCCACACAGGTACCATGGTACACAAATACACAGTGTAGATAACATGTCCTATGGAGTATGTGTCAAGACTGTACATCTGTAGTCTGTCTCCTAACTGCTTTGGAGGTGATGTGTATGGCTGCCATACATGGAGGTGTCAGATCCCACTGTGTACCTCCCACATATCCATGACAGAACTAACACATGTCTTACCTATTCTACGTGTCACTGTGATATAAATAGCACATGCTGGAGAGGCAGGTATGTAACACAGACAGTACACCCTGTATGAAACAGGCCCCCCCCCCCATGCATGTGAAGCATGCATCTCCTGTATGTCACAGGAGATGCCTGCATGTGAAGCATGCATCTCCTGTGACACACATCATGTTCAGGTTACACAATGGAATGCAGAACAAGACAATCATAACTGGTGCCAGATAAATGTCTGTACTGGACACAGGAAATGTATAGATGGGTAATCTCCATCACCACAGCTTGTAGATGTGTTAGCGCCCAAAACCCTGGTGACACTTATCAAGGGTATCAGATATTTTCACAGATAGGGATGTATGAGTACTCTGAATATGCCATTGTCCTTGTTAACCTGTTATACACATGTGAACTTATGAAACCATGCACCCATAATGCTGTACTTTGCTGAAGACATATTTCTTCTATGCTGACATTCCACCCTGTGCTCTGACATATGTGGGTTTATTGCCGCTGTGTATCCATAGGTGTCCTCAAAAGAATACTGAAACAGAAACACAAACAGGTCCATGACACACCTTTCATTGTGTAAGTATGCAGCCAATGCAACATCATACAACATAAAGTACACAATGATGTGGCTTACTCATTACAAATGTCAGCATACAGTGTCTGTCAGCAACCACTTCAAGTGGCATGGCAAAACAATGCATTATACAAGTACATGTTAATTTATATAATCACCCTGTCCATCAGACACATAGCTTCATTTCTCAGCATCAATGGCAAGGATGACAGGGATGTGGCACAGGTATCAGCACTTGCATGGAATGTTGTTGGGGGTGCAGGAGGCCTAGGCTCTCCCAAAAGGTTGACAGCATGTGTGTGAGTCAGGAAGGGAAGCAGGTAAGATGGACCATGGAAACATGCCATGTGTGTTGATAGGTGACCTGCATTTGACATACGTGAAAGTACACTATGTACAGATACAGCAAGAACAGAATGGCTGGTAGTCTCCAATGCTTGATCACACATGTCATATTCCACAGTGTACAAACATACTATGTGTGTGGATACAACTAAGATACAAGTGATAGTCAGGTATTCCCATGTGTGCCATGACAGATACTGCTATATGATTACACACCCAACACAGGAGTCCATTGTAGTGTGTCCCCTAGGAGCTAACCCCCTGGTAATATGTCAAAACAACTGTGGCAAACAAATAGCAGTATACTATTACAACCACTATAAAGGGACAGTCCCACAAGACCAGTCTTCCATATTGACAATAAACATTCCACCCTTGATGTATTGCACATCCTCTGTATGTGTAACAAATCTAAAGATCACTGACATGTTATTATCACATTTCTAAGAAAGGCTTAATGTTGCAATCCCAATTCCCCATAAGTATATTCACATATCTGCATCCTGCTGTAAAGTATTGGAGTGCAATACTCCTCTGTTGATATGTGGTGATATTTAATGTTTTACACACGTGTTCTGTGTGAGGAAAGTCTCATACAGAATGTTTTTTCAAAACCAGCTGTTCACCTTTTTAACATGCTTTTCAGTAGCAGGTGATTGCCTCTTAACCAATCTGTGGTTCTGAAATGCTAATTGCAGCCAACACAGCTGATTTGCACTATCATCAACCATAACATGCAAGAACTGTACAAGATATAAGGCCTTCATGTAGATTAGAAGCCCTTTCTGATAAGTTGTGCTGGACATTACTAGGGTGAAGAGACTACATCATTTCAGAGGGTAATTCTGTAGCAACTACTTTTACAGAGATGTATGTGTTTCAGGCTGCAGCTGCTGCAGGTGATAGGCATAGACAAAGAGTGTGAACATTCTGGAGGACAACAAGCTGTAGGAGTAATCTGTGAGCTGTGTCAGCCTTGTAGAGGCAGAGCCAGAATGAGGCTACCCTTTCCACTCCAGTTAAGGCATGTGTTTAATGTAAGTATGTTAGGCAATGGTATCACTAACAGAGTAATAGGCAACATATTTGTTGTGTCTTTGTGCAACATAGGGGGTAAATTTAAGAATATGTCCAGCATTTGGGGAACTGTCAGGCCATGTGTTACAGTCTGGTACTAATTTGGAAAGTGTATGCTGGCAGTCCCTGTTGCAGGCAGGGACTTCAAATGTTACACAAACTACACTCCACACACCTTCAGATAGAAACAACTATGATCCAAAACAATACCAAAACAGCAAAATCTTCAGAAGTCAGGAATCGAAAAGCAGAAACCAAAGTCAAATCCAAAAGCAAATTCTTTATTGTCCAGCGCCTCGGTGTAACCACCTTTCAAGAGTATACATTCTCACTGAAAGAATGTATATATATATATATATATATATATATATGTATATATATACATACACACTCATAGCAATTAATTAAGCAATTAATTAAACAATTATGTTCAAAAAGTTTTAAAGCAGACACCTCCAGTTTATTTCATTATTCAGTCCACAGGGTGTCATTGTATTGTATTTCAAAATAAAAATACTTTCCTTATATTGTAAGTTATATTTCAAAGCATTTTCATCATTACAAAGACATTTCACACTTTCTAAAACTGTTCCTGTTAAAAATGAAGCATCACTATTATGATAAACACTAAAATGTGTGGCAATAAATTTATTTTCCCTTTTATGTCTTATGTCTCTAATATGCTCACCTAACCTAATACGAAACTCTCTTTTAGTTTCACCTATATAATATAATCCACAGGGACAGTATAAAGCATACACAACTCCATTACTTCTACAGGTAAAACTATCTCTTACTGTGAACCTAATGTTGTTAATATAATTAAATGTTCTAACTATATTCCTACAAACACTGCATCTACTGCAACATCTTGTACCAATTTCACTTAGTGGTCTTGGTAAACAAAATTTTGGCATTACAAATTTACCATGTACCACCATATCTTTCAAATTTCTTCCCCTTTTATAGGAGAATAAAGGTTTTTGTGGCAAAATGTGCATCAACACCTTGTCTTTCACTAAAAATTTCCAAAAATTTTCCACTACATCCTTTATGTCTCCACTTTTTACATTATATGTAGAGACAAAATAAATATCCTTACCAGTTTTATCACTGGTTGCCAGATGATATTTCTTTTAATGGTGATGTTCACCCTTATTACATTTATTCCTTACCATATTATTCTCCTTTTTTACCTTCATAAAGGCATTTTCTAAAATATTCACACTGTACCCTCTTTTCAAAAACATATTATATGTGATATCCCATTCCCTTTGTAGATTTTCCTGTGTGTTACATAATCTAGATACCATTGCCAATTCCCCATAAGGGAGAGCTTCCATAGTATGTACAAGATGGCAACTAGATGCATGAAGGTATTGATTACCATCTATAAACTTCCTATGTATATTTGATATAATTTTACCATATTCTGTACCCTCCAAAACAAGATCCAAGAATATTACTTTGTTTCCCTTCTGTATTCCATCAAATTTCTAGGGACTTCAAATGTGTATGTTAGTTGTGCAGGTGTGTTCATCTTCACTATGAGTTTAAAAGGATTGTGTGGTGCACTCTGATATTAATGGGCCTCATGTGCAATACCTGAGTTGAAATCCTCTGTGAATGCATATTAATGCATGATGTGACACTTTATGCACTTATAGTTTTGCCACAAGAATATGTGAAGTGTGTTCCTATCTGGAGGCCTGTTACTTCCATTAGTGAAAAGCAGACATTTAATTTGAAATGCATTGTGTGCTTAAAGAGTGTATGACTCAGCCATTAATTTCTGGCTTCACAATAATGTAATTTAACTGCTACACACCACTGGATTTGAAACCAGGACTGTGTGTGGTAAAATATACTGCTTGAAAGGCATTTATCAGATTGAGCTACCAAGTCACTGCTACAGTAGGTGTATTTGCAAGATATAAGTGCTGTGACATGCTTTTTATATATCCATCATTATGTGCATGGTTTTATATGGAATTATTTCTGCACCAGGGTCCCAGATGAACATGTATTTTGCCACTAATGCCTTAGCAGGTATATTGTTTAAATGCTGATGATAAAAGGGCACATTTACCTGCTATCACAGACCTCACTTACATCCATTATTCTGTGTTTGGCTTTCTAGTGGTGTAGTCTTGCACCAGGCTTCAAGGTACACTTAATTTTTTCCATAACTTTTAATCAAGTTTGTGCAACATGCAGCTCCTCTGAAACATGCTTAATGACTGCAAGTTGCAGTTATTATGATTTGCTTAAACAACCTGTTTTAATTAACAGCTGTGTGGCTTCGCAATTTAATGCAGTGGTCTACAGGTTCCATTGTGTTGGGTTTGAAATAGGGGACAGATGTTTATTTTGTATGTGTTTATTATGATTTACAAACATATATATCAATATAGCTCCATTTGGCTGAGCTGTGCGAAGCTGCATGATGCAGAGCATTGCACAGTATTCTGCAAAAAATACATAAAAGAAAAATGGGGAGATAGGAAAGTGATGAAATGGGGTGCAAGCAGGGAGAAAACATAAAGAAAGGCAGGTCAGTATGTGCAGCAAAGGTGTAGGAAAGAACCATAGCTATACATTTCTTGTACAGCAACAACTGTGCACTTTGACAGAATTTGTAGATGACTTTGGGCCCTCACCCCCCAGAGACAGGGGTGAGGACAACATAGTTGCATTGTTAAGCTGATTGCACCAAATTATGTGTGTCCAGTAGACGTGTGTGAAATGGAGAGCTATATATGGGACAATATTTTTTGGAGGGAGACAGGTGCCCATTTTTTTTTTTAAGTGAGAGTGGAATGTTGGGGAAGGGACATGCATACATCTGGGGGAGGTAAGTTGGGTAGGTGAGGAAGCTTCTGCAGACAAACAAGACAGACAAGACAGCAGGCAGGGGTGGAGTGTGACACAAGAGGGGGGTGAACACCTTGGATGGGGAGGGTGTTGTGGAATCTCAGTTCAGTGTGCCTCCACAAGGTAGCAGCATGACTCACATTCCCACCCATGGGACTGTCAGCACTGCTCCATCACAGCCTCAAGGGTGGCAGTGGTGGAGGCTGGGATCTGGGACAGGCCTTCCCAACCAGAGTGGCCAGCATGCTTTCCATCTGATGCAGGCATCGTCCAAACCTACGGATGATGATCCCATGCCCCAAACCCGGCAGTTCATCATGGGTGACAACTCCACCTCCACCACTGCTTCCAGAGGGGGGCCCATCCCTGTCCCATAAAGGGTACTATCCAATGCCACAGGTATGGCAGGGGGAGCAGAGAATCTGGGAATTTTGAGGCAATGCTACAATTGCCTTATGTACACAGACAACCCTCTCCTCCTTCCAACAAACTTTAATACATGTGAGAGATGCAGTTACACAGCCAAACTGGAGGCAGAGCTCTCTCAACCCAAGACTGGCACAGTCAGTCAGGAGGAAAAGGTAACCACCCACACCACAAATCCAGTCTCACACAGACCTGTTGCATCTGCATACCCAACACATAAACACACAAAAACATACTCGGAGGCTCGAAATAAAAATCTGCCTAAACAGCAAAGACCTCCTAAGCAGATATCCAAGCAACAGCCACCCCTCAACAATACCCATGAATCACATATCTCACAAAATCAGTGTGCCTCACAGTCACAGCCCTTAAGGCCAAACAACACACCAAATACACTTGTTATAGGGGACTCTGTTGTCCGGCACACTGATGTCCCGCTCACCAAACTGAACAAGGAGAAGGTCACTGTAAGCTGCCTGTCAGGTGCCAGGATCTGCCATATAATGCAAGCACTCAGGTCACTCCAAATCAAGTACAAGTATGACTCCGTCATTGTCCATGCTGGTGTGAATGGCCTGAGACATACCTCCCTGGACTACATGAAAAGAGACATAGAGGAGCTCTCTGACCATGTAGCCCAGACTGGTATGACCCTGACCTTGCATCTTGCCCTCACCAAGAATGATGCCACAGTATAAAGACAAAATGATCAGTTTCAACAATTGGCTAAAGTATTGGTGGCATTCAAAGGGGATCCAGTGTCTGTCAGCCTGGGATGACATGCTTGACAAGCCACGTTGCTTCGCTAGGGACAGCTTGCACCTGTCACCCTTAGGCTTTCATATACTGGCCAAGGCTGTTGCCACCCCCATAGTGCCTTTTTTAGGCAAGGCTCAAAGGACAAACCCACCTCTACAGACAACCCAAGGATAAAAAAACTAAATGTAATGCTACTCAATGCCAGTTGCTTACCGCCTACTGAGAGGCGATCTATGCCTGACATATAAAGCCATGTCAAACCCAGAATTAATGGATTTGCTCCACCTCAAAAAATCCAAGTCCCTTAGAGCTACACGCTCCAGGGACCTAAACCTCAGTACAAAAATAAATAGGACATGCTGGAGGGACAGATTCATTTCCCAGAGGCTCCCCTCACTCTGGAATAGAATCCCAATTCATGTTAGACATAGCCCCTCGCTGACCCTCTTCAAGCAAAATTTGGACGCGTGGATGGGAAATCGTAAATTCACCCCTGGGATCTCTCCTGTGTCCCTGCTAGACAGAGGCACAGTAAACTAATCTTAAAAGGGTACCTTCTGTGACCTACTTTACAGAGGCACAGTAGGCTAATCTAATAGGGAGGTGGAAGCCAAATACACTCTGGCTAGGCTTATAAATGCCCTAGGGCAGATAGCCTAGTATCTAACTATGAACCTATGAACCAATAGGCTGGGTTGCAAACATGCTGTGACCAAGTACCACAGTCGGAGGAGGCAAGATAGGTGGATCACAAGGAACCTGCCAACCTTTGCATGCTGTAGTAAAGAAGTTATAACAATAAATTAAAGTTAGTAATAACCAAACCAATGTTAATGCTAACATAATGGAATATAATGTTTATTAATTCAAATACATATTGTGTAACACAAAATTAAATAACATAACAGTAACTATGTTAACAGCAAGCCAGTATGAATTAAACCATAAGGCCAACAAAACAGTTAGTTGAGCAAAATATGTTAATATTAAATCATACTAATAAATAACAATAATAAATTAAAGTTTAACAAAATATAGTTAGTTTAAAAATATATTAAATCATAAATAATAAATAACAATAATCAATTAAAGAAGATAAGAGGTGGGGAGAGAGAAAAACATACCATTAGTGACATCGCAGATGATATCCCTAAAAAGACTGATAATACATACTTTTACAGGTATGCAGTGTCAATTGTGAGTACAATGACTACAGTTTTTCTATAACTGATGTAGCACATACAGTACATACCTCTTAAGCTGTTAGCATGAGACAGTATGGGTCAAACACTAACAAATGGGCTACCTCACTCATATACCTTTTGTTCCTGGAGTGGAAGGAAATGAGAGCATTATGTGACTGAAATTTGCCTGGATATGTACTATGAGTTGAGCAATAAATTTTTAGGGGCGTTACTTTTGCATTCTACATCTATTACAGTTTTACACTTGATTACAGCGTCAGTATACAGCCCTGCTGCAAATATTAAGACAGATTTATTTAGGAAACCACAATGCTGCTTAACACTTTATTGGTATTGGTGATAATTCTCTGTGAAGTCCACACACAATATCTGCTCATAAAGTGGCTACCTCACCCATATACCTTTTGTTCCTGGAGTGGAAGGTAAAGAGAGCATTTTGTGATTGAAATTGGCCTGGATGCAGCCTTGAACTTTATTATGAGTTGAGCAATACATTTTTAGGGGCATTACTTTTGCATTCTACATCTATTACAGTTTTACACTTGATTATAGTGTCAGTAGAACAGACATGCAATGAATATAGCCATACTGCAAATATTAAGATGTTTATTATGAATTGAGCAATACATTTTTCAGGAAAATTGGCTTTGTTCCAAGTCGGACTTTCCCGGTTAACAAATGATAAATAAATAAAATAAATAAATTAGTTTTGCATTCTACAGCTATTACAGTTTTACTCTTGACTGCAGCAACCTTACCATAGACATGCAATGCATACAGCTCTAGTGCAATTATGTTATGACACTACAATCCTGCTTTACACCTTTTGCTTACTATCATTGGTATTGTTTATTTTTTATTGCAATACATTTGTTACTATTCATTTATTGCACTGCAGTTCCAATTGCCCATTTATTGCACTACAGTTTTTATTGTTTATTCTTTATTGCAGTACAGTTTTTTTTTATTCTTTATTGCTTATTGCACTGCAGTTGGCATTATATATCCGTACTTATCATACTCATAGTGCAACCTGGTCAGGTGCCCAGCATGGGACTGAATGTTACAAAATCCTCTCAGCTGCAGCTTTTGGGAGAGAAGCACACCATTATGCATACCAGTTTTGCATATACTCAGCTTGCATTTTGGTAAAACAGTGGTAAAAATACTTACATATGTCTGAGGCATAGCCATCTCAGGCCTCTGGAACCCAGTTGTCCATGGTTCCCCTCTTTCTTTGTTTCAGGTCAGTTATAGTGGTGATGACACTGCTCACCAGTGTGAGGGATACAAGTAGCACTGGTAAGTTCCCTGGCCAACCGATCCCAGGCCTCAGCCTTACATTCTGAGCCCTGGTAACTGCCCTGCAGTAGCCTATGTTCATAGTTGCATATCAGGAGCCCAACAAAATCCGTGAACTCCTGCATAAACTCATCTGTGCCCCCAAAAGCATGCACCCTCTCCAACACCGCCTGGCATACTGTTAGTTAGACTCCAACAAATGCTGCAGAATTTCTGCCTGTTCCCTTAATATAGGCTGTTTTCCCACTTTTACACATCATTCAGCAACATTCAAAAAAGTGCCACATTGCTTAGCATCATGCAAACCAGCTAAGCAGAGCTGAGTATCGCGAAAACTCACACAACTGTAGTTTTAGCGAAGCTTAGCAATTCACAAGCAGTAGTAGCCATTAACCATGTTTAAACAATGTTTAGCACTGCATAGCTCTCCCAAATGTAAACTTTTTGATTTTATTGTAAAAGACATTTTACATTGCATTTAACAAATGACATGTGTGATAGCGACTTGAATCCGGGACCTACAATGCTTTAGACCATCACTCTACACATTTAGCTACTTGGATAGTATATAAACTAGTATGCGTTCACATATACTACTAAGCAACCATGTTGCACCATGCAAATGGGCTTAAACAGGCTTAAACATAAGCAGACACACATAATTAATTACATCTGGTTTCTATTTTTAGATGTGTGGCAGGTATCAGCTGTCTATATGTAAATGTAGCTTGGCATTGCTGTGTTCAATGCCATGCAAATGGACATTAAAAAAAAAAAGAAAGAAAAATTAAAATAAACAAATAAGAAATTTAAAACACAAACAATTAATTCACAACACATTTCAACAGTAGCAGAGTACATTACAGGGAGACTCACCATGTACATAACATCTGACCAGCCTCTACACTTCTGCCTACATGGATTCTATGTTCCTGTGATGATGATCTCCCTTAGCAGTACGCCATGATTAATATGCATGGTGTGCTACCAGGGGAGCTGTGGCCGTGTACACAGGTACATTCTGCATAGACTCTACACGGAGCCTACTTGGATTTTATTGAATCGTGGGAATAGTGTGGTACACAGGCTTGTAATGTAACAGTATTGTGGCTACAGTTCAGTCTGTGCATACTACTCTTAAAAGCTCATAGCATGAACTATAAGGTTGTTTAAAAGGGGTGGCTGTGACAGGATGATACTTAGGATTTAAAGTGCCCAGGGGCCCCCAACTTTACATTTGCTGGGGGACCTCAAAATGCTAACACCTGCCCTGACGGTACCTAAGGAGTGTATCATTCCCTTTTCCTGCACTGCAGTGTCAGTATTGGTAAATTAATCCCAACATTTTGAATGGGAATGGTACCCACAGCCTTCTAATCTTGTATCATAGATGAGGGTGCTGTATATTGTGCCATTGACATGCCAGTAATGTGAAATGAATAAGAGATTTAAAAAAGCAGATAATCAATGTTTGTGATAGTGGAATTTGGTAATGTAACGAAATCTCATGTACAGAATACAGTCCATCAGCATTTGAGGGTGTTCTCAAAATCAAGCAGTATATAAGTAATGGTCACATGAAGGTGATGCGGTATGTAAATTGACACTGCATCTTTTCAAATTTGTGATCCATATTATGAATAATTTTGAAAAAATGTACTATTAGTACTGTACCACATGTAGTACTTCACATGATGCACTCTTAACATTTGTCACAATACATGTCCTTCCATATCACTGTTGCAGTATTTTTTACATAAGGGATTCCCTGCCAAGAGTAGTCCAAGGTCCAGCCAGTTTAACAAAGCCTTAGGAATATATAGACATTGTACTTCACACAATGCTGCCTGCACAAGGTATAGGGCATAAAGTTGATGTATGAATGAACATACCACAGAACTTCTTTGCCACTGGTCTTAACACCATCATTGAACATTGGTCTGAATGCTCCTTCTTCTGTGCTGTTTACTGAGCCATGTTTCAGATAAGTGCCCCTTCGGGGTTTCCTCTTATCTATTTCTACTTTTACTTTTGTGGATTCTGTCCATTATCCACTAGGAATATTTCATGGTGTGGAAATCCCTTCCTCCTTTTCTGGGCAGACCCTCAACTTCTTCAGGAACAGCTTCCTTTATTTTCAGGGCTGCTTCAGGACCTTTTGGGCCAGGGAACCTTTCAAGTTGTGCCCCCTGCTCCAGAAGGGGAAAGGGTTTTATTCCAGGATGTTTCTGGTTCCCAGGAAGGAAGGCATTTGGAGACCCATTTCGGGTCTATCTCAGCTCAAAACCTTTCTAAAGGTCCCTTCCTTTTGGATGTTGTCCCTTCAAATCCTTTTTCCTCTTCTTCTCCCCCTCAGGCTTTCTTAGTATCCCCTGGTCCTCAAGGAAGCCTATCAAACCAGGACTCTCTTTTCAACCACCAATCCCATCACAGAAACTCTTTTTGAATGCCTCAGACAGTGGATGGGGAGTTTCCTTCAGTTCCATCATGGTCCAGGGTCTCTGGCCTCCTCATCAGAGGTCAAATCACATTAACTTAAAGGAGATGAGAGCTTTCCTCTTTAGCTCTTCAGACTTTTCATTCCCTGTTTCTTCCGGGGCGTCTCAAAATCTTCACAGACAATACCGCTGTAATGTGGTATATCAACATGCAGGGGGGATGTAGACTTGATTTTCAGGTTTATGACCTAGCTGTCCAGTATCAAGTGACTCTTCAGGCTGTTTACATTCCTTCAGAGCAAAATATAGTGACAGACCCCTTGAGCAGGATCAGCACACAGGCTCACAAATGGATGCTTCACAGATATGTGTTTCTGGATGTTGTCCATCAGTGGGGACTCCTCAGGTAAATCTTCTTGCCTCCCCTTTGAACAAACAACTTCTTTTTTTCTGTGCCAGAGTGCCAAGTACTCTGGCTTGGAAGATGAATGCCCTTCTTCTCCTTGGAAGGGGATCTTTCTTTATGCTTCTCTCCCCTTCCACTGATGCCGAGGCTCCTGATTAAGATTAAGCAAGACACTTTCAAAATCTTGCTGGTGACTCCCTTTTGGCCCAGAAAGCATTGGTTCCCCCTTCATCTTTTTCACATAGCCACTGGCAATTACTACAAGTTACCTTGCAGGGTAGATCTTCTCACACAATACAAGGGGTCTCTTATCCATCCTCACTTGTCCACTCTTCAACTGACACTGTGGTTGTAGAGTTTTGATCTGTTTTAAGCACCTTTTTTCTGCGGACATCTTTGAGTTCTGCAGTAACCAGGATCCATTATCTCTGAGGATCTCTTTGGTTCTCTCTTATCTGTGTGAATTGCTCCATACTGGTTAGCATATTTTTTTCAGATAAAGCTCACCTTTCAGCTGTTTCTGCTTGTCTGCCTTTGAGTCCTCCTCTGGCCTTCAGGTTTGAGGTCATGCAATTTTTTAAAGGCGTCCTTCATATCAGGCCTCCCAAGAAGCCTATTCCACCTTCCTAGGATCTCAATTTTGTGCTTGAAAAATTGAATCAAGCTCCTTTTGAGCCTGCAGTTTCAGCTTCCTTACAACATTGTACTTGGAAGACTGTTGTTCTTTTGGCTCTTCAGCTAAAAGAGACTCTGAATTCCAGGCTCTTATGGTTGTTCTCCCTTCTTAGTTTTTCATAGGGTAGAGAGCATCTCTTCGTACTAATCTTTCTTTTATGTCCAAAGTGGTTAATGAGTTGTCTCTTAATCAATCTACTAATTTCTCCTCCTTTTTTGTCTCTTAATCAATTATTAATTTCTCCTCCTTTTTTCCATCTCCGCAGTCTCCTAATGAGAAGGTTCTTCACACTTTAGATCTGCATAGACAGCTTAGATATTAATTAGGCAAGACTAAGGTCATTTGCAAATTTGAGCAAATTTATTTATTTATTTATTTTATTTTATTTTACATTTGTTGACCGGCTTAGTCCAACTGGATACATGTCCATTTTCAGCAGAGGCCCGGGGAGAAAAGCTCCACAATAAAAACAAAAACATAAAATTACATACAGATAAATTCTTAATAACATAATAGAAAGAACACAAATTTACATACAAATAAATTCACATTACCATGATATATAAGTAACAATAATATGGATACGTTAAGCAATAGAGAGGATTAAGATTGTAAGCTCAGAGGAGAAGGATGAAATTTTTACCACAAATCGACCCTAGTAATTATGAGGTGAAGGCAGGCCAAGATGAACTAGAATCCTATAAACGTACAGAGATGAAGGCATGGTGAATAGAGGAGATACAATTGTAGGGATCTTGATCGAAGAGAAGAGAGAGAGGCCATTAGGTAATAGTATGTGGGTGGTATGCGACTTTTAAGATTAGTCAGGATTAGCACAGGGACATAGCCAATGTGCCTTAAAGAATACTTTAAGATTAATTTTGAAATGACTAAGAGAGGTAGTTAGTCTTAGGTTATTAGGAAGGGAATTCCAGAGCTTTCCAATGGAATTGGCATAAAGAGCATCACCGCCCGAATTATTAGATTTCGTAGTTTGTACCAAGGCACTATTTGAAGATCGAAGGCAGTTGAGATTGGAGTAGGGGGTCAAAAGTTTATTCAGTGAGGGGGTTTTATCTGGTTCCTTAATTATTTTAAATGCTTCAGTAAGTTGGTTAAGTTTGAGAAGATTGGGCAGTTCTAACCAGTCAAGTTTCCTTAGGTTAAGGCAGTGGTGAGTACGGTAAGGTGCTCCTGTTACAAATCTGGCAATATAGTTATAAGCAACAGAGAGTTTATTAAGCTCACTTTTATTGAGGAAGGACAGTACCGGAGAGGCATACAATAGGGTGGAGAGAAGGTGTGTACGTGCAATGGTTAGTTTGGTATTAGGAGTTAGAAAGTTCTTAATTCTGTACATGGAACTGAGTTTCTTGTTCACTGTCTTTATGGTTTGACTAATGTGCATATCAAATTTGAGCTTGTGGTCAATAGTAACACCTAGTAGTTTGGTGTTGGTGACAGGCTCGATGATGGTGCCATTAGTGGATTGAACGTAGAAGGTCCTATTTTTAGAGTGTGGAGGGTGTTGCCCTAGGGGAGTAGTTAAGGTGGGGAAAAGTAGTAGTAACTTAGTTTTTAGTGGATTTAGGATGAGTTTCCATTCAGTGAACCATTTTTCAACAGCAACAAAGCAGTGTTGGGTGACTACTTGGAGAATATGGAGAGAAACATCAGAGCAGATCAGGGTAGAGTCGTCTGCATATTGAATGCAGGTGGCTTTGGGGATGACTGAATGGAGATCATTTATGAATACGGAGAAAAGAAGGGGACCAAGTATAGAGCCTTGGGGAACTCCTATGGTGTTAGGTAGCAAGTGAGATAGCTTGTTTTGCCACTGGACTGCTTGTTGTCTACCGGAAAGGTAAGCATTAAACCAGCTTAAGGCTAAGTTATCGAGGTGTAGGGTTTCGAGTGTGTGGAGCAATAGTTGGTGATTGACCATGTCAAAGGCTTTTGATAAGTCAAGAAAGAGAGCAGAAGTAATTAATTTGTTATTACGGTTGCAGTTGACTGAGTCAACAAAGGAAAGGAGGGCAGTGGTTGTACTATGATGGGGGCGAAAACCATGTTGAGTTTTGGACAAAAGATTGTTTAGGGTGAGATAGTGTAGGAGTTGCTTGTGAGCACACCTTTCCATAACTTTTGCTATTGGGGACAATATTGCTATAGGTCTATAGTTCAATGTTTCTGTGGAGGAGCCTCCCTTATGAAGTGGGATAACGTATGATATTTTCCAAATAGAGGGGATGGTGGCCTCTGTTATAGTTCTGTTAATCAAAATTGAGATGGGATAGGCTATAACATCTGATGCTATTTGAAGGTATTCAGCTGGGAGACGATCAGCCGATAAGGTGGATAGTTTAAGTTTCTTCAACAGGGTTCTAATGTAAGAGGTGGATATTGGTTGAAAGTTAAAGGTGGGTAGAGATTTGCCAGTAGCATTGGTTAAGGGGGAGGAAGAAGTAGGTAACTGACTGGCTAGGGACTGGATGGTCTCGGTGAAAAAAGAGTTAAAGGTATTAGCTACTTCTTCAGGAGTTTTACCAATAAGTTTCTCAGGGGTAGGGGTAGTTGATTTCCCAGAATGAAGGAGATTATTAAAACCTGCCCAAAACTTCTTTGGGTTATTCTGGTGTTTATCCTGGAGGTGACAGAAATAGTTCTTTTTATCCCGGGTAATTTCAGTTTTTGTAGAATTTCTAAGCTGCTGAAATTTGATGTGCTCTAGAGGTGCTTTAGTGGTTCGGCACTTATCCCAGGCCTGGTCTCTAAGCTTTATTTTTGATTTGGTTTCTTTGGTAAGCCAAGGTGCTATTCGGACCTTGGCTCTGATGAGTCGGTTAGGTGCATGAGAGTCCAGTATATTTAGAAATGTGTCATTAAAGTATGTCACACTCTCATCTAGGGGAAGTGCTTTTAGCATGGACCAGTTACAGAATTTGAGTTCTGCTAGGAATTGTGCTGGGACAAATTTCTTCTTATTTCTAACAAGTCTATATATGGGAAGGTTTGTACTCATCAATTTATGTTTTATTATGAAAGTGACAAGGTGGTCACTGAGGTCATTGGGGAGAGTCCCAGTGGTATAATTATGTGTGCCTTTATTGGTAAGAATCCAGTCGATGGTGCTTTCTTTTTGTTGAGCATTTCCAATTCTTGTTGGAGATGTAATGTTTTGGGAGAAGCCATGTAGGTTAATGGGCAGGGGATTGGTTTGAGCAGAGCACTGGGACCAGTCAGTGTTAAAGTCGCCTAGTACAATGGTTTCTTGAGGGTAGTTCGTGGCTAACCAACTTAGAGTTAGCTCCAAGGTTTCTAAGTTCTTCCCAGGTGGGATGTAAACTACAATAAGATTGATAATTTTTTGGTTGTTTAGGCATATCTTTAGGGCAATTAGTTCTATATTAGAGACCTTGGGAGGTTGTAATGGATTCATAATGATATTCAATGTGCTTCTGAACATTACAGCTATTCCACCACCCTTTTTTTTATCCAATCAACCCTTAATAAATTATACCCAGGTGGGAGAATCTCTTCATCCCTTGTGGATGGTTTGAGCCATGTTTCAGACAGACACATGATGTCAGGGAGATGTGTGGCTAACATAGCGTGTAGATTATGAATCTTGTTATTTATACTTCATTAGATTGAGATGGAAGATGAGGAGGGAGCTAGAAGATCTTTGAGCTAAGTTTGGGGTGGCAGAGTCTGGGTTAGTGGTTGGGCCTGGGTTGGGGTGTATATCACCATCATTAGCAATACATTTTTTCAGATGGTCTAAGAGTCTTAGTAGTTTGCATAGTATCTTTAGACCAAATTTTGTAGTGGTTACTTTAGTTTACTTTATGTTTCCTTTCATCTCAGATCCCTAACTTTAGTTATTTTTAAGCAAACCATATCCTCCTGGATCTCTAAGGCCATTTACATTTTATTATTCTTTTCATGACAAAAGTCTTCTACCTCTGTAAAAGCTCATTCTACTAGAGTTTCTTTTGGTGCTTTTTTTCAAAGGATTGGATACCTGTTCCATCCTTGAGGCCACTACCTGTACCTCTGTCCATATCTTCACTATGCATTACAAGTTGGATGTTGCTTACAGAGCAAGAGCTGGATTTGCCAGAGTAATATGGAAGTACACAGTACAGTTGTGTAAAATCTTTCCATAATAGACAGTTAGGGTGGCACAGTGGTGCAGCGGTTAACATTGTCGCCTCACAGCAAGAGGTTCTCTGGTTTGATTCTCGGCTGGGGTGCCTTCTGTGTGGAGTTTGCATGTTCTCCCTGTGTTCGCGTGGGTTTCCTCTGGGTACTCCAGTTTCCTCCCACATTCCAAAGACATGCATCTGGAGCGTTTCTCCATGGGCCTCCGCTGAAAACAGGCTCTGTGGAACCTAGTCGGACATTCCCGGTCAACAAATGTTAAATAAATAAAATAAATAAATAAAATAGTAAGTGTCCTCCTCTTTACCATTGCAGTATTCACTCTCTTTCTCCTCACCCTTTTATGCTCCTCCCTATTCTTTCTTTCTTCCTGGCTTGGAATGCCGTTCCTTTTTCTCCTTCTGCCAGTAAATGTCCCTCCTAGTTCCTAGGAATATTTATT